>NW_027527158.1:330015-413345 GCF_008692635.1 Crocuta crocuta
ACTATGTAATATATTGTTATAAAATGGTTTGGGGCACTATTTTCTTCTGACTATACCTAATAAAATACGAATTATCTGTATCCTATTTAAAATAAAAAAAAAAAATTTTTGGAAGCTTTATCTGAAACCTACCTGATCTCACACCCAGTTTGGAGCCCAATGAGGGGCTTGAGCTCAGGACCCTGAGATCAAGACCTGAGCTGAGATTAAGAGTTAGATGCTTAACCGACTCAGCCACCCACGAGTCCCTGGGATCTATATTTAAAAAAATTTTTAAGGTTTATTTTATTTTTTTTTGAGAGAGAGACAGAGAGAGACAGAAAGAGAGAGACAGAAACCCAAGAGACTCCTGGCCTTGAGCTATCAGCACAGAGCCTGGGTGGGGCTCAAACTCACCAGTATCTAGCTGATTTTTGTGGCACAAGTTTGGAAAATAATGCTCTAGAGATGTTTCCTCAATAATGCCAGATATTTGGGAAATTATTTGATTGGCTATCATTTAAGCAGTTGCCTTATTGAAATGAAAAACCAACTAGTTGTTTGTGATTGGTTATCCATAGGTTTCCATTTCTTAACCTTGAGGCACTTACAGACTTAGGTTTTGGTTTGGTCCGCAGGCATTAGAACCAACTCAGTCTAATGGGTTCCTTGTTTAATTAATTTATCACTAGTAGGAAAATCTGCTAGGATTTGAACCAAGGTGGTTGAATTCCCAAGACCCACATTCTTAACCACGAACTGCCATGTATTAAATCCCACTTCTGGGGTGCCTGGGTGGCTCAGTTGGTTGGGCGTCAGACTTCAGCTCATGTCATGATCTCACGGTTCATGGGTTCTGTGCTGACAGTTAGCTCCGAGCCTGGATCCTGCTTTGGATTCTGGGTCTCCCTCTCTGACCCTCACCTGCTCACCCTGTGTCTTTCTCTCAGAAATAAATAAAGCATTTAAAAAATAAATAAAAATTAAAAAAATAAATCCAACTTCAGTAAGATATTAGTTGGAGACATATGAGATTGTAGGTTTCCTTTCAGTTTGATGTTGACTCTACTTTTTGTTGCTGTCCTTGTGTGCATGCCTAAGGAAGTGATAACAATGACAATAAATGCATCTTTATTATACAGATACTTAAGAAAACAGAAAGATCTTTATGTTAGATTATCCAACCATTTATGTTTATATGGCTTCTATTGGAGATAGTTACAGAGAGAAATATATATCTCATATATATATGAGAAGATAGTAAAATCTTTCAAGCCTGATACAACAACCAGAAATCTCTCCTATCATTTTTGTTTTCTTAAACTGATTAACTCATATGTTTCCAACTTGTGGGCTGAGAAGGAATTGTATGGATGGAAATTTTGAGCTTTTCTTTGTGAATATACCAGCTACAATGGTCTTTCCTCTCTTGAGTACTATAAATAAAAGAGTAACATGATAGCACACACATTTCCAAAATTGGTCACTGATTTCACTAAAAATGCAGTGAGTTTACTCCGTTTTCATCAGAGATATTACTATTTTAGCAGCTCTTTTTAAGTTTAAAAGTATGCAAACAATTTCTAAACAACAACATTTAAATATCCTTTACGTAAAATTGGAACAACTCCTTTGTTCCTCTGTTCCTGGTCAGAAATAAGTGGTTAACTGTAAAGCCAAGAGATCTTACCTGCAGTAGACAGACAGCATATAGAATAGATTAGGTGATTCTTCACAAATGCCCCATGCTGCCTGCATCATAGTCAAAACCCCCTTATTTTATTTATTTGTTTTTAGTAGGCTCCACATCCACCATGGAGCCCAATGTGGGGCCCAATCTCATGACCATGAGATTAAGACCTGAGCTGAGATCAAGAGTCGGACACTCAACTGCCTGAGCCACTGAGGTGCCCCAGGAACACTTTATTTTTGCTTTCTATAAATATTCTAATCAGCCAGTACTTGATTTTTCTTAAGGAGCTGTTATTCTTGAATAACAGCTGTGCAAACTGTAAATTAAGTAAATTAATCTTTTGAGCTTTTGGTAAAAGTTCGAAATCTTACAGTCCATGTGGAGTATGTATGATTCTGCTCACTCCTGTCACATCCATGTGCTCTGTTCCATTTTAAGCAATGCTGAAAATGTGGTTATGGCCCAAATTGGCTTTATGTCTTTTTCCTTTCAGCATCTATGTAAAATGAGCCCCTTATTTAACAGATATCTTCTTGTATTCTGTGTTTCAGCTCAAGAAAAATAAAGGGCTTATCTATCATTAGAACTTTGGGGTATGGAGGATGGATGAAAGACCAACTGGCTCCAATTTTACCACATGCATCATTAAAATATTTGCCAACTACAGAGACTTTCCCAGCAATTGCCTACTACTACTGGTTCACATGCTGATCTGATATGTTAGAGACTTTCACCACTGGGACTGTCAAAGCCTTCCACAGATGTATGCAACGTACACCAAGGATTACATCACCTGCCACCAAAGGGCAGCCACCTCCCTGATGAGATACAGACAACCGTGCTTTTAATGGGGCCTAGCAAGAGTATGGAACAGGTATGGTTTTTCAGGAAACTAACACAAGTGTAGGATAAATTTAAGCAATAAAATAGAATCATTAGGATTCTAGGAGAAATAGTTTTATATACTGTTTTCTTTCATTTTGTTTTGTTTTGTTTTGTTTTTCCCCCTAGGTCTTAATAGGAACTTTTTTTTTTTAAATCAAGGTCTAATCAGTTTAAGAATGAGGAGATCATTTCAACTTCCAACTAAGAACTGATGCAGGGAGCAAAGAGAGAAGGAAAGAGGAAGAAAGGAGGCCAGGAATTTTGATCTGATATGTTAGTTTATTTCAACAACTCTTGTTGATAACCCCCTTGGACACTGTAACATTTCCTGGCACCACCAAGAGGCAAAGATAAGAACTATCCAGATAATCCATCGGAAAGTTAAAAATGAATTCAGGTAGTGAACACAAGAGCTTGAGTTTACTAACCACGGATAACTCTCTTTTTAAGCTCTATTCCACTTTACCGGTGAATCACTTGAGCTTTTAAACTTTTTTAATGTTTATTTATTTTTGAGAGAGAGACATAGACAGAGACACGGCACAACCAGGGGAAGGGCAGAGAGAGGGAGACACAGAATCCAAAGCAGACTGTAGGCTCTGAGATATCAGCGCAGAGCCCAACACAGGGCTCGAATCCATGAACCCTGAGAACATGAACTGAACCAAAGTCGGATGCTTAACCAACTAAGCCATCCAGGTGCCCCTTACTTCAGCTTTTAAACCAGTTGATGATACGTGTCCACTTTCCCCTTAAAATGTAATGCTTAAGTATTAGAAGTCATAGATGAGTTTTATGTTTCTTGCAATAGGTATACTTTTTAAAAACAATGTGAATTTGTGGGCCACCTCAGTGGCTCAGTTGGTTAAATGTCTGACTCTTGGTTTTGGCTCAGGTCATGATCTCATGGTTCATGAGTTCTAGCCCCATATTGGGCTCTGTGCTGACAGTGCAGAGCCAATTTAGGATTCTCTCTCTCTCCCTCTCTCTAGCCCTCCCCACTTCTCTCTCTCTCTCTCTCAAAGGTAAATAAATAAACTTAATAAATAACTATATGAATTTGTGATTTTGAGTCAGCAGTATTGCTTGCCTTCAACCTGGCAGCAAGATTCATCACTATTCTGCAGAGAAAAGTAGATTTGCCTTTCAGCTTTGAGTCAATTTTTTCACCTCTTTGAATCTCACTTTTGTCATTTGCAAAGTAAAGAAAAAGGAAAACTTTTCTCTAAGACTGTCCTAAGAATGATAGATAAGGCATGTAAGGTAGGAAGTACAGCTTGATGCTGGGGTCGGGGTGGGGAGAGTGTCATTAAGGGAGGTCTTATGGTCATTATCAGGACTTGGCCTCATCTCCATCCCTGTTTACTTTTAGTGCCCCTCAGCCACAATATGATGATTAACATATGAGATGACTTCTTAACTTTCCCAAAATATCCTGAGATGACCAACCGATTAGATAACAGCCATCAAATGGCATTTTGTCTGAGGTAAATGTTCCCGATTTTCTGAGTGGTTGGCTTGATAACAAGGGGTACAAGTATTCTACAATATGGTCAGTGGAAGGATATGCTTTGGGATACATAGCTATGCAATAAAATTTTGCACCTTTAAGAGTCATTTCTCAAAGATCTTTTAAATTTTACAGGAGATAAATTCTGACATCCAAAAGAAGCTTGGTGTTCAATTTCTACCTTGTTCCCCAGGTTCTCTATCCCGGGCATGCTCCCCAAGTTTCCCTGGGGGAGAAATGAAGGGTAGACCATTAGATCATGTGCTAAAGAGAATGAGTAATGATTCTTAATAACACAATTTTGCCAAGCTCACAAGCATGATGATACATCTTACAAGTGCAAAAGATCATTTCACTTAAATGGTATTTTTCTGAGAGGTACAACTTCCTTTGTCTCCTCAGTTTTTGAGAATATGGATTCCTTAAAGATTAGCATTGTAATGACTAAGAAATGAACACATCTCAAATGTGAAAGTTACTTTTTCTTGATCTGATCAGTTTCTCGATCAACTTCTTTAGTTTTTGAACTAGCCATTTCAAAGATTCTTTTCTTATTTAACATCATGGTTTTCCTACTTATCTTTTAAAATTATTTTCTAATTTCCTACCAAATAGTATACTTTGGGTTCTAACAGCATCACTGATTTTTAACTTTAATGAACTCTTCCAGCAGTGACATTCTTCACAACACTCTTTATCATTTGTTCCTTTCATCATAATGAGTGAAATCCCCCCATAGTTCCTAAAATTATTTACTCTTCTGTTTTTCCTGTTGCATCCTCTGACAAAAATTAGCCTATTCAAGTTTTATTCCTTTGTAGGTCATCCCAACTCCTATAACTTTCACCTCAGAACAGGAGTTCATTTTCTTCTCATAAGTGCAAAAAAATAAAAATAAAGTTATCTCAGCTATTGGTTAAGACTGGATTGAGACAGACGAGAATTCAAATATGCGACATCTTGGTTCAGGAAATAGTCAATTTCTCTGCCCATCATTCCTGTCTTTACTGTTCTGTGCCTCAGAGGCCCAACAATTAATTTTGAAGAGATGGTGAAATTTCATGTAATTGTGGTTTCATTGACCATCAGTCTTTCCTTTCTTTCTGTCCAGGGACCATTGCGCATTCTCCCTTTCATCGTCCTCTGCAGTGACCCGGGACCAAATGACTGATTATATTTTAGTGAGCTGGTCCCTGCATTTCTGGAGCTACTAAATACCCACTTAAATAGCCAACTCTTGCCCCATTTTTTATCTTCATTGTGCTGATGTGGGATCCCTCTACATGTATCTCATGAATACTTTAGCGTCCTCAGGAGTAAGTCGAATTTCTGTAATGCTTCATATGTCATCCACTCCTTTGTCACACACATGGCTCCAATTTTAGTACTTTATTTCTAGTTGGCCCAACAATTTAGTTTATTTTTCCCTGATTGTAT
Source organism: Crocuta crocuta (assembly GCF_008692635.1). Classification (NCBI taxonomy): domain Eukaryota; kingdom Metazoa; phylum Chordata; class Mammalia; order Carnivora; family Hyaenidae; genus Crocuta; species Crocuta crocuta. The sequence goes on from NW_027527158.1 coordinate 335,520, forward strand.
CAATTTATTTTAAGTCTCCTATTTCTGTGTTTGGATTTCTACCCCTGTCATTCCCACACCCTTTGGTTTGTAATTTTGTTTTTCTATCAAAATATTTGATCTGATTTCTCCCTGTTCTTTTCATCCTCATCTGGATTTCATCTTAATATTTCTTCTTTTTTTTTTTTATTCCTACAAAGTATTTTCAATGCCTCATAAACATCAACTGGGTCTTTTTGAACTAGCCATTTTGAAACAGACTTTCAGGTTTTCACATCACGGTAACTCCTTGTAAAAATTCATAGTCCTTGTAATGTCGGCTTAGACTGGGGAGGACTCTGGTCGGTCTAAATTAGAGTTAGCCTTCAGCAGTGGCCTTTCTTATATTCTGATATTCTAAAGAGAAATCTTCTTTACATGGACATCGGTCTCAGGATGTGCACACAGCAGAAAAAGAGCAAAATCTGGCAAGAGGGAGAAGATAGAGACCAAGAACAGCGTGGTGTCTGTTTAATAATTTTTGGACTTTGTCTTTCAAATTCTTGATCCAGGGTGTCTTTGATCCAGAGAAGATTTTACAAAAATGTTATCTTCCATTCTTTCACCAAATGTAATTCAGTTTAAATTACAGACCAAATGGAATACTGATGTTTTATTTGCTTGAATATAATAAATAAGAATAATAGTGTTCTTTAGCTGCTGTTGATAATGATCTTACTTATTTATTTCTTATCAGATGTAGGCGTTCAGAAGCTGTCAACATATGAACAGAAAGGGATCAAATTGGAATTATTTATTGTCTATCACTCTTGACTCCATCTCTAATTCTCCTTGCTTAGAGCTTTTTATGGGCATAAACTATTTCCTTATGTTTTTAAAGCACTCTGATATTCTTATTTTTATGTTAAATATATTTAGCAAATGTCTTTGTTGTTATATGTACCATTAACTCTTAATTTTAAGTACTTTGACTTTTTCCATTTTGGAACACACATAGCTAAGAGATTTAAATGCAGCTTAGATTAGGAAAAAAAATGCATAGTCTCTCTCTCTCTCTCTCTCTCTCTCACACACACACACACACACACACACACACACACACACACACTAATAAATTCCCTATTCAGTTATATGCACAGTTAAAAGTTCTGAGGCAGACTATTTACTCATTTAACCTCACTGCAAAAGGATGCATCATGTGTTTGGTGCTTAGTATCAGATTCTATCCTATATGTTGGTGATGCCCAAAACAATAAAATAACTAGTCCTTGCTAGTAATGAACTTTCAGTCTGACTTGGGAGGTATTCTGGTCCATTAAAATCATCAGCCTGTGTGTCTAAATGCTGTAGTATTGGAAATGGTCAAGATCCAAGAGCAGAGGGTACAGAATGATCCATTCATTCCTTTTGTGGGATGCAGGTAAAGAACAAAGATGTACAATTCTGTAAATAACTTAGGCACAGAATCACATTGACCTAGGTTTTAGTCCAGTCTTTGCAATCCAACATTTGCATGACCTTGAACAAAACATCTCAATCTCTACCTTAATGTTCTCATCTGAAAAAATACAACAGTAGCCGCCTCCAAAAAAAAATACGTTGCTTTGGAGTTGAAGTGATATGATGTAGAGAAAACTTCATTGAAGGTTTTGTAACATAGTCTTTTTTGGTCTTCCCTTCTCCCTTACTCTGCCTCTCTCTCTTTCTTTACTCTCTCTGTCTTTCTTGTTTTCCTGTAAGAAGGCCAGCATGTGGGAAAACATCTGATTGGGGCACAGCATTCTACTCCGGGCTGAACCAGGAGGGACCAAGCCTGGTAGCACTTGCACATGATGATGACAGTCTGGACAAGGCAAGATTAGCCAACTCTCGCCTGACACATTAGAGATTCTGGACTTAGGAATCGAGCCATCTACAACCACTCACGTTATGATTTCCTACGTAAGCGCGGCTTCACCGTTTCAGTAAATTCTTGCCTGGGAAGATGAAGTTGCAGATAACTTTGCCATTTGCTCGAGAACTTCCTAAAACTCCATTTATCTGAACAACGTGCATCCATCAGGGTAAGTGGCACCTGCTCAAAGTCCTTAACTCTTAGGACAACAGTTCACACATTTAAAACTCACTTTAATATTTGTCTCCAAAATATCATCAAGTCCGAAAGCATGGTGTTATGAACTTTGTTTGATCCCAGTCAGATCTCTGATTTACATTATCTGCCTCAATCTCTTCCCAAGTTCATAAACACTGTGTCTTGACCTCCTACTTTTGAGAAGCTACCAAGATAGTCAAATTAGTGACCTCCCTTACTGTAGTAAGCAAGAAACGTGGACCACCTTAGCAAGAATTTAATTTGGTATTTTTTTCTATGAACTGGCAGCCAATGGGCTTTGTCTTTAATTGTTTTTAACATTGTTGTTTTGTTTTAAATTTGCATGGTTTCATGAAACTTGAATCATTAAGAGTATCGTTCGGCAGCAGGGGAGTTATAAACTAAAATAAAGAAGAAAGGCAAAACAATCAGATAAAGCCTATTGGATGCATCTAGGCACAAGCCAATAAATTAAGCTGGAGCAGTGGTAATGCAGGGGGAAGGGGGTGACCAGGTTAGAATGCCATGCCATGTCTGACAGCAGATCAGTAGGTCTTTATGAGGAATAAGGTTCACAAGTAAGGAGGAAGTAGGATTATGTGACTCCAAGGTTTTGAATCTCTGAGATTTTGCAGGAGTCAGTTTCTATCATTAACTCTAATAAAAAATAAAGATGTAAGAGTCATGGGGTGGGGTGGACTGGGTAATGGGATCGGTGTTTAATTGCAGAATTTGAAAAACTTGTAGTGCTCTCAACTGGGAGCACTTTCCACCCCCAACAGCTCCCCAATCCCAGCAGGGGCATTTGGCCATGTCTGGAAACAGTTTTGATTGTTACAATTCAAGGTGCAGTGGTAACTAAGAAGTCAAAACCTGAAATACTGTTAAACATCCTACAATGTACAGAAGAGTGCCTGTCCCCACAGCAAAGGATTTTTCTGTCTAAAATGCTAATAATGTCATGGTTGAGAAACCCTGGTCTGTGAGGAAAAAAGACATAGCAAACTATTTGTTAAAGTACTTATTGAAGTACTTACTTCCATACCTGATGGTATATCCAAAGCAATTCATTATAAGTAATACATAAATGGTGTCAGGGCAGTGGGGTGGCTCAGTTGGTTGTGTGTTTTACTCTTGATTTCAGCTCATATCATGATGTCATGATCTCTTTGTGGGATTGAGCCCCATGTTGGGCTCTGAGCTGACAGCATGGAACCTGCTTGGGATTTTTCTCTCTCCTTCTCTCTCTGCCCTCTGCTGTTCACACTCTCTATCTCTCTCAAGGTAAATAAATAAACTTTTCAAAAGATGGCATCAAGGAAAGAGCATAGTTTTTCAGGAAAAAAAGAGCATATAATTTGTTCCCTCTGGGGATATTCTGTCTCTCTCAAACCAACCTTTGCCTGATAGCTTCTGTTGCTCAGGTGACCTCTTTATTGAAATACTACCTGTGGAGATCCTACTACCTTCCAAGATCCATATCAAGGTCATGCTGTTTATTTAAGAGTTCTGTTCACATATGGCAGCTCTGCCCCATGTGAAGTAATAGTTCCAATAGTGCTTTATTTACATTCCTAGTTATTGAACATTCCTAGTTCAAATCTTCTTTCGGAGTATAACTAAGAACACTCCAATCTCTAGTCTACTATATTCCCCACTTCTTATATAAGGCACATTTATACTTCACCTTTTGTCCTGTCCCTTTATAGCAAGAAGTTGACTTTTGCCCACAGACTAGATGTACAACAAACACATGCAGAATTGAATTCCTCTTCTCCAGTTTGGTAACTGGCAAAGCTGCATTATTCATCCACTGTCTGCGTAACTTATGGCTTATTTTTAAAAAGCAGGTAAAATTATGACTTTCACACAGATCTAAAAAGAACCCTATTTGAAGATTTTATTTAACTAATTAATTAAATGAGAGAACCAGGCCCATAGTACAACTGTTTTAAAGAAGAAGCCTGGGTGGCTCAGTGGGCTAAGTGTCTGACTTCACGCAAGTCATGACCTCATGCTTATGAGCTGACGCCCCACATCGGGTTCCAGTGCTGACAGCTCAGAGCCTGGAGCCTGCTTAGGATTCTGTGTCTCCCTCTCTCTGCCCCTCCCTCACTTGCACTCTGTCTCTCTAAATTTAATAAAATGTTAAAAAAATGTTTAAAAAAAGTCAAAGAAGTATAAATTCTTAGGTAGAAAAGACTATTGAAATGAATTTACAAATTGGTGAACAGGGAGAAGCAGAAAAGGAAGGAAAGGTGACTGAGGCTCCCACGGGCAAAATATATGCATGTCTATAGACAAAACTGAGCTTGAATTGCTCTCTGGTATCCACAATACAGAGTCATAAAATAGCTCTCAGAGAGTCTAGTCCAAATACCCCGAAGTTTGCTATGGACAATGCAAGGTTTTCCCTTAAGATACACTTCTCTCCTTGCAGTTTTAATAATGTACCCCCCTAAACATCTAAACCTTTTAAATTAAAAAAAAAAAAGAGTTTTCAGAAGAGAGTAGCAATTAGATCTATTCCAACGTCTCCTGTGGTTTTCATCTGACTCTCCCTTTTGATTCCATTGCAATTTTGGGCAATGGAAGGACTCAAAAACTCATAAAATGCCACTTCGGGGTTTGATGTTTGTGTAATAGATAATGTAAGCTTGTGGCGTTTAAAAAAAGTCCCTATTAAGTGATGTACTTTCCTTTATTTGACAAATTATCTTATGGTGCATGAAAAGTAAGTTGCTGCTCATTTCTTAAGAGAATATTTTCTCAGAAAAAAAAAGCATATTCCAATACTTTCTTTTATATCCAATGCCTATATAATATATACATATATATATATACATATAGTATATATATATTCACACAGGTATATACAGGGTTCTTTCTATCTGTCTATCTATCTATCTATCTATCTATCTATCTATCTATCTATCGAGAAACACAATCGAGCCATACCCATACTTCCCAGTATAGAAATCATTTTGAAATAAGTTAAGAAAAATTAGTGGGTGAAACTTCAAAATTATTTACAATGAAAAGTATATTCTCTGTAGTTTCTTAAAACACTCTAAGTTCTGCATAAGCTTCAACAGATTTCCCTTCTCAATGTTCCCAATTAGTTTTTGGCCTGACAGTTTCATCCATTGCCTACATTAATTTCTAATTTCCCAGACTCTGTCAGACAGAGCTCAGATCCTACTGTTTATTCCAATGGTAATTTCCTCCAGATTTTCTGTTTTAAGCCAAGGACCACACAAAAGCTTTAAGATTTTTTTAAAGCTTCTGGCACTTGCAAATTTTAGTTTTAAAAATTCTTTTCCAAGGTTGGTATTATCTCTCTGCACAGTAATCCTTCTTTTCCCTTCCTACATTATGCTTTTCTTTTTGAGGATAAACCAAAACACTGGGAAGATTATATTTAGGCTCTAAAAAATGCCTTTCTTTTATTTCAGGAGGTGCCAAACCCTTTTAGGTGATTATACTAGTTTATGATCAAAGCTCCTAGCATAAGTAAGTTTAAAAAAAAAAGAAAAGGAAAAGCTTTGAAAGAGGCTGTGAGTGAAACCGAATTACCTAAAATTCCCCAATGACTAAAATATTTCACAAAGATGATGACAATTGTCATGACAATAATAAAAGTGAAATTTATTGGGTACTTCTTACATACCAGAAACCGTTCTTAGTGCTTCACATACATGACCTCATGAAAACTTCATGCGATAGGAAATATTTTAAAAATATTAACCTCTGCTTCGTTTTAGCCATTACTCATTCTTTTACTCATTGGGATGGCATTTGATATTTTCTTCCCTCTGGATGGGGTCGTAACAACAGACATGCCAGAAAGGAGACCCAGTGCTTTATTTTTGAATTTCAAATAGACACTTAAATTCTTGGCACAGTTTGTATGAAAGAAAAGATTTTAGAGGGTTTTTTCTTTCTTTCTTTCTTTCTTTCTTTCTTTCTTTCTTTCTTTCTTTCTTTCTTTCTTTCTTTCTTTCTTTCTCTTTAGAAGCAAAATTCAGAGCCTACAATGACAGAAGGCGTTAAGTTTATGTCATAAACAAACAATAGCTTCTGAGAATGCATGATCCATGATAGCCAGTCTTCTTAAATACTCAGTACAAAAGATGAAATATGCTAGGCAGTTTAAGGAGATGATTTTATTCAGGCCATTGCAATAGAGAAGTTCATTAATGAAGAACAACTTAAAGAAATAGGAGGCTTGGGGTTTTATGGAGACATAAACAAAGTAGTCATGGGGAAAGGTGGAGACCCCTCCTATCTGATAATATGTGAGAGTATGCTGATCTTATGCTATTTGGTTTTTCTGAAAAAGAAAGGAATAGGAAATTTCTTAACCTTAACTGTCTCCCAGAAATGCAAAGTTCAGCATCATCACTACACTAGAAAAATTTCCCACAGGCCAGAACTAAGTAAGGTAAAACCAGAAAGGTGAGCAAAAGAGTTATCTGCTGTCGTGGACTTTGTGAAGGCACCTGGATCTTGACCTCACATCCATCCCTCAGGTAGCATTTGGTCAAAATTCTAATTTGAAATCTGGGAAGGATAGTACAGAGATTAGTGTGAGGATCTGAGACCAGAGGAGATGTATGTGTTCCTGAGTGTAGCCTGTGAAAGTATCAGGTCTCAGATCCATCCTTTACTCTGCCAATCACCTTCTCCCTCCCCATTCAACACACTCTCCTCCCACCATATCTGCTGGGCTTGGTGTCATCAGTAGAAGGAACACAAGAACATGCAGCAGGTGAAGCCAGACACAGCCCCAGCAGCCCCATCACAATTCCGTGGAGGTGCCAAAGGGCATACAATTTTTTGGCAAATGTTAGATGGGAGTCTGGTCTCAGATCAATAATTCACACTGGACATCTTCTGTCTTTCTTGTGGCAGCTCAGAGGGCACTTCTGGGCTCCTAGCCTCCACTAGCCTCTTAAGAAACACAAGAACAGCATTCATCTTTATATGTCAATATATCATTAATATTCAATATATATTTGAATAAAAAACTCAAAAGATCTCTGATAGTGTCCCAGATTTACCTAGGTTGTGCTTCCTCAATCTCAGCATCATTGGTGTTTGGGCAGGATATTTCTTTGCTGTTGGGGACCTAAGAGCTGTCCATACAGTGTAAGATGTTTCCCAACATCTTTGACTTCTACCCACTAGATGCCAGTAACATTTCTCCCATCCTTCTGAGTTTTAAACTGTGGTAATGAAACATAACTTCTCTAACCACTGCTAAATGTCCGCTAAGGACAAAATTACTCTTGACTGGGTGAGAGCTACTGGTTTAAGCTATGGGTTGCCTTTGAAAGTGATTTGCATAGAAACAGTAGGCAGGTGACACTGTCCTGGCCAATGAGAATAAAGGAGAGTCACCTGGAGGTACTTCCCTCTGTCTTCATTTTCTCAGGCTGTTCTAACAAAATACTATCTTCTGGGTGGCTTTAAGAACAGATATTTACTTTCTCATAGTTTTGGAGGCTAGAAAATCCAAGATCAAGGTGCCTGCTGATTTGGTTCCTTGTGAGAGCTGTCTTCTTAGCTTTCAGATGACTGCTTTCTCCTTGTATCCTCACTTGGGGGTGGGAAAAAGAAAGAGAAAGAAAGAGAAAGAGAGAGACTGATGATTGATGGTCTCTCTTTTGTCCTCATTTTTTTTTTAATTTATTTCTAGGAGCGTGAGCAAGGGAGGGTTAGAGAGAGAGGGAGTCACAGACTGAAACAGGCTCCAGGCTCTGAGCTGGCAGTCAGCACAGAGCCTGACGCGGGGCTTGAACCCATGAACCATGAGATCATGACCTAAGCGAAAGTCGGACGCTTAACCGACTAAGCCATCCAGGCGCCCCTGTCCTCATTTTAAAAGGTCCCAGTCCTATCAGATTAAGGCTCCAACCTCCAACTTCATTTAACCTTAATTATCTCCTAAAGATCCTATAATCAGATAGAGCTCCACTGGAAGTTAGGGCCTCAACATATGAGTTCTGGGGGAAAACAGTTCAGTCCATCATACCTCCTGAGAAGGTGTTTTCATTTCTTATTTTCCTCACACTTACAAGGGACTACAAACAAAGTGAACTGTTCCCCTTTTCTGCCTTTCAACTGGCCATTTGGGGAGGTGTTCATGGGTCTGCCTACTAATGCCACCTTGAGAACAACAAGTAACCCACTGATGATGACTGAGGAGTAGAAACAGTTTTTAATTTCTCTGTTCAAATTGATTTATTCCATCACTACCACTTATACATTTCTCAAGCTTTACTGGTAACTTACTTCGGCTTTCTGATCAACAATTAAGCCTATCAGCTCCCAATATACCTTACTGGACAAAAGATTAAACCATCACAGCAGAGTCTGGGTTTCCTCCAAATATTTGGCTCTGGATTTATCTGTAAGAAATTCACAGCTTATACTGTTTGGCTGCAAGAAGTCTACAGTCTATCATCTTTCAGTAGTAAGGAGAAGAGGGAAACTTCATCAGGAAGGGATGAAAGGTACTCTTGTGTATTGCAAAGACAGATGCAGAATAGATGACCTTTTTCAAGGGTCAACATGTCTTATTGTGTCATAAAAGAGACACAATGATAGAAAACCCATAGGAAGGTGTGTCAGCACTTTAAAAGTGCCAAATTTTCTATATAGGAAGAGTTTAGGGCAGGTGCTTTGCTGGACAAGGTCTTAGGAAAGAGTGGAGTATGGAATTTATCTTGAAGCTGCATTTTGTTTGGCCTCACAACTGAGAAGACTGGATGCCTAAGGAAAGACCACAATAAGCAACCTTACATGTGGGTCTAGAAGCAAAGCTGGACAAAAAAGTCCAAATTTGGGCGCCTGGGTGGCTTAGTTGGTTAAGCGTCTGACTTTCGCTTAGGTCATGATCTCACGGTTCGTGGGTTCGAGCCCCGCGTCGGGCTCTGTGCTGACTGCCAGCTCGGAGCCTGGAGCCTATTTCAGAGCCTGTATCTCCCTCTCTCTCTGACCCTCCTCTGTTTACGTTGTGTCTCTCTCTCTCTCTCCTAGAAATAAATAAAAATATTAAACAAAAAAAGTCCAAATTTTAGCACGACTTAAGAATGGCTCTCCTGACCCAGGTACTTAGTGAGGAGGTCTCATCGCATAGGATCCAAGACACTGAAACTTGTTTGTCTTAGCAGCACAGATTATTCCCAGCCTTTCCCTAGGATGGTTGTGAATTCAGGAGACCACTGTAAATCCAGAAGGATACACATATATACTCGTGTCATGTTGGTTTGATTTGTAAATTGTTGAAGATGGACTAAGCAGCACTTCTCTTCTCAAGAGATTATGACCTCGTGACGGAAAGAATTCTGTATCTCTTATTTTTATGTCCTCCTCTGAACTGAAGAATTAAATATTTCTGGAGGTAAATAAGAAACTCTCCAAATTTGTATTAGTCACTCTCAGTCAGGTTTCAGACAGAAGCACCAGACTCAAGCTAAAGGAGGAACTCAACATTTGGAAGAATGAGGATGTAAGTTCCGTACAAGACCACACCTGTTTTATTCATAACTGTATCTCTACTGGTGTGACCAGAGCCTGTCACTCAATAAATATTTGTTAATTGAACTAAAAGTAAATGGATTTACCTTTGTCCTTTAATCAATGGTGCTAAATGTGGGATATTTTTATTTTTAACTTTTTAAAAATAGTTTCAAGTTTTTTGGGTATTTCTTCCTTTATTTACTTAGATTTGCCCATGGATTTAACTTTTTTTTTTCTCATTCTCCTTATTTGCCAGTCAACAAAGGCGCCTGAAAGTCTTCTGTAACAAAAACTTCATGCATTCAGAAGCAAGGAAGGCAAAGCCCTTAAGGGATCTGGATTCTGGATCAAAGGCGAATTTAAAAGAAAGCATAGATGCCTGATCCAAAACTGAACCCCAAGGTAAAACATATAACTCTCTGCCTGCTTTAATTGACAAAGTGAGCAGATAGTCAATGTGGGGGATTGCGGGGAGCAGGACACTCATTTCAGAGCTGATCAGTACCAGACCCGCCTCAGGGGACAGAGATCCCACTAAAGCTGTGCCACCTGCTCCTAAAACCACTTCAAAAGGAAAAGAGGAGGGAAATTTTATTCACACAGTACAAAGCCGATTTCTGAGAAGGTAAATATATATAAATTGAAACAAAAAAGACACATGAATATTTTCTTCTAGGAATCCTAGCGGATGAGACTCCCATTTTAGCTAGAGATTTTCTAGAAAGCAACATGCAATAAAAACAAAATAGAAAATATGATCTTCAATTTAATTTGTAAAATTAAAAAAGTTATTTAGGCTGCTTAGAACTGTGAAAATAACAAAATACAATAGTAGCATAAGCCTATTTAACTCATAATAGTGTTCAGCATTTTTTGCCATACATTATCATCATTTGATTCTTGAGAGTTTTGTCAAGCAGATTTGGTGATGACTCAGACAACTGATATTCTCATTTGACAGGTAAGGGAAATAAAACTCAGAAGTAAAGTGGTTTCAAAGAGGTTGCAGTCATAAAATTTTAGAGAAAAGTAATGTTTTCTGCCTGTATTAGTTACGAAAAAATGCTTCAACTCAGTGATGTCACCTTCAACCAAAAAAAAAAAAAAAATAGAAAACAAAACAAAACAAGAAACCTAAAACCTAGAAAGATAAAGGCAAATGAAGTACAAAGTATATGATAGGGAAAAATATAGATCACAGCACAAATCAATGAAATAGGAGACGGAAATAATACAGAAAACTGATGTAAAGAAAACCTGACTCTGAGAAGATCAATAAAATTGGTAAGTCTCTAGTCAAATTTATCAGGAAAAAAGGGGAAAACACATGTTACTAAAATCAGGAGTGAAAGAGGTAGCATCACTACAGACTCTACAGATAATAAAAGGGTGATATTTATTTCTTTAAACAATGTTATATCAATAAATTTGACAAGTTAGATTAAATGGGAAAATTATTTGAAAGACGGAAATCACTAAAGCTTATTCGATAAAAAATAGATAATCTAAGATGCACTATTTATTAAAATAATTGCATTTGTAGTTTAAAATCCTTCCCACAAAGAAAATTCCAAGTGCAGATAGTTTTACTGGTAAATTTCATCAAACATGTAACTGATAAATATTATCAATTCTATGTAAACTCTTTCAAAAAATTTAAGATGAAAGAAAGCTTCTGAATTTATTCTGTGAGACTATTATCACTGATACCAAAATCAGACCAAAACATTGTAAGTAAACTATTGACCAATAATACTCATAAACATAGATGCAAAATTTAATTAAAATATTAGCATATAAAATTCAAATGCAAACATATGTGTATGATATGTATGTATATATGTGTGTGTACATATATGTATATGTATACATATATGTGGATATGTATATACCATGACCAGATGGGGTTTATCCAAGAAATGCAAAGTAGATTTAATGTTTAGATCAATCAATGTAATTCATGTTAACAACTAAAGGTGATGAATGAAGGGATTACTTCCATACGTAACATAAAAGCATTTGACAAAAGCCAAAATCTATTCATTGAAAAACATCTCAGCAAACCAGTAATAGAAGAGAATTTCTTCAGTTTGGTAGAATGCATCTACTGAAACTTATGACAATGGTGAAAACCTGAATACTTTTCCCCTATGCTCAAGAACAAAAATTGAATGTCCACCTTCACTGTTTCTATTCAACATTGTACTATAAGTTCTTAACAATGAAATCAGGCAGGAAAAAAAAAATAAAAACATCACATTTTAAAGGAAGAAGCTAAGGGGCGCCTGGGTGGCTCAGTCGGTTAAGCGTCTGACTTCGGCTCAGGTCATGATCTCATGGTTTGTGGGTTTGAGCCCTGCGTCGGGCTCTGTGCTGGCAGCCAGCTCAGATCCTGGATCCTGTTTCAGATTCTGTGTGTGTCTCTCTCTCTGACCCTCCCCTGCTCATACTTTCTCTTTTTCTCTCTCTCAGAAATAAAACATTTTTAAAAAATAAAGGAAGAAGTTAAATGGATTTACCTCATATAACATGATTGTCTCTATAGAAAATCTGATAGGACCTAAAAACAAAAAGAAAAAAAAAAAAAAAAGAACCTAATAAGTTAGTCTGAGAAGGTGGCAAGATGTGGAGAAATAGAATTGGGAACAATACGTCTGCCCCAACAGAATACTTGGCCAAGTTGTTAGCACCTGCCAGGATGGTAACAGTGAGGGCTCCAGCTACTACTACTTTCTTCTGTCCAGTACGTTCCACACATGGCAGGTAACCTGCCCCTTTCATCTTTCCCTTTTGAATTATTCCAAGTGTTCATTTTCAGTTGAAATGAAACAAGATGACCTTTTGTCTTCTGTTTCAGCTCTAATACCATAAGCCAGTATCCTTTCTGTGGTATATTTAGTGCCACATTTTTCACCATGTTGTGTTCTTGGGTGGTGGTTTTGCTATTCCAAATAGCCTCCAAAAGGGTGCTGAATTTCTGTTTAGTCTGCCTAAGAACAAAAAAGCTGTGCTGGGTCCCAGAGAGAATCTATGTGTCTAAGAGAAACTTTATTCCAACATGTGCTATTGGCCATGGTCTCAAAGTTAATGAATCAACAATATATTTTTTCAATAAGTTGCCTTTAAGCAAAAATACACATAAAACAAAGTTATGTACTGATCAGTTGATAAAAAATGTGACTAGACTCTTGTAGGTATCTAACACTGTATTTCCCCTAGGAACAATGGTGCAGCATTAACTGATTCAGTATTTGTGGCGACCAGAGAATTCAACTGCCAGTAATAATGAAGACAAACTATATCTGATAAAAGATTAAGAAACTCAAAGCTCAATTTAAAAAAACTCAGTTAAAATGACCAAATTGTTTCAGCAGATGCTTCCTTCTACAAAAAGGAAAAATGGATAGTAAATAAGCATTTGAAAAGGTGAACAGCATCATTCATTAGAGAAATGGAAGTTAAAACCACAATAACATATGCATGCACAGCTATTAGTATGGCTAAAATTAAAAGGATGTGGAGAAACTGGAACTCTCACACACTGGTTGTGGGAATGTAAAATAGTACAAGTTGGGAAAATAGTTGGTCATTCTCTTTAAAAGTTAGGCAGTTATCTGCCATATGATCCTGCCATTCTACTCCTAGATATTTTCCCAAGTGTAATGAAAGCCTATGTCCATACAAAGACTTACACATGAATGGAATGTTCATAGAAACTTTATTTGTATTAGCCCTCAAATAGAAATCACCCGAATGTCCACTAACAGACGAATGGAAAAACTATCCTGAAGTGGAATACCACTCAGCAATAAAAAGGAATGAACTATTGATACGTAGTACACTTGCAAACCACAAAGTGATGCAGAATAAAAAATAAGCCTGATGAAAAGGACTGCATACTGTGTGATTCTAATTATATAAAACGCTGACAAATACAAGCCAATCTATAGTGTGGGAAAGCAGCTCAGCTGAGGAAGAGGATGAGGGAATGAAGAGTAGAATGAAGAGTAGAAGAAGAGGAAAGATGGGTAGAAAGGACCATAAAAGGGCAGCAGGAGACCTTGAGATGATGGATATGCTCATTATGTTGGTTGTAGTGATACATACTTCTGTCAAAAGTTATCAAATAATACACTTTAAATGGACACAGTCATATCGATTATAACACAGGTAGTTATTTTTTAACACACTACAGCCACAAATATTAATGCGTGTGTGATTTTTACCCCTAGTTTGATGTTCTTTCTACTACATCATTTGTAAAGTAATGGGTAAAGAACCACATATTATAATTTTTAAGTCATCACATTGTAACACATTAGCTACTGGTAACACATGACCATGATCACTTGTTCAGCACATTAGGTGTGTGGAGGCAGGGAGGATGTACTGTACTAAAAATAATATTTGTAGAGCAACTATACTGTCAGGCAGCAACGATATTGAGTTCTTTACATATGTTATTGTATTTCTCTCCTATCAAGCCCGTTAAGAATGAAAGATCTGGGGAACACCTGGGTGGCTCATTTGGTTGAACGTCCGACTCAGGCTCAGGTCATGCGTGTTCTCTTGGTTTGGAGGTGCGAGTCCCAGGTCCAGCTCTGTGCTGAGCCTGGAGACTGGAGCCTGCTTCAGATTCTGTGTCTCCCTCTCTGCCCCTCCCCAGCTCGTTCTTTCTTTCTCAAAAATAAATAAATAAAAGTTGAAAAAATTAAGAAAGAATGAAAGATATTCTCATTTTATAATTGATAAAACTGAGGCACAGAGAATTAAATAACTCGCAGTGTCACATGATTAATAAGAGGTTGAGTTGCAATTTAAACACAAGTTTTGGTGACTCCAGAATTCACGTTTTCCTACTTTATATAATATATAGCATATTATACTATATATATCACATCACACTAAATGCCAATCTATATTATGTTATATTATATTGTATAATACAACATACTATACAATATAATATTATATTATACTATATTTAGATATTATAAATATCATATTCCTGTGGTCATAGCTCTGAAATGATTGATCAGAGGACCTTTCAAATCTAAGCTTTCCTGTGTCATGATTCTATATGTAATATATCTGTTTCCCCCATTTAAAGCATTAACCCCTCCTATAATGATATGATAAGCACAATGCTTATGTAATAAATTCACATTTACACATACTTTGGTCAATAGGAAATGTATATTTTGGGAAATGTGCAATTTTCTGTGCAATAAGCTGGGGAAATGTGCAATTTCACAGTTAAATGCCAACCTCCAGCTGTCTGCATCAGTGAAGAATATGTTTACACTCCAATTGTTAAAATTAATTATTTGTTTATACAAGATATTCTGCCTTCATTAATGCACATGATTAAACAGAAATGCTTCAGAACACAGTAATCAGTACCCTCACATTAGCAAAAGGAGACTTCATAGGCAGAGAGTCTTAGAACTGCAATAGAGGCAAAGGATGTTTTTAAAGCTATTCAAGGTTTGTCTGAAAAAGAAAAGTAAATTTTGTTGATGTACTTGCTCATTGTTTTTCATTTGCAAAGACTTCAGTGGTGTGCTATCTTCAATTATAAAATTGTACATATGCACATATATACTCACAATGCCCATAAATGCATATGAAAACCAAACCAGTATCAGGTATTAATTTAAAGTGGATTAAGAGTCTTCCCTTTGAGCCTAAGGCTGTGAGTCCACTGGAACCACCCCTTGCAGAGAAAAGGTCAACTAATTGAATGACAATGCAAATGTGGTTTTGTCCAACAATACAGACCAATCAATCCTTACCTGAAATGCTACACATCGTTAGGACCTTATTGAACTAATCACTTTTAAAGAAAATGTCTCAATCTTCCTACTTGATTACTTGATACTTTCTACTTCCTACTTGATACTCAAGTAATTAAATTCGATTTATGGGTTTCAATAGCAAAGTATTCACATAAACATAACAATGCACAACAAGGAAAGTAGACTTACTTTCCAGTCTGCAGATGGCTTGAAACAGTGTTGCTGAGAACGGGGCGAGAGTTGAGCTCAGGATTTATATTAACTTTGGAGAATGAACAGATTACCTCTGTATTGTGTTACCCCCAAAATCATGATAAAGCTATAAAAAAGTCTTTTTTCCATTTTATTCTCCATGATGATTATATTATTATGTTCATCTGAGAATGCAGTTATATATGATTTGAAATAGCAAGTAGTCAACTTATTTTCACCTGATGAAATTAACAGAGCAAAAAATGAGGAGACTGTTGCCAATCATGAATTAAGTTAGTGGAATTGTTCCCAGTGTATGATATTAGGCCTATTGTTAAGTCATGACAAGCCTTTTTTTTTTTTTTTAACGTTTATTTATTTTTGAGAGACAGAGAGAGANTTGTTTAGCAACCTTTTTTTTTTTTTTTTAACGTTTATTTATTTTTGAGAGACAGAGAGAGACAGAACACAAGCAGGGGAGGGGCAGAGAGACAGGGAGACACAGAATCCAAAGCAGGTACAGGCTCTGAGCTGTCAGCACAGAGCCTGATGTAGAGCTTGAACCCCAAAACTGTGAGATATATGACCTGAGCTGAAGTCAGATGTTCAACTAAGTGAGACACCCAGGCGCCCCATGACAAGACTTTTGATGGACTGTAGAACTAATCCAAAAATATTTGTCCTTTTTTACTATGTTTACTGATCTATGACACTCAATTCAATAGACTATTTTTTTATAAATAAGAAGTACTTTATAATGAACAGTGAATTATTGAACTGTTCATTTATTAAGATTTTGAATTCACAAGTTAAAAGAATTATATTGAAGACAATAAATGTTTTGCTAAAAAGCCTGGCTACTGTATAAAGATGGGAAATGCTGCAAATCCCCACTCTAGATTTGGGCACAGAAGGACTTCTAGAAATATCAGTGTTGTCCTGAGTTGTACATCTTTAGTTGCACTGGTCTTCTTCCTTCTCAATACTTACTGCATGTATATATTTTATTTTGCTATGGAGTCTACAGTGGAGTACTGATGCATGTTTCTTTAAGTATTTTTATTTGGTGCTTTCCTAAGAACCATATATTAATATGTGTGGATAGATGTGTATTTAACATGAAATCATCATAACTCTGTCAGTTTGTACATAAAATACCTCTTAAAATGTGCTCCTTCAGAGGTGCTTCAGTGGGAAGTGGTGATGTAGATGAGCTATAGATTAAATCATCCTCTGCTTAAATAGATTTCTGTTAAAAAAAATTGAGAGGCTCTGGGATGAAGGTTGCAAAGCACCATATGGCGTCTGAATTTAATTTTGTTTTACACCGTGTTCTGTCTGTATATACTTTCTGTATGTATTTTCTGTATACCTTTTTGTTTATACTCTATGGGAGGTGTGTCTCTCAAGAGAGAAAGAGAGACAGAAATAGAGTCCAATGGACAGACTATACAATAATTATATCATTTCAATCCCTAGCTATGTGTTCATCTATCTGCAAAATATTAGCAAAATGCCAACCATAGTTATCTCTAGATATGAAGAGTATAGATTATAAGTAATATTAACTTTCTTTTATATTTAAAAAAATTCTTCCTTTCATATCTATTATTATTAAAAAGAAAAGTTCAATATGAATAACTTTTCTTTGATTAAGTGTGCTCAAATTCCAGCTCTGGGCACCAGAAAGTTAGGAGTAGAGAACGTAGGGAGCAATGTCAGTATACATATATCAACAGTTGGGCACTTCGGTGAGACACATGAATATCGACTGAGCATGAGTGGATTCCCATTTCAAAATAAGGACATTATCTATATTCTATTACAACATTAAGCACAGCTATGTTTCATGTAGTGGGATTCAGATATTAACTTTTGCTCACTCCTAATAATGTATGCAGATATTTTTATCTGTTTTGAGAATGGGTTCTTCTTTCCCTAGACCCTTCACATCATCTTCTGTATTTCCTTTGCATCTTGTACATACGGACTGGTTGTTGCTTCAGTATGCATACTGATTACACTTGCTCAACACACTGTCTTTACATCAAAAGATTCTGTCAATCATATGCCTATCCTCAATAGCTCTGTAAACCTCTGCCTTGACAGATACCTAACTTATCTCTCTGTCACTATCAGAATTACTGGGTATTTATTTGTATGTTCCCTCTCAGTGGCTTCTTCTTCATGACTATTGTCCACACAGTGGTATAGTAATCTTTTCAAAGCAGAGAGAATCACCTCCTTGTGTGGGATCTGGGCTAAAAAGAGATTATTGATTGGGCACCCCTGTGACATTTGCCTTGTAGCACCATTAAATGACCTACAATACTAAGTTACTAAGAAGAGCTCAGAGGAATTAGTGTTTGCCTAACTCAAGTCCAATTTTGATGTAGCTAAATGGGGTCCTGCAATCTGTATTTTTCATATGGCTCTATTACTTTTTTACTGTTTTTATTTTATTTTTGAGAGAGAGAGGGAAAGAGAAAGGGAGAGAGAGAGGGAGAGAGAGAAAGAATGAACAGAAGAGGAACCGAGAGAGAGGGAGACACAAAATCCAAAGCAGGCTCCAGTCTCTGAACTCGAACCCATGAACCATGAGATCATGACCTGAGCCGAAGTCAGGCATTTAACCAACTGATGGCTCTATAACTTTCTATTCGTGATATGTTTACAATTCCTGTTGTTGAATAATGGACTATTGTATAAATGTTAGATGTTTGGGAGGCACTTCCGAAGTAGTATGGACACCCTAAGCATGGTCCTCTGCTGATCTTCTCCACCTACCTTAGAAAACACACCATCATTCAGATGAGTAAAAGATGAGCAGGGATCCTGGAGTTTACAGAAACCAACTTCACATATATGGAGTAGATGCTAGTGTTCATTTAAATACCCACTTGTTAACTGTAGATCTTTTAGAATGTTCTTCTAAAAGCAGCAATACGATGATACCATCATGATACCTAAAACCCTTCAACAATTCTCCAGCATTTTTAGAATAAAGACAAAAATCATTATGACTGTCTCAGACTCATATTATCAGGCCCTGGCCTCTTACAGCATCATCTCATGTGACTTCCCACCTCACTGTCTCTCTTCAAATCACACCAAGTATCGCTCTATTTCATGAAATATACATTATATTTTTCATCTCAGGAGCCTTGTGCATGCTGTTCCTAGTACCTGGAATAATCTTATCTTCCTCACCTTTTTCTAGCCAATTTCTATTCATCTCTCGGAGTTTACAATGAATTTCAAATTGATGACTCACTGGTTTTCTAGTATGAATTCAGGATCTCCTCTACTTTCTCAAATTACTCTGTATTTTATTGTTTTTTAAAAAATAATAATTAGTAAAAAAATAGTTGGAATAAAGTGATGGACTTTGATTATAAGAATATATCATTATTGATTGATGTACCGTAACAAATATGCTGTACAACCACCACCATAAGAGGCTAATAATAGGGAAAATTGGCTGGCTAAAGAGGAACATTCTGTACCACCGTTGCATTTTTTCTGGTCATAGAAAACTGTTCTAAAAATAAAGCTCATTTAGAAATAAATGGTAGTTGCATAATTAGTTGCTGAAGTTCTCTCTTCCACCTTTCTGAGAGTTCCATGAATGAAAGACCTCAATTGTCTTGTTTTCCACTGTGTGTGCAGGGCATGCACAATGTCTTGCATATAGAAAGCCTTTTATATATATTTGACATGAATAAATAATAAATACACAAACATACTGAAGCCCATCGGACTGTCAGGTAACCACAACACTCCCAGCAATTCGTTTAGTATCATCATTTTTCAAATATCCATTATCAGTCTCCCAACTCACTTTGGATTCCTCTAAGTCATGAACCAAACTGATCTGTCTGTATATCTTCAGAATTTAATCACCTCCTGGCACACAGAAGGCCCTCAAAACCAGCTTGTTCATAATAAAGAATATTATGGTGTATATGCCATATGGTATTTATATAGGAAGCTGTATAAATAACACTAAATTTGTTCTATTGGGGGTAATTTTGTTCCTTTGCATTCAACCTCACTTTGAGGTCTACCTTTAAAGAAAAACAAAACATATGAGTTTCATTTGTGGGAGAGAATTTTTGGAGGATATTTATTGATTACCACCATGTTCTCCGTTATATTTGTAACAATGATCATGAAAAACTGTATTTCTCAACATCCAGTATACTTTCCCTTTTTTATAGAAAACAAATAGCTTATTTGTTTATTAAATATATTGACTTAAATTAGAGCAATATAAAGATATTCTATTCCTTGGGGGACATGCTTCCTTTTCTTGTTTTTGAAGTTTTACTTACCCTTGAATACATTCCCATATCTGTTCTGTATACAGATACCAAATTTTTAAATAAGGAATTTACAGTATAATAACCACAAAAGAATTAAGAGTAAATGATATTTTTAATTTATTAGATATTTTAAAAATAAATGACCATCTCTGTTTCTCCCTATACCACATTAATACAAATTAAATGAATTACAAAACGATATTTAAATGCACTCAAGAAACTCCAGGAAAAGAACTTTTACAAATTAGTTTTAATAACTGACAAAAATTATGAAATCTTAGGAGATAAATTTATGTATAAATGTTGCTGCTTAAAATAAAATATGAAAAGTTCAAGGGGAACTTCTTGCTAAATTTTACTGTAAAACACTTACCAGCCCCATGTAAATTATTAAAAAGTAACCAAATATATAGAATCATCAGAATGTGGTATTCATAGTATCAATTCTTGCTAGATTATTTTCTTTATTAATAAACTGTGCAATAAATTAGAACATTAAAATGGTCTCATATTTTATACCCATTTTTCATCCTTCTCCAGGCTAAGCAGGCATTGCTCAGTTAAGCATGGAGATCCCACTGACCTCTGAAAGACTCTGTGCTCTGGTCATGTCCCCAGGGTGTACTGCAAAATGAGAAATTATGCCTCTTGACATTAAGGTCATAGGAAAGAACAAAATTCTTTAGCAAACCAGTGGGAAATGATCTCCCTACTGTCAGAAAGCAACAACAGAGTTAGATATATTTCTAACTTTTTTTGAACTTGGTGGGAAAAATGTTGGGCAGAGTAAAAGATGTGCAATAACAAAATTCTTCCTGATGTCTAATTATGAGTGTTTATCTTGCCCATAAAGCAATCTCCAGAAACATTACATGTTGAATTGCTAAGTTTTAGACCGGGAAAAAATACTCAGAAAGGGATTTTTAATCTTAAGTTTTAATCTCTAACATAATGGACAATAGTAGCTCTGTCATGTTTATACCATTACTTAGAAGAGAAGTTGGCATCAGGTGCCCTATGAAACAAACTTGAAGAAACTGAGGTACTGTATAGGTTTTCTTGATAAAATATGTCATCACATTATGCCGTTGATTGTTACCAGTTCCCACATGATGCATCAAACTTACCTTCTTCATGTCTGAATCTACTATCAGACTGACAATTCCTTGAAGGCTATCACTGAACATTGTTCTTCATATTCCTGGCTCTTGGCTTGAGGCATGTAGATCAAATAAAGGCTTGCTAAATAAATGTAAATGAGTGGAGAAACCCTACTCTGCTTCTCTTCCCCTTTACAGAAAGGGAAGTGGTTGCATCTACTTTCAATATCCGTCTGAAGCTACCAATTGCGCTGGAATCGGGGTGACCAGAATCTAGAGGCTCAGAGAAGGAACCCTGAAAAGCACAACACAGGCCTCTAAGGAACAGGCATCATTTTTACAGCTGCCACCTCTGATGAGATACGATGAGCTGGGACCTGCCTTGGGCAGGAAGCACTCGGAACCTGAGCCGATGGTATGGGTAACATGTGTTCTGCGGACCCAAAGGGGGGAATTTTTTTTTAGGTCTTCTTCCTGCCTTCCACTCCCTCCAACAACTCCTTTGAGTAGAGTAAACCAGGAAACCAGGCGGCAAAAAGAAACTTATTCTGTAAAGTCCTAATTTCAACATCACAAAGCAGCAAACAGAAGAGCGAGTGCGAACTGAGAGGAAATACCTTAATCACCAGCACATGATGCTATATTAGATTACAAACTCAATTACAAACTTCTTGAATGCTACAGCTTTCTCTGGTGCCTTTGTAAATGAGTGGAAAATTAAAGGTGCTTGAAACTCTTTGTTGAATTGAAATAATTTATTCATTTTTAAGTAAAGTTTGCAAATATTTATTGAAAACAAATATTTATTACAGGCACTGCTGGATACTTCAGATAAAAGCATGATTAAGACACCATCTCTCCTCTCAGATAATTTACAGCCTAATGAGGGAAATAGATTGTAAACAAAGGCAACTGTCGGTAGTCGGTGCGGGGTTTGTACCATGGGGACTGAGCTACGGGGAAGGAGGGAGAAAAGATCCAGCCACCAAAAAGATGGGTATTTATTCCATTTGGCCAACAACAAACATTGTTCCAACTATTGCTCTAGACTTGGGGAGTAGAGTGAGGACCCTGATGAACATAATCTCTGCCTGCCCTGTGCTTATAGACTAGTAAGGAAGAACTTAGCCTCATTGACCACAGGACTGGTTTAGCAGGTCAGTCTAACCGAGCAGTTGATCTTCAGTGCCCTTCTGTTCTGTGTGAAGGAGAGGGCATCCTCAGACAATATCTGCGCTTTCAAACTGGCTGCAAGCGTGGACAGAATAAAGCCTCAATGACTCTGCAGTGGCCCTAAAGGACAGTGAAATTAAATCACTTGAAAGAATCACACCCTCTGCCACAACTGATCCATCCATCAGTGATGTCACCAGGCCAGACCTGGCAAGGGAACTGGAGAGCTGCCACACAGGTGGGTCACACAGCACAGCACTGTACAAACAGCAGTTCTAGGGCTAGCATATGGTGGGGAGAGCGAGTCTGCACTCTGGGTTTAGACAGATCCAGGTCAGAATTGTGAACCTCCCATTTACTAGCTGATATACTACAGGCAAGTTATTTAAAGTGTCTAAGCCTCACTTTTGTGATCAGAAGCCTGAGTAATGCAGCGCCCACTTTGTGTGCTTATTTTTGGAATAAATGGATACTGTTAGAGCCCCTAATGTTTCGCCTGGCAAAGATGATAGCCCCTTGCCATCTGGTCCCTTCTACTCTTCGGATTGTTTTAAAGTTGAATTCCGCTATCAGCACAACTCCAAGAGTTACGTGTGCATGGATTACTTACTAATCCCACTGCACAGTTAAAGGAAAGAAGAAGCAAATGCTTCCCCCCCTCCTTTTTCTTGCTAATATCTTATTACAAATCGGTGGCAGAATTACAAGCCTGGCCTCCTGATTACCAGTAGCATTAATTATAAATAGGAAAGGGGAAAGGCACACCCATTTTAGAAAAATACGCGTGAACAGAGAAACAAATAAATAGACGAATCAACAAATGAGTAAATGCATTAATAAGTTGGTGTGTGTTTACTAGAGAAAGCTTAATCACTTTGATTAATAGTATGCAAAATTATAAAACCTTAAAAATAAAGCATATCAATAAGAGATCTTATGCAATCGCTACTAACCAGTGCAGGCCAACACCATAAATTGAGGGTATTCAGAATTTACAACAGCCACTCTGACTTTTTAGAGGTATCTGTAGAGACTAAACTGCACACCCACACTCACACACACAAGGTGAATATCTTCCAACACTAAAGCAGCCATCATGCACATATTCTCAGAGAAACAAAACAGAGACCAAATTAAAATGAGCCGTGATGTCAGGGAAAGCTGGTTCTCCACCTCATGTTGTCTACAATTATAAATAGAAGATTTGTGCCTCCAGGGGTTACTTGGTTTAACTTTTATTTTTTAAAGAAAGGAATAAAATGCAATAAACTCTAATAGAAACCATGTTTCTCTTCTGGTTCCAGAAGGGATTACAATATTATTCATATTTCTATATACCTCACTCTATGAAAAGGGAATATGAGTAAGAGAACAAAAAAGGAAAACAACTATAGATTTGTTTTAACATTTCAGAGCAGAAAATGGTAACAAAGAAATCCCCCTTTGAAAAGAAAAATGCATTTTTCTCCCAATGGCTCAGGAAAACCACATTATTGAACTTTACAGTTATAGAATGCAGTGCAGAAGATTCATTTGATGGAAACTTTTTAACCTGCAACTACAGGGTCTTGAGAAGTCAGGGGAATAAGGAAGGGTCATGATGTCTTAAAAAAGAAAGAATGACAGGGACATCTGATGGAGAATGGTAACCTTGAGTGAGAGCCATTGCATGACCTAATGAGGAAAATTTATATACATGCAAAGTAGCTGAGCTTTGCAAAGGAATCCAACACTTTTAATTGTGTGAGGCAAGGCTTAGTTTTTGAGAGGCTCAAAATTGTGCAATGCCACCTGTTAAAGATGATGAGAAATAGTCTATACTCAGAGAAGTCACCACTCTTTACTGTCCCCTTTTATTTGACAGTGGCACAACCTACCTAACTAAAAGAAATACAAGCTGCATATCATTGTAGTCCATACCAGTGGGAAAATATTATTTGCTTTTGGATTTCAATGTACCTATTCTCTTCCCCTTAAAGAATAAATCTAAGACATTTGTTTTGGCTTTTGTGTTTTTCTTTCTGTTTCTCCAGACATGTAAAGCTGGTAGAAGGTCTATTGTGAACTAGATGTCTAATCGCAGGCTAACCTGAAAGTCAAGTCACCTTGGACCCTCTTAAGATTGACTTAATGGAGTCAGGGAGGGCTGAGTGGCTCAGTTAAATGTCCAATTCTTGATTTCAGCTCAGGTCATGATCTCAGGGTTCCTGAGGTCCAACCCCACATCAGCTTTGTGCTAACACTGAGGGTCCTGCTTGGGATTCTCTCTCAAAATAAAAAACAAATAAATAAACTAAAAAAAAAAAAAAAAGGAATGACTTCTTCTGGGGCACCTAGATTAAGCATCTGACTCTTAATTTCGGTTCAGGCTATGATTTCATTGTCATGAGAATGAGCCCCACGTTGTTCTGGTGTGGAGTGGGGAGCCTGTCCCTCTCCCCGGCTTCCTCTCCCTTTCTCTTAACAAAAAAAAAAAAAAAAAAAAAAGANAAAAAAAAAAAAAAAAAAAAAAAGGATTGACTTCTTCTGAAAATAATGGATCCATTGTGTTCTTTTATTTTGAAACAAGCCTGGCTGTGTGGATATCATGTAGACATCTCAAAATTAACTTGTCAACTTATTCAAAATTTTACTTAGTCCCCTTTGTCTTCTTACTTACTCCTATTCTTTCTGTTCATCACATATCCAGCAATGTGGACAATCATCTACAGAATTTCCCAAAACATTAAAGAGGCTGTCACCATTTAGTAATCTCTCTAAAGGGGCACCTGGGTGGCTTAGTCAGTTGAGCGTCCGACTTCAGCTCAGGTGATGACCTCAGGGTTCCTGGGTTTGAGCCCTGTGTCAGGTACGGTGCTGACAGCTCAGAGCCTGGAGCCTGTTCAGATTCTGTGTCTCCCTCTCTCTCTGCCCCTCCATGATCATGCTCTGCCTCTTTCTCTCAAAAATAAACATTAAAAAAAAAGAAATATTAATGTGTCTAAAACCACTCAAATATCTACTCAGAAACATTGTACCTCATAAATACCTCTGAATGCATGTCCTCGTGCAATCCCCACGCAGATGCCCTTGTTCAGGCCACTGTTTTCCAGTCTCTGTTACCAAAACTGTCTTACCTGGTCTCACCGCCCACTGTTCTACTCTCCTCCCATCTGGCTTCCACATTAATGCCATATATTTCTATGTGTCCATCTGATCATGTCAATTTCCTGCTTAAAACCCACTTATTGCTTTCTGCTAAATTTGGATAAGTTCAAACTCTTTAATGTGGTTTGTAAGAGCTTCGTGTCTCACCATTACTTCTTCTTCGGGTCCGATAGAAACCTGTGTCCATACATCTCATTCTTGGATGGATTGTAGCATGAATATCCACTCAAGAATTTCTGGATCTGACACAAAGACTGTGGTGTGGGGGAGTGAGGCCAGAGAAGAGAAAGAGAGCTTAACATTTCTATCAAAAGCTTATGAATTCTGGGTATTATGCCGAGTGTTTTACCACATTATCTCTTTTAATCTCATAAACTTTCAGCCAAGATGGCCATTGTTTCTATTTTATAGTTGAGGAAAGTGAAGTTCTAGGAAAAATGTCTAAAATCATGCAGGGCTCATTATTGCCTGGACCAGGGTTTAAATTCAGATTTGCCATCAACCAGTTGCCATGTTTTCTTAACCACTCCAGGTCACAGGGGGAGTGGGCCACAGCAATAGTTGGAATGTATTTCTTTCACTTTGTTGGTAAGACAACCTTCTTTGTTGCTAGATCTAGCTAGATCTAGCAACCTTCTTTGTTGATAGATCTTTCTCCCTACTTCTTTCCATCTCCAAGGAGGAGAATGAACTAAAGAGCTAGTAAGATAGATTCAATAATTATCTCATCTTGGAGACAGAAGATTGAATAATTGAATTATTTTTTCCTCCTTTCCTTGGTAAGAAAGAGCCCCAGGAACTGGAGTTGAGAACTTTTCTAGGATAGGGCTATAAATCCTAAAAAAGGGCTGTGTATTTATGGTGGACTTCTGGGAAGATCTTTGGCCATGTTTCCGGTTAAGAGTGGAGTTTTGGAAATTGAAGAATTTCTGCTGACTTTTGAAGCTGCCCTTATACTCCAGGACTGTGGAAATGACCTGGCCACGGTCAGAGATAACACTCTCTGAGTGCTCTAGCCTCCATCCTTGGCTCATGGAGAATGCCCATGGTGACCTTGGGGTGTTTTTATACTAACAATATTTTCCACTTATTAGACATTGTCTTAGCTAGCTCTGCCATAACAAAATACCATAGATGGGTGGTTTAAACAACAGAAATTTATTTTTCACAGTTCTGGAAGCTGGGGATTCCAAGATCAAGGCACTTGCCAATTCAGCTCCTTGGTGAAAGACCCTCTTTTCTGACGTGCTCTTTCTGACTTGCAAATGGACATCTTTTTGTGTCTTCACATGGTGGATAGAAAGTAGTCTCCTTTCCACTGCTGATATGAACGTTAATCACATTATGGGAACCCTACTGTTATGAATTCATCTAAACCTAATTACCTACCAAAGGCGCCACCTTCAAATACCATCACATTTTGGGTCAGGGCTTCATCATATGAATCTTGAGGGGACATATTCAGTTTATAATAGATACTCACCATATGCCAATCACTATACTATTAATGTTGCATATGTTACCTCACTGATATTCACGAAGGAGCCACTATGGTTAAATTTATAGAAATTTCCAGCACTATGATCCAACTCTCCTTGGACCCAAACAGAACAATGACAAGTATGTTTTCTCCCAGTATCAATCTGTTAGTAGGAATGATATTTTTACTAAACTGATGCCCTAAAGCCTTTGAAATGTACTGTAGCTCTCATCAGAAATCCATTACCCTTCTCTCCTCCATGGAAACAATTGCAGCCCATCTACCCAGTTGCATTTGGCCTGCATTTCAGTCCTTCCTGAATAATGGTTCAGGAATAATAATGGTTCAGGAATAATTCACTCATGGTTGAGTGAATTCTCTAATCCTGGCTGTCCCCAACTTTGCTCAATTGTGTTATAGATGTTGACATATATCATTTTAGCATCTTTTCTCTCCATCTCAGAGCCTGCTATTTTATTTTCGGTATTTTTAGTGGCTCACATATTTTTTTACAGTTTATTTATTTATTTTGAGAGAGAGAGAGAGAGAACAAGCAGGGGTGGGGCAAGGGAGAGAGAGAGAGAGTAAGAGAGAGAGAGAGAGAGAGAGAGAGGGAGAGAGAATCCCAAGCAATCTCCACACTTGGCGCCTGTTGTGGGGTTCGATCTCTCGACCATGAAATCATGATATGAGCCAATATCAAGAGTGAGGTGCTTAACCAGCTGAGCGACCCAGGCACCCCAGAACCTGTTATTTTAATAATTTCACTCCTCCCGCTCTTTTCTGATATTCTCAAGTGTTCTCATTCTCGGTATCCTTAATTCCTTCCATCTGCCTTGCTTCCTGTTGCTGGTAGCCCCATCACAGATGCACTAGTTGTGGTAGACTGAATATTGGTCACCAAGGTTGCCGACATCCTGATCCTTGAAAATGGCGAATATGTGAACTTCCATGGCAAAGGAGGTTTTCCAGGTATTACTAAGAATCTTGAGATGCGGAGATTATCCTGGGTAACCCAGACAGAACCGATGGAATCACAAGGGTCCTGATAAGAGAGAAGCAGGAGGATCAGCATCAGAAGTAGGAAATGTGATGATAGGAGAAAGTGGTGGCAGCGATGAAGGGAAGGAACCGCACAGCAGGAAACAAGGACAGCCTCTAGTGGCTGGAAAGACAAGGCAATGGCTCGTCTCCTTAGAGACTTCCAAAGGGGCCAGTTCTGCTGATGCTTTGACTTTATATCAATGACTCTGATTTTGAGCTTCTGACTTTTAGAGTTTATAAGATAATCAGTCTGGTTGTTTTAGGCCACATTGCTAGTTAGCAATCTGTTACAGCAGCAAGTAGAAACAAATACCCTTCTTCATAGACCATTCTTCAAATACCCTGCAATAAGCAAATCACATGGAAAACTTAACTTAACAACTCAACATGTTCTGAATGGTTGAAAACATTAATTATTTCAATGTGAACCAGGGCTGGGTTAAAAAATGGAGATGACCTTGAAACGGAGATGACTTGACCATCTTTCATATCAATGAGACTTACATGTTGTTTTAGTATGTGTTTGACCAGATGAAACTGGTTCTCTTTTCTCAACGAAGACTCCCTGCTGCCTAGCATGCAACACCATACATGTAGTGCATGAGCAAGAGTGATTTATTGAACGACTGAATGTCATGTTTTTAAAAAAAGAGATTATTTACATTCATGACTCAAATATAGATGAAAAATATGCCACCCATTCTCAGGAGTCAGTGCTAAGAAATGCCTTATTTGGTTTCAGGATATCAAATGCTATAACTACCAATCTCATAAAGCTATCAGCTGGCATTTTAGGGTTGAAGTTATATACGTGTACCATAGGGCTTGTGTAGGACACACCAAAAATCTTCTCAAAACAGAGAAGTTGGCTCTGAATTGCATATATATATATATATGCCATATATGGCCATATATATCCTACTATATATATTGCATATATATATATTCTACTATATATATATATATAGTAGAATTAATATTTCATCAATTAAAAAGGCCTGCAAGTGAACGCCTAGGTTATCTGGAATTATGCTTTTGATTTGCATCAGTGGCATTTCCTTCCTCTTTATGGACTAGTATCAGTGGAATATGCAGCTAGTTGCCCTTAATCTGCCCAAATACTTCTAAATAAAAAAGAGGCCAATTTTTGTGTCTGAGCCAGCAAAAGAAAGACTTCATCAAGAAGCGCTTCATGTTTTTTCACATAGTAAAAGAATAAAATTATTCGTTTTAATCACACAAAAATCGTCAACTCAAATTTTTCACCTGTCCCCCTTTACACCAGTCTTCTTCCAGTCTTCAGGTGGTCCATGAGGTTTTATAAGATGTATATTACATGGAAATAGAAAATATCTTTGTTCTGAGAGTGGCAAAAAAGGCTCCTGATCTTGCGTCGGTGACTTGGTCATGTGAGGAAGAATACAGAGCAAAGCATGAGGATGAGTATGAGCTTGTCTGGGTGCTAGTCTCATCGTTGCCACCAAATTAATTAACTCTAAGTAAAATCTTTATGATTAAGAAAATTGTCGTCTGACAGACATGAATTCAGTTCCAGGCTAACCTGCTCACTAGTAAAGTAAACTTGAATAAATTATTGAACCTTCTTAAGCCTCAGATTTTCATTTATATATTGACTAAAAGCAGAAATAATAATGGAAAGTGTTTATCCATGTATTGAAACATTATTGATTGAGTTCCTATTGTGTGTAAATACTGTGTTAGCTTTCCAATGAGAGGGAGGGTTACTACTTGACCTCCTGAGATTATTGTACACATTAATGAGATATTCTTGGGATATTTCCATACCTGGTACATAATAGAGCCTTAATAAATACTAACTATCAGTAGTAGTTCACCCTATTGTGGTAAAATAAGGGACATTTGTAAGATGCCCCAATTCCCTGTTCAGTGCATTCTTCAGGACCAATGAATGATGTGATAGTGATCATTATGCAAACATTTTAGAAGAAGAAATATTATGGAAAGGCAAGGTATTAATGTTTACAAATGCTACAATTTGCCAATCCCAAATGGAGAGCTCAAAAACACTGAATCTCCACATCTGCCATCGTTTTGGCAGCCAGTAAAGAAGGCATATTTTCCATTTATATTGTGGCTGACCTTTTACACCACACCAGCTCTAACACATTCTTAAAGAGGTAAGCTCACTCGCCTTTTGAGATACATATCTTGCCTCATGTGAAGATTCTGTTAACTATCTGAAGCAAGTGTTATTGCTTTGTGTTGATGCTAAAAAAAAAAAAAGCACCATTGTATCTAGTACTGTGCTGAGTATTTTTGGAGAAGCTAAACAAGATACTTCTTATATGTTAGAGACTGAGCTAAAATGAATCCAGCAAACAGGTGTAAGACAGTGTTCATCTATCTGCAAAATATTAGCATCCAGGAAAGGTGAAGTAAAAACTCCAATGCCAATTACCATCTGTCTACTGTAAAGTGACATCATTGAATAAAGTCTGACTTAAAATTTCTTGAGAAAATCTTGAAGTTTGAACTTCATAACTTTTTAAAATTATTGGAAGAATTTTGAATTTTATTTTTTAAAGTCAGAGAAAGAGAGACCACAAGCAGGAGGGAGAGGGAGGGGGAGGNAAGTCGGACACCCAACTGACTGAGCCACCCAAGCACCCTCAAAGATTTTTAAGTCTCATCCATCTGAAGAGACCCACTTTTAAAGTTAGGTTAATTCTTCAAGGTACTCTTATGTTGCTTTTTTTAAAAAAATGCAAAAGGCAATAAGAAGAAATACTGCACCAACAGAAGAGTTTTGAAGGAATATAATCACTTCACAGAATAAATGAGATTGTAATTATGTTATTGAACTGTAATAGGACATCCTTTCAAATAGAAATTAGCATACCACAAATGTGCAATTAGTACCCAATAAATCACGCTAAGAAGAGTGTCAATACAGTCAGGTGTGGCCAGTCATCACAATTAATGCATGTGTCCTGAATTGGAGAAGGCAAGCTGTTTTCATGTTACAGTCATTAGGGATGGGATTGTTTCTGCAGCTGAATTGTTACAAGCAGTTAAGTATCTAATAGAGAAGCTACACTTGGAACAGGAGCCATTGCTTTTAAATCCTACAAACCACAGAGGTCTCTAAGCCTTTTAAAGAAAATAATAATAATAGCTGCTATGTTGTCAGAAATGGAGCAACTTTGCAAGAGCATTTAATGAAAACAAAAAAATGTATGGTTTAGATAAGAATGGCTTTCTTTTCCTTCCTGTTGCTTAATTTCTCAATCCACCTCTGAGATACCAAAGCCAAATGTAAGCATTCTGCAAAGGACCTTTCCAAACAAACAGATGCATGATTTGCAAATAAATTCCAAGGAAAACACAAACTGAGGAGGTACTGTTTGCCTTCCTTAGATTCAGGAATTTTCAACTGTGAACTGAAAGGTTGTCCTCTGACTGGTGTGGCTCTAGATGGGCATTTAAGTTACTGATCAGAATTCCTTCGGTTATGTGGAAGGAAGATAAAAGATAACAAGTACAATTTGGAGACAGGAACAAATTTGTATTCTATTTTGATGGACGTAAACAAAAACAAAAACAAAAACAATAAAAGGATTTAAAAAGAGTGCAGGGGCGCTGGGAGCCTGGGAGGCTCAGTTAAGCAGCTGACTTCTGCTCAGGTCATGGTCTCCAGATTCATGGGTTCAAACCCACATGGGTCTCTCGGCTGTCAACATGGAGTCTGCTTCAGACCCTCTGTCCCACTCTCCTGCTGCCCCTCCTCCTCTGTCTCTCTCAAACTAAATAAATTAACTTTAAACATAATAACAAATAAAAATAAATAAAAAGAGGGCAGGTGCACCTGTGTGGCCTAGTCGGTTAAGCGTGTGACTTTGCTCAGGTCATGATTTCGCAGTTCCTGAGTTCAAGTTCCACATCAAGCTCTGTGCTGACAGCTCAGAGCCTAGAGCCTGCTTCAGATTCTTTGTCTCCCTCTCTCTTTCTCTGCTCCCCCCGCTCGTGTTCTGTCTGTCTCTCTCAAAAATAAATAAACATTAAAAAAATAAAAAAGAGGGCAAATGATCTGATACGTGTTTTAGAACTGTCACTTTTCCAGCTGGAGAATGGACTACAGATCATGGGACAATTAGGATCTTCTACAGGATTAGAGGTAATGAATGGCTCCATAGTGAAGGTCATTGCAGTGGAGAGTTTAAGAAGTGTGTGGATTTGGTTTGCATTTTGGAGATGACAACTGGACTTAATGAGAGATTGGAAGTTGGGATCTAAAGGAAAGAGTCAACAATTAAGTATGACTCCATTCATTGAATGTGGGGCCATTTGCTGGGATTAAAAATCTTAGGGTGGAAGATGGGAACAAGTGTTTTGGCCACATTCACAGTTAGATGCCTGGTAGAAATTCACCTAGCAGACATGAGTATATGGTTAAATATGAGTCTAGCATTCAGGGTACGATATCCAGACCAGAGTTGGGAATCTGAGGGTCATTAGCATACAGTTCATTTGAGGCAGGCTGAGATCACCTGAGGAGGAGTATAGAGAGAAGGGCCAGAGAAGCAGAGCCCTGGAGTACTTAAAACCCTGTGAACTCTGAGAGGTGGCATATTAGAGACATAGAATAGGGATATGGTTGCGGGGGGGAGGGTGAGCATAGAACAAAGGGAGGCTGGTATTTTGTTGTACTTATTTTTCCGTGGCTGGTATGAAGGCTTGTATATCAATGGGAATTATCTACTAGAGAAGGACAACTTGATGATTCAAGAAAGATTAAAGATGCATTCAGGAATTAAGTCCTGCAGAAGCAGTAAGAATAGAATCCAAAGCACAAAAGAAGGAGCTGGTTTACTTGCTCGATAATAACAAGAAAGACTTTCCGACTCCATGTAAAATCATTTTCTGGTTGAATTTAAGTTTTCTCCTAAGTATGTGGCTAAGTGATATGCAGAGAGTGAGGGAATTAAGAGATTTTGGAGACCAAAGGAAAGACAAGAAAGAATGAAATAGTTGTTACCTACTTTCCAAGATAGGATGGAGGACAATGGAGACGAGGTGTTGTGAAGACAAAGACATCTTCATACATGTTGAAGTTGCCCAACATGATGGGAGAAGCAGTGAAGTGAATGAGGGTAAGGGTGGGATCTTCAGTGGGTACAGACTGCAGGTGGAAGCAGGGATTGGAAGTAAGGGGGGGGACGATGTACCCAACAATGGAGGTGACAATTTTGAAGAAGAGAATGAAGAATAAGGAACTCAACTATCATACCACCAGTCTCTAAGGTTCTCAGTGTGAGGAAGAGACAGTTTATGATCTACAAGACAAGTGGAGAAACATCTCTTCAGAGTCATTACATATTTTTTTAATCAAACAACACTTTGTGGTTTAATGATTTTCCTCCTTCAACAAACTTGTCTCTAAATTATTTAGGAAATATCCTCAATAAAATATTGATGTATCTGAGCATATTCAAAACAAATGTGTTGTAGGTCTCTAAAGGGTATTCCAAATGAAGCTAATCTAAGTTATTTTCAACATGCAATTTTACTGAGATGAATACAGGAAGAGAATTAAAAGATTCACATTTGGAATCTTAAAAAATGAAACTAACACAAACCTTTGTGTATGTTTGCCTTTTCAGTCATTTCCTACCTACTTATCCTCATGGAAATTGCTAAATGGCTATGAGTCTTGGCATGGCCACCCGGGAACTAGGAATAATGGTAGATTTTGGCAGAACCCCTTTAAGGAATAAAGCAGTTTGTTAAGATAATTTGCAGACTGCACATCAAACATCAGTCTTATTAACATAAGTTAATAACAATAACTGTATTCTGTTGAAGAGGTGGCATTTTATTATTTATTATTCTTACCATATATTACTGCATTTATAAATAAATATTTTAGGTTGTGTCTTATCATTTTTATTCATATTATTTATGGTTATAATATCATAATGACACAGCAAATGGATTTATTTTGTGTGATACAAGTTAGGTCTGGTAAGATTAAAACTTATTCTAATTTTTTAAGACTTTTTTAGAGCAGCTTAAAATCAGAGTAAAATTGAGAGGCAGACACAGAGCCTCCCCATACACTATCTGCACCCATGTATGCTTAGCTTCCCCCGTAGTCAGTATTCCCTACCAGATTGGTACATGTGTTTCGACTGATACAACTATGTTGTACCACACCATCACCCAAAGTCTGTATTTTACATTATAGTTCAATCTTGGTGCTGTATAGTCTATAGGTTTTGACAAATGTGTGATGACATCTATCCATTACATCATCACAGAGTATTCACATTGTCCTAAAAATAATTTGTTTTCCTCCTATATCATTCCCTTTTCCCAACCTCCTGACAACCACTGATACTTTTACTGCCTTGTAGTTTTGTCTATTCCAAATGTCAAATAGTTGGAATCCTACAGTATGTATGTAGGCTTTTCAGATTGGCTTCTTTCACTGAAGTCATATGCATTTAAGGCATCTCAATGCATTTTCATGACTTGCTAGCTCTTTTCTTCTTGGTGCTGAATTCTATTGTCTGGACATACCACCATTGATTAATCCATTCACCCACTGAAGAGCATCTTGATGATTTCCGAAGTCTGGCAATTATAAGCAAAACTCTTATAAACATTCATGTGCAGGCTGTTGTGTGGATAGAAGTTTTAAACTCTTCCGGGTAAATTTTAGGAAGAATGGTTGCTGGATTGTGTAGAAGAGTATGTTTAATTTTGTTAGCAACTGTCACACTGTTTTCCAAAGTGTGAAATGAGAGATCCTGTAGTTCCCCATCCTTGGAGATCTTTGATGTTATCAGTATTTTGGATTTTGGCCATTCTAAAAGATGTATCATGTTATTTCATTGTTGCTTTAATTTACAATTCCATGTTGACTTATGATGTGGAGGATCTTTTCTTATGCTTATTTGGTATCTGTATATCTTCTTTGATGTGATATCTGTTTCAATCTGTAGTTCTTTTTTTTTAAATGAGGTTGTTTGTTTTCTTATTACTAATTTATTTTTAATGTTTATTTAGTTTTGAGAGAGACAGAGTGTGAGCAGGGGAGGGACAGAGAGAGAGGGAGACACAGAATTTGAATCAGGCTCCAGGCTTTGAGCTGTCAGCACAGAACCTGGTGCGGGGCTCAAACTCACAAAGTTTGAGATTTTGACTTGAGCTGAAGTCAGTTCCTCAGCCCACTGACCCACCCAGGCACCCCTAGGTTATTTGTTTTCTTATTTTTGAGTTTTAAGGGTTCTTTGTATATTTTGGAGAACAGCCTTCTTGACATATGCCTTTTGTAAATATGTTCTTTCAGTCTGTAACTGGTCCTCTCAAATTGTTGACAGTATCTGTGGGGAATAAGTTTAGGAATTCCTTGAGTTTGCACCAATGGGTTAACAAGTTTTAGGACTAAACCGTCTGAGATTAGGTAAACAGGGTGAAAGCACCCCCAGCATAGAACAAAAGCATAGGAATGAGAAGCCACAGGATGAAAGCAGCCAGGAGAGGTAAACAGGATGAAAGCACCCCCAGAATTGTACAAAAGCAGAAAGCTGCTTTCATAGGATGGAACCTTCCAGAATAGGTAAACAGGTAAGCAGGCTGTAGAATGCTGCAGCAGGGTGAAATTGCCCTGAGAGGAGCTAATTAGTAAAAGAAAGGTGTTTTGTTATTTCTGAGGTAGCCTGCTCTGTCTTATCCCCTAGGCAAGTTAAGATAAACAGAAGTAGCACCTGGTGCTGGCCATAAACAGCCCTCTGCCTGGTGCCTGGATTTTGCTTTGTATTGACCCAAACCCCGAACACCGCATATGTTTGAAACCCCCTTTTCTCTCACATACATGAGTTAGTGTTCATTGTTTCATTGTCTCTTTCTCCATGTCCATCACGTTTGTATGCCTTCTGATCCTAATAAAAATGGAGCAAGTGCTCTTACTGGGGGCTCTTGTCTCCTCCCAGACATTAGCCTCTCTCACATTTAGTTCTGCATCTGCTCTCTTGCTGGACAAGAAAGAGCTCCAGACTCAAAGTCTGAGACAAGTAGAAGTTTTCAATTCAAATAAAACCTATTTTATCAATTATTTATTTCATAGGTTGTGGCTTTGCTGTTGTAAAAGATCATCACCATTCCCAAGATTGTCTAGGTTTTCTCATATGTTATCTTCTAGAAGTTTTATACTTTTGTGTTTTTCATTTTGGTCTGTGATCCATTTTGAAGTAATTTAATTGTTGCAAAGGGCATAAGGTCTATGTCGAGATTCATTTTTTAAATGTGAATGTTCAGTTGTTCCATCACCATTTGTTGAAGAAACTATCATTGTTCCATTTTATTGGCTTTGTTCCTTGGTCAAATTTCAATTAACTGTATGTGGATCTATTTCTGGGCTCTGTATTCTATTCCATTTATTTATTTGTCTATTTTTTTCATCAATATCACACTGTCTTGATTAGCATATCTTTATATTAAATCTTGAAATTGGTTAATGTTTGTCCTCCAAGTTTGTTCCTCTCCTTCAATATTTTGTTGACTTCATATCAATTTTAGAATCACCTTACTGATATTTACAAAATAAGATGCTGGCATTTTAACTGGGATTTCACTGAATCTGTAGATCAAATTGGGAAAAACTGACACCTTGATAATATTGAGTCCTCCTCTTCTTGAACATGATTTCATTAATTAGTCATTTTAATTTTTAAAATTAATATGCATGTAATTTTGAAGTCACAAATCTAAACATACCACAAAATACTAAACATTCTATAATTTAAAAATAATAAATAACTTCTATAATAAATCAAACATGGAGATTTAAATACTAAGAAAACAACAAACTTACACATATCATTTCTTAGATATTATTAAAATATGCATTCCAAATTTATGATACAAAGTTGTTTTTCATTTCTCCTTAGGAAGTAATAAGCATGGACTATAACGCATTGAGCTAATAAAATTATAAACATTCACTTTCTATCAGAATCTACCAATCATTGGTAGCCAGACTGCAACAGAAGACATTTCAAATAAATATTAATTACCATTAATGCATCACAAATTACCTCAAAATTTAGCAACTTGAAACAGCAAATATTTATTATCTCACATAACTTCTGAGGATTAGGAATCTGGGAATAGCTCAGATGTGGAGGTCTTTCATGAGGTTGGAGTCAGGTTGTTAGAGTCACTTCAATGCTCAACTGGAGGCAAAGAATCTACTTCCAAACTCACTCATTTACCTGTTGAAAAGTCTTGCTTTCCTCACTGGCTATTTGCCATAGGCCTCCATTCCTGGCCATGAGTGCCAGGCCACCAAGTTCCTCTAGGCGAATGATATGAAAGAGAGAGAAAGAGTGTGTGCATGTGAGAGACGGCCAAGATGGAAGCCATAGCTTTCATAACCTAATATTGTAAGTGACATATCATCAATTTGCTGTATATTATGCTGCATACACAGTAATTTTAGTACAATTTCAGGGAAACTACACAATGGGGTGAGTATCAGGCTAATGGGGATCATGAAGAGCTAACTTGGAAGCTGACTAACAAAATATAAAATAACAAAGACAGCTATTATATCATATTTAAAATTATACACATATATTTTTTAAAATAAGGAGAAAAATTAAGGCTTTTCCACTTGCTTATCTTAACTTTGCAGTATACCTGGGAAGGACCTCTCCAACCATAGCCCTACCCAAACCAGCAGCACAAACAGTTGGGTAGTCTTGTTGTAATATCTAATCTGTTCTCCAAAACTTTACGAGTTCCAAGAAGATGACCTTTTCTAAAACATGTAGAAAGTTTCATCTAGAATCTGGCTTTAAAATTTAAGTCCCTCCCATTCAGTCGTGGCTTCTAGTTTGCAAAGAGAAGCTGAAATGGCTCAAAAGCACCTAAAATTTTTCTATTAACTTAATATTTTTCCTAGTCTCTTAGTCTCCAATATTTATTTTGTAGTTCTGTCTCTTACCTTTTTCTTAAAATATCCAAATCTTGTGTTCACAGTAGTCACAGTGCAATAGTCATCAGTTCTTTGCAAGCAGTTCCGTTTTAACTTCCAAATTCTTTGAAATATCATTGAAGAATTCATTAGCCACCCAAAGAGGGATATAAGCTAGTGTTTGATGGTGATGAACAAAGTTTTTATACAGGAGGCAGTCGGAGACATGAAAGAAAACCACCCAAATGGCTTTAAATTATGGAATACGCAACTTTCACAAAATATGTCTGATTCAAAGTCTAAATTATCTTAACCCAAAATTCTTTTTAGTACAAATTTGTTGTACTAAGAATAGAGACCACAAGTCATTAAGATTAAAATACCTGCTCAAGGGGCGCCTGGGTGGCTTAGTCGGTTAAGCATCCAACTTTCGCTTAGGTCATGATCTCGCGGTTTGTGGGTTCGAGCCCCACATCGGGCTCTGTGCTGACTGCCAGCTCAGAGCCTGGAGCCTGTTTCAGAGTCTGTGACTCCCTCTCTCTCTGACCCTCCCCTGCTCATGCTGTCTCTCTCTCTATCCTAGAAGTAAATAAAACATTAAAAAAATTTAAAATAAAATAAAATATCTGCTCAAATATACAAAATTTAGTAACAGAACTCCTATTAAAAAATTAGATATTTTATCATCCTACATAAGTACCCTTGAGAATGCACCATAAATTCAACAGAACACTCCTTTATTTGATACCACAACAAATGGAAACTTTATTGATTGGCATTTATTTTGCACCCATTTATGCCTCCCATTGTATATATGTAGTTTTAAGGAGAAATGTCTTGAGTGCACAAAATTGAAAATGGAAATGAGACCTTTGGACTGAAATCCCTCAACTCTTTGCTTATTTTGTCAGCTGAAAATTACAAATACCTAGAATATTATTGGAGTTGGTGCTGTTTCAATGGTTAGGCTTTGAGAGCACCAAGTTTAATTCTCTAGATTAAATGGGACTTTTCTTAAGCACGGGATGCCAAAGATCATCGTTTCTGAATATGTATGTGGATTTATAAATACATTTCTAAAAAGGAACATAAAACAATAACAAGTGAAACTTTAATCTGAAAATTTTAGGTGGAATCTCCAAGTTTCAACTCTAGCACCACTTCACGATTCTGTTATATTGACGGCATGTTTTCACAACCTGATTATTGAATATATGAATAAATCCTGCAGAGAGATGCCTGTGTGTACATTAAACATGATGGCCTCATAATGTCAGCTAAGGCAGTATATGTGTGTAATATGTAAAGTATAATGCCGCCTATTACACATTATCATCATGTATACCACATATATCACAGGAATCCAATTGTAAACATGCATCTGCATGAAAATTAAATTAAACCATATAACACTGCTACTTTGTAGGTCAAAACAGCCAAATATCGAAAATTCTATATGGATCAACTTCATAGTAGTGGTGGCTATGCCTACGTAGTGAAGTCGTTAAGATGTTTTAATTTATTCTTATACTTTCCTGCTTTGATAAAACACCTTTGAGAAACATGTATTCTGTTCTTTTTCAGCAACAAGTGAAAGATACCTGGATTTGAAAAGAAAGAGAAAACCAAGGAACTTACTTGTAAATATAATGCACTTCCCAGACTCACTATGAGGAAGAAGCCCCAGAGAAAGAAGCAGTGTGATTTCCATTTGTAAATAGGAGCTTCCCCATTGTTGTAGAGTCAGAGTGGGTGATGATGTTGAATGACAAAATCTGCAGGAACCACCAGAAATCTCTCATTCATAACAGCAGGGCAGACAATCCTTGCCTCTTTAAGCATTGGTTCTCTTTTTCCCTACACACCACACACATCTTGAATAATTTTTACTTGGACGCTATTTCCATTGGATGTAGAGAACCAACATAATTTGTTATCCTTACAACTGATAGTGGTACTTGCTAAGGGCTGTGGTGAAGATAAGAAAGCCTTCAGATGGTGGGTAACTCCACTCTTTCTTCTTCACAAGAAAATAATGCAAGTGAGCTGACTTTGTTATCTAAGTAAATTTCAAAACATTTCATTGGTTGAGAAAAATACCAATGGATGCAAAGAGATTCCATTGCTGGGACTAGCTAGTTGCGGTTTCCATGACATTATCAATTGGCTACTCAGAGCTTCCAGGCTCAGTGCCTAAGCAACTGGTAGTATGTCCATGAAGACTATTCTGTCAGGGACCCATCGTTACCTCAGAAGCCCCCCTTGGACAAAGGGTCTATGAAGGTGGCACCAAACCTGTTCTCTTCACCATGGTCTCTAATGAGAGACCTGATCTTTGTCCTGATCTTCATAGCAGTGCAAAGTTGGCCACACTGCATGTTCCTTCTCTCTGTATGGTTAATAGAGGTGAATAACCACAATCTCCTTCCTTTACAATCCTCAGGTTGGAGCCACGTAGCCTGCTGTGTCTAATAAGCTTTGAGTAATACAGAGCCAGCTCTCCAAGTGGTCCTCGAATCCCCCTTACTAAGGCTTGAGATGAAGGGGAGGCACTCTCTTCCTCTCAGGGAAGGATGGAGGCCTCAGCATGCCAACATCGGGGAGCTATGAGGCATTTTTCCATCTTCGCTAGTGAACCTTCCACAGGTAGGGAAGCACCTCACTTAGGGATGTCGGGTATTTAGCACAAGTGTTTTATTTTTATCCCTTGGAATTGCAGCCAAAAAACCAAAAACAAAGACCCCATTTTAACTTTCTGCTAAGTACACGAGTTGATAAAAGAAAACTAAATGTTCCTTAGAGGTGAGTACTTTATTTTGTGTCATATACATCACAGACGACTGTGGTGCAATGCTTTGTCATACCCCTAGCCTAGAGATCAGAGATTGTGCAGGGAAAGGCCTTTCCAGAGAACGTGGGCTCTGTAAGGCAGGGAACTGCTATAGACCTCTCTCCATCTACGGGTTCATGCCACAGGGACTTGAAGTTAAGAAGGACCAAATTGCCAGCAGTTGATTGGTCACTAGTCACTGTGGTTTTGAAACTCTAAAAAATATTGGTTATTTGTTTAAAGAAAATCTTATCTTTAAAGTTCTGTAATTTTATCTTGGGCGGATGCCTACATAAAAGTCTTTTAATGGTCATTATTTTCAAGTGTATTGGTTTTGCTGAAGAAAAAAATATCCCTGCAAGGAGAAATTTCCAACTTTGCTAATCTATAACTTCTGGGGCTTTTTAAACTAAAAAAAGATTACAGAGCAGTCAGTGTCCCTAAACATGCTAATTCAGAACAGATTAAAAATAAAAATACAAATGGTTGGAAATAAGGACAATAATATTAGATAATACCATGATTATGATGATATCATTACACATATTTATGGTTGAATCAGCCCATCTAATTATTCTGACTTCATCTTCTCTTGGCACGCAATGATTTCTGTCAATTTACAGAAAATCTGATAACTACATGATATGAAAGTAACGGTTGAGAAAGCTGAAATGAAGTAATGTCAGGCAGAAGTAATGTTAAGCACTGGTGCTTGAAGTTAAACTCTGTAACTATTTATTCGACACAATTTTGGCAACTCATCTAAACTCACCAGTTTATTCCAGTGTGAGTCAGTAAGATTCCTCACAATTATTGATGAACCTATGGTGGGTCAACCCCATGGTAAGGGGGAAGGAGAGACTCTGCAAGACGTAGCTCTAAAAAGAGCAGTTCCTTACTAAGCAACCAACTATATGCAAGCTCTGGGGTCATACGTTAGGGAGATAGGGGTAGAGAGATAACATAAGTTATTCCAATATTGAGATGACTTATATGCTATTTATTGGGTAGAAACAGAGATGCACAAATGATCAGTATAATAGTAGAAATTTTGCTAGAGTGTGGCCAACTCTGAGGTTGGAAATCTTTTTAAAAATATTTTAGCTTTAATTTTATTTTTGAGAGAGAGAGAGAAAGAGGGAGAGAAAATGTGAGTGTGGGAGGGACAGGGAGAGGGGGCAGTGCGTGGGGCGTGGGATGGGGCAGAGGATCCAAAGTGGGTTTTTGTGGGGCTCAAACCCACAAACTGTAAGATCATGACCTGAGCCAAAGTCAGACACTTAACTGACTGAGCTACCCAGGAGTTCTGAGGCTGGAAGTTTTACTCTTGGTAGAAATCTTTACAGATTTTAAGGCCCCAACTCAGAGTCTCAGTGAAAATTAGATAGTCCTGGCTGCCAGGGAATGTTTGTAGCAGTAATGAAACAACTCCAAGCAGATCAATGTCTGTAGTGTTGAAGCATATGAACACTGCCCCCTCCCCCAGGCAGGCGGCAATTTGTAATGGGCACTTTGACTTGGTCTATAAAACTGAGATGCAGAGATAAAAAATATCCATTTGATTTGTTAATCCCAGGTCAAGAAACTATTTCATCAAATAAAAAATGATCTGTTTGGCACAAAAATTCATTTAAGAATATATATATGGGGAATGAAATGTATGTAACGTACACATAGGTTTCATCTCCAATAGATCTGACTAGTGGATTTCATGTTTTCGGGCAGGCCACTTAGCCTTTCAGTCTCAATGTATTTATCATTGAAATGGGCTAGTATGAGAATCTATAGGACATTTTTAAAGCATCTAAAAGTGCACTGGACACAGAAAGTACCTTGTATTTGATGCTCTAAATGAAGATAGAATGGCAAATTTACATTTTATCCCAAATGTAATACAAATACTGGTTTTAATCACTAATAAATATTCATCAAGTGCTATTATTGCTAAATACTAGTTCAGATGTTGGAGATTCAGAGATGATAAACTGACCCAGCTCTTAAGGGGCTTATATTCTAGTTGGGGAAAACACAATAGCAACAAATAAATAAAAACAGGACATAAAAAAGAAGATGCAAAAAAATTGCTCTGGGTGAACATGACATGAATATTAAATATAGCTGACTCTTGAAGAGCATGGGTTTGAACTGTTCAGGTCCACTTATATGCTGATTTTTTAAATGTTTTTTTTCTTTTTTAATTTATTTCTGAGAGAGAGAGAGAGAGAGAGAGACAGCATGAGCAGGGGAGGGTCAGAGAGAGGGAGACACAGAATCTGAAGCAGGCTTCAGTCTCTGACACTAGCTGTCAGCACAAAGCCTGGCACGGGGCTTGAATACCAACCATGAGATCATGACCTGAGCCAAAGTCGGAGGCTTAACCGAATGAGCCACCCAGGCACCCCATGCTGATTTTTTTTGATAAATACAGTATAGTACTGTTAATGTATTTTATCTTCCTTATGATTACCTTAATAACATTTTCTTTAGCTTACTTTACTGTAAGAACACAGTATAATACATAAGACACATACAATATATGTTAACTGTTTATGTTATCAGTAAGTCTTCTAGACAGCAGTAGGCTATTAGCAGTTAAGTTTTGGGGGATTCAAAAGATTTATGTGGATTTTCGATTGCACAAGGGATAGGTACCCCTACCCCCCATAGTGTTCAAGGGCCAACTGTAATCATGGATGCTGTAATTACTGTGTAAGTCTAGTATTAGCTACAAATTCTTCTTCATCAGAATACTAGAAAGTCCTAAGTTGGGGGATGGGTGGGGGTTGCAGGTTAGGTTACTGTGCTGCTGGCTAAGATTTCCTTCTTCTTTCATTGTTTCTGTTCCTTTTCTTCAGAACATGTTCCAATTTCGTGTCACATCCCAATGCTCATTTCCTATTATCAGAACAGGAAGGATAATTATCTTGGCTTCTCTCTCTCTTTGTCTCTCTTTTTGAAGGTCAGACTTCAGCATCAAAGAAACGTTGCCCACCTATGTGGACTCTTTTACTATTCTCTCATTATTCATCTCTGTATGTCCCCAATTCCTCTTATTAAAATTTGTGCGATGTTGTTAAACTTCTCCGGGAAAAATAAATTTTCTCTAAAACATTTTCGGAAATGATGAGGGAGACTTTGTATATAACAAAGCAAAACAAAATGTGTTTCCAG
Source organism: Crocuta crocuta (assembly GCF_008692635.1). Lineage (NCBI taxonomy): Eukaryota > Metazoa > Chordata > Mammalia > Carnivora > Hyaenidae > Crocuta > Crocuta crocuta. The sequence continues at coordinate 379,339 of NW_027527158.1, forward strand.
TTGGGTATTAACCAGTATTAGCCCATCATTGCTCAAAAGACTGTTATGCCATTCATTGCTTTAGCCTCTACTCCAATAACTTCCAAACCCAGTTGCAGAGGCCAGTTTTAAAACTATCATTTGAAAACAAAATAGTATCTGAGTATGCATTTTCTATGTAAAATCACATATTCAGGATACTAATATGAATGCATTTCTCTGTTATCTTAACTATATCAGGCATCAGAACATTAATATAAATCCATGGCACAAACAGACATAGGACTAGTTGGTAAGTTTTGTGAAAAAATGTTTTGTTAAAACTAGCACCCATTAAGATGTGTCAGAAGGAGATTAAATACCGCCAATGAATTTTGTGATCTTTCTTGTTTTTCAAATATTAATCACTACACAAGCAGAATTTTAAAATGTGATCATAGTGTCAGTTTTATTTCCATAATCTCCCTATCAGTTTCCTTGTCTCCAATCTTACCCACCACTTGTACGTCCTCAGTAATATAGCCATTATCTTTTTTCTTTTTAATAATGTATAACTCCAACAATTTCAAATTTTAGAGGAAGTCACATTGCAACCTATTTAAATTTTTAACACCTTTGAAAAGCACTGCTCCAAGTTAAGACAAAGTCACAGAACTGGTTTTGTGACAGTTGCCAGTGATCAATCCATGTGATTTATGGCATGCAATTTGTTTGATAGTGCAGTCAGTTGGGTTCTTTGTTTCTACTCTTGGAGAATAAAATGAGAACCCATAAAGATAAAAAGAAAGGTATTCACTGAATTCACAGTTGATGGGTAGAACATATTACAGAAATGCTGGAATAGAAGGGGAATGATAAGTTTGGGCAATCAAAAGGAAATTAAATGGCCTGTGCAGACCATTGACTAGGTGGGAAAGCCATAATCTTGTTCACCCACATTGAAGGTTCCTTTTACTCCAGAAAAATAATTGTCCATACAGGTCACCAAATGAGTGTCAAGGATCTGTTGCTTGGTGAGTTGACAAATTTTGTCCTAGTGCATTTGAAATCACTGATTTTTTTGTTTGTTTATTTGGTTGGTTGATGAGCATTGCTGCCAGTAAATTCTCAATGGCCTCAATTACCATGTTGCTCTCTTTATTAAGAAAACAAGAGTCCTTGGAAGTTTGGAAATTGTTTTCCCTCCACCTCTGCTCCCTAAGTTCTTTCTGAAAATTTAACTTGAATTATTTTGATCCTCTTTTAAAAGCCCTTTAGCAGCTTCCTAAGTCAAAGCCCACAGGGCATACAATGGACATTCACGTCTCCCTAATTTTTTGTTTCATGAAAACATCATTTTTTTCCAGGTGTATAAATATCCTTGCAAGCTCCTGAGGCTTCCAGAGAGTTTGTGCACATTGTGTTCCCTTTCTGACTCTCTGCTTCTTCGCACTTTTTTTTCAGGATCCAGCTGCACATCACCCTCTGGGTAAAGCCTTTCATAAATGGTCACTAGCTTTTCTGCTCTCCCATAATCTATGCTTATATTATATGATATATAATGTTTTACCATCTAATGGGGTCAGTTGCCTTCGGATTCATCTTCCTCACCCTACTATGAGTCCTAGAAGCCCTAACAAAGTTGTCTTCTGTTCTGTTTCCTTCATATTTCATGTGGTGCCTGGTTTTTCCCTAAGCTCCATCCCACATGTGTAGCCAGTCACACTGGTCTGTGACACACACACACACACACACACACACACACACACACAGTAGTTCAAAGTTAATGTGATTGGAAAAGAAAATATCCGAGTCTTGGTGGGAAAAAGTCTTCAATCTTTGTTTCCAATATTGTCAAAATAAAACCCAACTGTGTGTCTATTACAAAGATGTAATTCTAGACTATAAATCAGGGAAAGGATTTTTAGAATGTGAATTTTCAAAACAAATTTAGTGATAATTCCATAACAGGGTTTGGTTTTTGTAATGAATATTCTAAAGTGGTTAGTTGCTGTGCATTTAGTGGCAATGTACTGCATCCTGCCATTAATACACATATTCCAGTAAAAACGTTTGGCAGAATATGGTCCAGCAATAATAATAATTTGCACTTATAGCTCAAAACTAATAGCTCAAAGCACTTCACAATGTGCTGTTTAATTTCTGCTTGTTTCCATATGCTACTTATTTCATCTTCATTCATCCTGCAAGGTATTGTGAGTATATGACTTTCATTAAAATAATAAAAATAAATGAAATGTTTAACATGAAAAAAACTGAATAGGTTTTTACAACTGTCTAGAATAACTGGAGAGCTGGTGGCTGGGGAAGGAAACATAAGGAATATTTATTTGCCTTTGCTCTATACTCTAGGATCACATGGTGGAGGTGGGTGAAAAAAATTCTTGTGGATGACATGCTAATTTGAGTAATTGACTTTACCTGGGGCATTGAGAGTCAAATTTCTGATAATAATTCAGGAGTTCTTTTGCTTTTTATCCCCACTTTTTCTCTGATAACCTCAGCAAACAGCACCCATGGAAGAGAGTAGCAGAAAATTTACTTATTATAGCAACTGGCCTAAAGATCTCTTCTACAAGGTTGCAGGATTTATCAATAAATCTCAGTATTCTCTTTGGGGATCTTTGGGTTTCCTCAGTCTTTGGCTGGCTCTTAACTATACCTTCAGATAGAAAGCCATGGTTTTTGCTGCACTTACCTTGTTTGGTTCTCTTCTCTCAGAATCATAGTCCTATGTGAGACTCTGTAAAGACGTAATGAAGATTTTAGTTATTGGCTAAGATCTGTAAATGAGTCAAATACTTTTGCCCATTTTTCTAGTTGTTATACAATGAGAGAGTATGTTAGCTCCTGTTACTCCCTGGCCATCCTTTGAAGTCAATTTTTCTTAATAAATATATATTTATTAAAATGTTATGTCTTCTAGTCTTAGATTTGGCAAAGTACACTTTGCAAGATTTTTTTTAATCCAAATTTTGAAGTTGACTTTTGTAAGATTTTTCATAACATCCTTTCATTATCTCCTTAATGCCTGCCATATCTGTTGTGATTTCCCCATTTTCATTCCTAATACTTATAATTTGTACCTTTTCTCTTATTCCTTGATCAATAGGTTAGAGCTCTATCAACTTCAGCTCTTAATCTGGTGCAATGTAGTTTTCATTTCCATTTCAGAAATACACGGTCTTTGGTTAAATTCTAAGTTAGTGAGGAGGAGAAGGGAAAGGGGGACATGAATGAATATTTGTAGAATATTAATTCACTCCCACAATGAGTTATTTCTTGTTTGATGCCATGCTTAAACCAAAATCTGTTTATCACCTACATTGACTCATATATGTGTAGCCCTTGACCATACAATGGGCACTGCCCTGTTTCTTCCTTTTGGGATTCTAGAGGCAGAATACAACTAAACTTGGCGGATGTAATAGCTTAAGTTTGAGTATTGTATTCCATTTTCAAAATCCCCTTACATGGGAAAGAGTTCTTGAGCATAAATACAGGTTTACCTTCATTTCTGGACTCTTCCACTTCAACACTTTTTTCAACCCATCTCTACCCACCATTCAGTCTTCAGTCTTTTCTTCATCCATTCGTAGAAGGGCATTCAGCTGTTTCCATGCTTGCTGCAGTCAGCATGGCTCTGCAAAGTTGGGAGAAGGCTCAGAACCTGAAGATCCACTGGCATTCGTATGCAAGACAGTCTAGTTATCTACTGGTCTGTCCTTTGTAGTCTGTCTGTAGAATTTTCTCAACCAAAAGTCCCCTGAAGGCTCCTCATTTCCTCAGAATAAAGGCAACCAGCCTCAGAAATGTGTTCTACAAATTATCCCCAAATATTATTTTGTATGCCATTCTACACAAATGAGTTTTTGTGCTCTCTGTCTCTAAATTTGCAATCTTTCTTTCTCATGCACATATATAGATACATGCATAGGCACAGACACAAATATGAACCATTCCTATATAGCGTATGCATTGATACATTGATGTGCATATGTTAATGCCAATATTTTTCAATAGAATAAACTTGGAAGGATATGAATGCCATTTAAGTGGCATTTAAGTGATTTCTTAGAATGAGAGTGTGGGAAGTGATGAGGGGAAAGAACTCTTACATACTTTTGTTTTCTTTAAACTTTTTTCACTGAGCTTATAATACTTCTTCACTTAAAGTGATTATATTTAAAAATCTATGCCTATTCTGTGTTATGTTTTTTTAATGTTTATTCATTCATTTTGAGAGAGAGGGAGAGTACACGGAGGGGAGGGGCAGAGAGAGAAGAAAGAGAGAATTCCAAACAAGATTTCCACTGACAGTGCAGACCCTACTTGGGGCTTGATCTTATGAAACATAAGATCATGATATGAGCTGAAATCAAGAATCAGTTGCTTAACCAGCTGAGCCCAGGCATCACTTCTGTGTTCTCTTTTATATCTATTTTGTTTTTTCACTATCATGAATGAACACATTGATAGTTTAAGTTTTATATACTCTAATCCTGAAACTATTTTCCTGACCTGTGTTTTGTGGATTGCCTGGTTAAAGTTTAATTCATTTTGTCATTTTCTTAATGTAACACAGCCTGTTTACAAGATGAAATGTGTGCAAATGGCCCTATTTACTTTCAGAAAGTTCAGAAATCTCCAAAAACCTCCTCATTCCTCAACATAAATGTAAGCAAGTGTGAAATTATCTTTCAATCAGATTAGTCATTGAGCTGACAGTCTACATTTGGATATCTGTACTTAGCAATCAAATTTCCTGGATTTTAATGAGCTTGATCAAATTTATGGTTTAAGACTATGAGTAAATAATTATTGTATAAGTAATTTCACATTGTTACCATAGTAATGGAAATAGAAGAAGCTCACTTTATGTTCAATGTGGAAGCTTAAAATAAAAGACAGTTTTTAAAATGTTTACTTAGAAGAAGGCCAACAGCAGCTCATTTTCTACTCTGTCTTTGGATTCCAATTGTCACGACATGATTTGTGTAAGACAACTTTCTCTCAGCTCTAAACACTTAGATATTAGGCAACAATATCTTGTAATAATAATTTTAAACATTCTCATATAGTTTTCGTTTGCCTTAAGTTTATCTCACCCTACTTTGGAAACTATAGGAAAGAAATATGAGAGATGTTATTGATCAGGAAGATGATTGTCTTACTGGTGAGACACATACATAATGATATGTATTCATACATATAATTACAAAACACAACCCAATATTCTACATAATGAAACTCTAAATTATGTGATGTAAATAAATGAGCTGGAAAGGAACAGAGGTTTGAGTAGTATGGAAGTATTATTTGAAAATATGAGGAGTTCTGTGAAAGCCTTGTGGATGTTTAATTCACTGAAGACACATATTAAAGGCAATTATGGTATATATATCTAGCATGTGCTTTAGGGGCTACAAAGATGAATAAAATATGATCCGTATGTTTGGATACTTTACAGTTTAGTGGGACATGCAGATGTATAGCTAAGCCCAGGACCAATAGTGTGTGAGTACCACACTAGCAAGGGAACCAGCAGACTGGGGAAGTGAACTATTTAATTCCTTTAAAGGAAAAATTTTTTAGAAGAAGTGTATTTGAGTTAGCTTTTGAAATATGGAGAGGAATCCAATAAGAAGAATTGAAGAAAGATGCTAAGGGGAGAGAGGGCGTGTTGTGTTTATTATATTCATGACCATAATTAAAATAGCCACTCTGATCCCATGTCCTTTGTCCTTTAACTTTTAATTCATTTCTACTCTGACTCTGGACTCAGAAAATGGTTTTCTTAGTGAGATGTTAGAAAATTTTGTGGAAGCAGAGGCTTGTAAAAAGCATGCAAGTCCCAAAACTATTTTGTGTCCAAATTTATTCCAATGTTGCCATTCAAATCAGATTCATAGAAAACCCACAACGTTTTTTTAAGTGGTGTGTATATGGTAAAGAACCACCAGCCTAAACTAAACTTAAAATAAACTTTTATGAAGTCAAATTTTATTAAAGTCTCTGGGACCCCAACTTTATAAAGTCAGGAAATAAGCTGAGAAAATTTCTCAAAAGACTACAATCTAATACCCTTCTACGAGTCATTAAAGAAGACCATGAAAAAGAAATAGTTCACAGTAAGGTCAAGGCTAAGACATTAGAACTAGGCTAATAAAGGAACTATCTGATCCTTGGATCTGAGGCACCTGGCAACATGAGCTTCATTACCTTCAGAGAGCTATCTAGAAGTGACTGTTCCATGCTTCCTACTCTTTCCTTTTGTGATTGGTAGTGACTGTTAAGGATATCTTGCCTTGGTCTCCTCATTGAATTTTGGGTAAGAAAAGGATAACCTGTCTTAAGTCATAATTATCTATATCAAAAGGAGCCACATCTGGGGAGCTTCATGTATTGAAGCTGATGTAAATCACAAGATCGTGAACCTTGATACTGATGTTGATTATGTTCGACTCATAGGTGTCCTATGAGTGGATGGATGTATTTTACAAGTTGAGAATCAGAGAGGGAAGACTGCAGAACATTGATTGCATTATTGACTCTAACTCATTTTTCTCCATATATGCCCTTTATCCTATAACTTTACCTGTGATCTCCTCTACTCTGACTTTAGGTTCAGTAACATGATGGTTTAGCCAATGTGATGTTAGTAATATGATGCAATCAGCAGGTTAGAAAGTGAATTTGTGCTGGCAATCTTCCATATCTATGATTTTCCCCTCTTGCCCAGGATAACCTTTGGGAGGGTGAATGATGTAAAATAAACATGAGTCATCTCAGTGAAGACCATCCTATATCTGTCCAAAGACAGATAATCTAGATGAGGGAGTAAACCCAACTGGAATCAGAGATCAGAAGAGCTGCCCATTAAATTTGGCCTACATCACTAACCTGTAGGCTCAAGAGCAATAGTGAATGGCTGTTATTTTAAGCCACAACGTTTTAAAACACCATTTGTTATGTAACATTATTGTGGCAACAGTAGCTGAGAGATTGTTCCAGGTAAAAGGAGAAGAGGGATGTGTTCTGTGGTCTGGCAAAAAGCATAATAATATATATTAAATAATGGTTATAGAGCAATTATTCTATTATTCTCAGTTGCTTTAAATGTACTCAATCATTTCTTACAATTCTTACAATGAACTTTAAGTAAATGCTGTTACAATGCTTATTTTGTCATTGAGGAAACTGAGGTATAGAAAGTTTCTACTTGAATTCACATAGCTGCTAAGTAGCTGTTGTCGTTAAGAACACTACAAGAAGACGTAAGTGTGAAATATGAGCCTTGTTCTGTGACTCACATTGAATTTTGGAGTCAGCAAGACTGTCCAGTAGATCACAGGTTTAATTTAACAGTATAGGAAAGGTCAAGATTGTATATTGAATTGGCGAAGAGTAATATAAAAGAAGGGCAAAGGAATAAGGCCCAGAGAGCATCAGGAATTGAGAGGCAGACAGAGGTGGAGACAGTAGAGGATAATAATAATAAAAATGGTCAGAGAAGAGGAAAGAAAGGTTGAGAAAAGTGATGTAATAGAAATGAAACAAAAGGGGAAAGTAGGCAATTGTGTTTCTTGCCCCAGAGAAACTACAATAACTCAAAGACTGATTAGTTTCTGTTGATTTCTACAGCTTTAAGACTGATGGATGCCAAGGTATAGTAGATTCAGAAGGGACTGTAAATTCCAAATGTAAAATGTGTGATTGTGGTCTACTCTTTCCTGCCTAAAAAGGAAAAATGCAAAAGAAATAAAAGTTTTATCACTGAGAAGAAACAGGAGGAAAGGAATTAAAGAGAAAAATAGATTTAAAGAATGATGTTAATGAGATGAAATCATGGCAAAAGTAGGAAGGAATGTGATCAAGAATTAAACTGGAAGAATTTGTCTTGAATAAGTAAGTAACAGCTCTTTCATGGAGGAAAAGATGGAAAGTGGGGATAATACACTTAATGCGAGTGAGTATGTATGCCAGTAGTTTGGAAGGTAAGCGATCTCATAACAGGTGACCTATCTTTTCCCTAGTGAAATAGAACATTTTTCCTCTACTGATATAGGGAGCCATAGCGGGGTGAATAGAGCATTTTAGGAAGATGGCTGTGGAAAAGGAACTTACACAAGTTAAGAAAATAATTGCTAAGTGATGTTCAAGTCCCACTTGTGTTCTGAAAGTATGAATCTGTGTGGAACCAAAATGCCCCATTTTGTAGTGCCCCAGGCATCATAGGCAGAAACAAAGGTTCTGCAGAATCTTTCTGCAAGATAAAGAAACAATGATTAATCCAGCATTAAGGCTGGTTGGAAAGGGGAAACAGAAGAAGAAATAAGGCAATAGAAGTTGAAGATAGGAGAGCAGAAAAGTAGTCTATGTTGGGTCTAGCCTCAAGTACAGAATATCCTGGAGGTGAGGAAAAATTAAGAAACATCCCCTCCCCATGAAACACACACACCCACTACCACTAGGCTCAGATCACACCGAACTTTTCTCTGTTCCTTGAAAGCACCACGTGTATTCTCAATCTAGATCTTGTTTCTTCTGTCTGGCACAGCCTTCCCTGAGATCTTACTGATTTTTTTCTTTTTTTATTTAAAATTTTTTAACATTTATTTATTTTAGAGAGACAGGAACAGAGCAGAAGCAGGAGAAGGGCAGAAAGAGAGAGAAAGATAGAGAGAGAGAGACAAAGAATCTGAAGCAGGCTCTCAGCTCTGAGCTGGGAGCACAGGACTGAATGTGGGGCTTAATGCCATGGACTGCCAAGATCATGACCTGAGCCAAAGTCAGATGCTTAACCAACTGAGCCACTCAGGTGGCTATTTCTTCTTTTTATTCTGATTTTATCTCAAATTTCAACTGCTTTTGGAGGCTACCTCTGTGGACATTATCTAAATTGCTGTCCCCAAGCCTTCAAACATTCAAGTAAAGGGTAAGGTCTTTTGTATTATTTTGTATTATTTTCTCGACATCATTGTCACCTGCCCACTCACTAGAAGGTAAGCTGTGTGACAGCCTTTGCTTGGTCTCCCTGGGCATATCCATTCTCTTCTCATGGCACCTGGTGTCCTGAAGTGACTCCAGGAATATGTGCGGCCCAATCAGGATGGTTTTCAGAAAATAGAATACAGGAGATTTGATTGGTGGACTAATTCTGGATGAGGAGAATGTCTAGAATATGGCTATAGAGCAGTTGCTGGAACAGAGTATAAGCGAGATTACTGTCATGGAGGAGAATAAGGGAGAAGGTCTAGATAGAGGTCAGTGAAGTCATCAAATGCTTTTTAAATCCACAACACTTAGAATGCAGAGGAAGACTCAAAATGATGACTCTGGCTCTGTAACAACTGCTAGGAGTTTTGAAGGAAGGTGAGACAAACCAGAGAATGGCACCGACACTTCCTGGCCTGGGAGACTCAGAATAATGTGCAGGTTTCATTTTAAGACCTTAAAGAGAAGTGTGACCCCCAGAGAGAGCCAGTCCTTAACTGTATTAGGAGTAGTCTCTGAAAAAGCTGAAGAAAGAGAAGGATGTGTTTAAAATGAATTATTAGTTCCAGATACATAGCATGTGTTTTTTTTTTTCTGAATCTCTTAGATTAGTTACATCATGAACAAAACATAATATTTTAGGGTTTGAATTAGAGATAATATGGCCATAATGGTGGCAGTGCGGGGACCAGCATATATAAACACTCAATAAATAATTGTTCAGTTACCAAATGGATGATGATAAATCTCATCCAAATCCTCATCAAGGATCCAGCACATGTGGCCTTGATTTGATTTGGTTTTTTGTCTCAATGAAAATGTTGACATTGTCATTATGCCCTAGAATGGCTCTATCCAGTATGGTAGCCACTAATCACATGTGGCTATTTACATCGCAAGTGAAATTAGTTGAAATGAAATAAAATTTAAAAGTGAGCATTTCTGTCCCACTAGAGGCTCAAGAACCAATTGTGGGTCAGTGGCTACAAGATGGGAGAGTGCAGATATCGAATATTTCTGTCATCCCAGAGAATTCTACTGGAGAACACAGCCATAAAGCACACACAGCTATGGCCGCTTATCCTAATTCACTCATCATTTTGCATGTGTTTTTGATATTTCAATCTATTCTATACTTGTTTCTCTAAGACATTGGAGAACTGTATTAAAATACACACTTTTTTTATTGACATTATACTTAAGTTTCCTGCAAACATGCTTGGACATCAGGTCACCTTCAGTTCAGATATCTTAGGCCAGCCAAAGCTGGCTTGTTTCAATTTTCTATGACCCAAGTTGCTAAAGTCCTAGTGTGCCTGAAGCCTGGATCTTTAAGTTATCAGAGTGAGTAGTGACTGATGAACACCACAAGAGAAAACATGTTTTCTGATGTTGCATTTTAGAAGATGTAGGGGCACCTGGGTGGTTCAGTTGGTAAAGCGTCAAACTCTTGATTTCAGCTCAGGTCATGATCACAGAGTTTGCGGGTTTGAGCCTCACATGGAGCTTTGTGCTGACGGCACAAAGCCTGCTTAGGATTCTGTCTCTCCCTCCCTCTCTCTGTCCCTCCCGTGCTCATGTGCTCTCTCGAAATAAATAAATAAACATTGAAACATAAAGAAAAAAATAGAAGTTGTACACGAAATTATATTCCCTGATGGGGAAAGATGTGTCTGAAAGACCAAAATGTAGGTAAATACTTTATTTTAGCTCCTGATGTTATCATTTGTCATCCCTGATTTTACAAAAAAAGTTATTTTAGAATTTTTTCTGCTTGATCATCGGTATTGTCACTCAACTGTGGATTAAAATTTTCTTCAGTTGTCTTCCTCCTCAGCATTTGGGTTTTAGTATTACTTGTCCCTTTATGTCTGAAATCTCATCAGTGTGTATTTGTATCATTTAGAGATCATAATTCAAAGTTCCTCCTTCTACATAGTGTAGTCAGCCTTATTTATTCATTAACCTTCTTTCAATTTGTTTGAAAAGTGCATTTTAATTATCCAAAATTCAAACATGCATTATATTATGCATTTTGAAGGTAAATATTTCAGAAGGACTAAAACTTTACTATGTTAGTAATGCATGCATACTTAAGTTTCTAAGTATGCAATGTCCTAATGGTCTTGCAGTTCATCAGTCTGAATATTATGTATACACACACACACACACACACACACACATATATATATGTATATACATAGCCTTAAAAATCTTATTACTGTTCTTATGTTTGGGAAAGAAATGATGTTAAACAAGATGGTAATCACACTGTGCCTCTTAAGTTCCTAAAACATGTTTCTGAAAATCAATTGATTTAGAATTTCAACTTTCAGTTTTTAGCAAACATTCACAATAGAGATGAACACTATACAATTTTAGAATCTTCTTTAAAAAATGCACGTGAGCTGTATTAAACAGCTGCAGTAACATATAATGAAGGAAAATGGATTCTCCTTTCAACCTTAAAGTCTGAGACCTTTGCTGTTTTCTTAGATTTGCTGTTTGCTAATCATCAGATCCAGGTAGCCTTCTGCAAAAGTGATGGCTGCCTATATAGAACTAGAGAGGGATGCACATATTTCTTCGATTTGAATGACCGCTAAGAAGCTGGAGCAAGATGAAAGGCCTTGTCTATATCTATTGGCTTTGCAGATGTTGCAAACTACTTTTTCCAATAATCTAGCTTTTTACAGACATGTTGTGCCTGGCCTTACATGAGCCACATTTATAGTGAAGTGGAGACATTTTTACTTTTTTAATAAGTGCTTCGATATTGGAGAGATACAACATGGGTGTGGTTCAGATTAACAGCAGTTTAGTAGCAGTTTAGTGAGTTTGTGTCTATTCCAGGGGTAAGCATACATTCCGGTTATGGCAGTGCTAGCCTGTCTACAACGTGCACTCAGAATGCCTGGGGTATCTGTGACCTGGGCTAATGAATTGTGGAAAGATAATTTCCTCTGCCTATTTTTCCCTTTAAACAAATTGCAGCCTCATATTTCAACCAAATGACCTTTCTAAAACTCCACAGTGACTAATTATAAGAGAACGAGAGAGAATTTACTATTAACTGAAATGAGATTAAGTTTTGCTATAACCTTGAGAGGCAACATAGCCAATGATGTTTATAATCTGGGGTGACTAGAAGGGGGTCTCCTCCAAAGGCTGCTGCAGATTGCTCCTGGCGCCGTGCTGCTGAGCCGAGTCTATTCGATGCCACAAAGTCAGCAGCTTAAATTCCCTGTCTGGTTTTTATGGTGCTAATAATCTTCAATTTAGTAGTATTGAAAGGGAGGAGGGAGCCACGAGGAATAGAGAGGATGGGGGATAAAGTGACAATATGAGAAAATAAGAATAAGAAAAGGTAACAGAAAATAAATGAAGTATAACTATTTATCCATTCCCTAAATATCAAGAACTTATTATTTATAAGGCACAGGGTTTCTGAGTATTCAGAGGGCAGAGCGGAAGAGACATTCATAGTATCCAGCTTGGTAGTGCGTATAGTCAAGTTGGAGAGACAGACCAGGAATAAGAAAGCAAGTAAATAAAAATGTCATCACAATTTATGAAGTAGTCTAAAGAAAAGGAATAGAGTACAGAGATCATTAATACTAAGAAATTCTCCAAAAACAAGAATGGGTTTTAGATTTAAGCTGAAGGACAGGAAGGATCTGGAGGTTGCAACCTCTTAGAAAAGAGGAAAAGGGAACAGTGTTTATGACATCCAGGAATACGAAGAAGATAAGTTCATATGTTAATGGTACATAGGAGGCCTGGAAAACCAGAGAATGAAAGTACCAAGAGGAAACCGAATTGGAGGGGAAATTGAGACATGTATCAGACCCTCTACAGTCTGATGGCTGATCAATATGCTTGATTCCAAATGATGAGATTCCTTCAGGCTTTTGAATACATGACATGTCTGATTTATATGTATGGGGAGTGGACAGGTTGAACATTGACTAAATGGGCAGGGTAGAGATGAGTAAGGTGATTGTATCAGTGTGGAGGCATGAGATGGTGATGGTGGTTGGGACACAGAGTGAAGCAGACATGGAGACATAGGCAAATACTTTACAAGCAAAGAGTATTAGATTTGCTGAGGGACTGGATGTGAGCTGTGGACCATTTCAAAACATTTCCCAGATTTTTGACTTGAGCAACTTTGTTGATGAATTTAAATACGTCAAGTAGGCTATTATAGGTTCTAAAGCTTTGCAAAGGTATCATTGCCAGTAAATTAGTCATAGTTCCCCAGAGAAATAGACCAATAGGATAGATAAAGGCATAGATATAGATGTGGATATATATTGAGATACATAGTATAGATAGATAGATAGATAGATAGATAGATAGATAGATAGATAGATATCGAGAGAGAGAGAGGCAAGGAGGGAGTGAGGAGGGAGGGAGACAGGTATTTTTTATAAGGAATTGACTCACATGATTATGGAGGATGACAAATCTCAAGATCTGCTGTCTATAAGCTGGGGACCCATGTTTTAATACAGGTGTGTATTTTCAGTCGCAGCCAGAAGGGCTGAGAACAAGGCATACCCATGGTGTACTTTCAATCTGAAAAGCAGCAGGCAACATATCCAAAGAACCAATGTTTCAGTTCAAGTTCAAAGGCAGGAAAAAACTGATGTCCCGGCCTGAAGACGACTAGTCAGGTAGAAGGAATGATCTCTCACTCAGCCTTTGTGTTTTGTGCAGACCCTCAACTGATTGGATGATGACACAAAACCTCATGGGGAGTACTGTTTTAAGTGCTCTACCAATTCAAATGACCATCTCATCCAGAAACATCCTCAGACACAGACCAGAATAATGTTTGATCAAATACTTGGGCACCTTCTGGTCCAGTCAAATGACACATAAGTAACCATCACAGCTAGAAATGGAAATTTGAGACCTACACGAATAGAGGCAGTGTTTAAGTTGGGTGGATGAATGAGTAAACACAGAAATAACATACAGGTAGAAGAGTAGAGAGCCTAGGATTAGCCCTTAAGGAACTGCACATTTTAGAAGTTAGAAAGAGCATGAGGATCCAGAAAAGGACACCAAGAAGGAACATCTTGGTTCCAGGAAAACTTGATAATCCAGGAGAACTGTCATTTTCTTCTTACTTCCTAGTCAATGAAATTTACCTGTGATACTTTCTTTGTTTAAGGTAATCTGTGGGCTTTCAGTGTTCTTCATTTTTCCACTCTTGCTAAGCTCCAGATAATCCTTTCTCAATTGTGAGTACCATTTTTACTTTTACTCTATTTCTGTATGAGCCACATAACTTTTTTTAAAAAAATTATGATCCATAAGACTTAAAAATTATGTGCCGGCTTCTTATCCTTACCAGAAGTTCAGTTTCTTGAGTATTTAGATTGTTTCTTTGTTTTAATTCACCATGGGACTTTCAGAATATACCTTCTGTATATTGTAACTGCTGTGGTCAATGGTCATTGTCTTCTCTGAGATTTCTTGTGCTATGATCTTGAGAAAACTAGAAATACATTTTCCAGACACCTTCCAGATGGTTCTATATGTAGTTAGATTTTTGCCAAACAGAAGCAATGGCTTGAGAATTGGGAAGTTGTAAGTGATTGTCTTCCTTCCCCTACTTCTGGCAAGGAGGGCTGTGACGTTAAAAACAATGGTGGCCCTCTGCACAGGCATTCCAGCCTGTAGACACTGGCTCTGTACATGTTGCATGACAGAGGCAGCCATCAAGGCCCCTTGACCCCCAGAACATGGCTGTGTGACCACAGGGCTGTGTCCCTACCAATATTTTAGTAGTGTCCATCTGACTTCTCCCACCTTCTGACAGTTTTTCAAAACTATAATTCCCTATGTTCAACAAATTTATGCTCAAATTATGCAGAAGCTTGAAGGAATAAATGAAATAGAGCAATTATGACATTGCTGGGACATTAACTGCAGTGAATGTGAAGTGAGTCTCTTTGGTCAGGCTTTGGGATGTCCCACAATCCAGTAAGAAGTGACATACAGACAATGGGAGTGAGTCAAGACCGAGACAGAGGCAAAGGGGAAAAGAAGAGCAGAACCTTAACAAGAGCTTATCTGTGGAGTTCATGTCAGATAGGACAACACATATACTCAAAGCGAAGTAAGATTCTAGATAGAAGTGCAGAGAGGTCGATAGTCCCAGGAAAAGTGGTTGAAGAAACTTATATCAAAAGTGCATTATTTGGTATATTTTTAATATTCAAATAAAAGAGGGTGAAGTACTATATGTATGAAACATTAAAATGCTAATGTATATTTATGTCACAGAACAAGAGCCTAAATGTCTGACAGCCCAGCTTTGGTTTCTCACTACACATAGGGCCCTTGTGCTTTCTAAACATTGCTTAGCCTTTTGTCATGATAGCTCTCTTCATGGCAGAAAGACAGCTTTGGCAGCTGGAAGCAGTGTGTCCTCAAACTGCAAAACACACAAGCAGGACGAGAGACTCAAATGTTCTTCATCCTTCTCTCTTTCTATTCCAAGAACAATCCTTTCCAGAGCTCACTGTCTACTTGCCCATGCCAGCTTCAGGAAGGCTGAGGTAGCAAGCATCTATTCTTATAGGGAATAGAAATTAAGTGGCTGAATTATGTCACCTAATAGAATAGAAATTATAGGCTGAATTATGTCACCTAAAATTTTACATAGTGAAGTCCTCACCCCCAATCCCTCAGAATGTGGCCTTATTTAGAAATGACATTATTACAGATACATTAGTAAGTTAAGAGGAGGTCATCTTAAAGTATGGCGGGCTCCTAATTCAATATGATTGGTGTCCTCCTAAGGAGAGCCTTCATGGTTGCACCTGGGTGGCTCAGTCAACTGGGCGTCCAACTTCAGCTACGGTCATGATCTTGCGGTTCATGGGTTCAAGCCCCATGTCGGGCTCTGTGCTGACAGCTAGCTCGGAGCCTGGAGCCTGCTTCTGATTTAGTGTCTCCCTTCCTCTTTGACCTTCCCCTGTTCACTCTGTCTGTCTCTCTGTCTCTCTCTCAAGGAAAATGAATAAAACATTTTAAAAAATTAAAAAAAAAAAAGGAGAGCATTCATGTGAAGATTGGAGTTGGAATAATGTTGCCCCAAGCTAAGAAACTTCCAGAATCTAGGAGGAGGCTTAGGACAGAGCCTTCCTTAGTAACTTTGGAGGGAGAATATAGGGCCCTGTTAACACATACATTTTTGACTTCTGACGTCCAGAACTGTGAGACCATGAATATCTGTTGTCCTAAGCCACTCAGTTTATGGTTCTTTGTTACAACAGCTCCTGGGATCAAATATATTCAATATCTGTAAAAGCTACACTGTTTTCCTTAAACGTGGTTAGTAACATTTCCTTTAATTTAGATAATTAGCAGAGATATCATAAATCTCTTAATAGTTAACGATATTTTTTTTAAAGAATTCTGAAATATAAGGCAGAGCCATCATAAACCTGGAAATATATTTCCCAATATTCTTAAGGATTTCTTTTTACGGCTTTTTAGTTTTGATTATAGTTTTTATTTATGGAGATAATTCTATTTTATGTAGTTTTCCTGATGCATGTAAACTGTGCTTTAGAAGGAGGCCTAGACCATGCTATGTTCCCCATTGTCTTGATATCATCAGCACACCTAGAGGCCGAGCGTGGTATTGCAGAGAAGGAACGGGAACATTCATGCAAGGCTTTTTGGAAAAGTGTCATGTTGAAGCTGTGAATCCAATTATGTAATAAATCCTGATTTATACTTATTTATTATTAGCATCACAAATTATTTTTTTCATTTCTAAAAGAAGAAATTAGAAGAGACACAAAATTGATGAAGTAAAAATCGATTAATTAAGGTCTTCATATTATAGTGCAAAATGTGTGTGTGTGATAAGATCTGGCAGCCTTCATGACACTGTTTTTGAGGAAATCTTAGCCAGTACATTAGCTATACTTACTATGAGGGAAAAATAATTTCATTCAATGAATTTAATGTGATGGAAAGTTTATTGGCTTAAAAATAAATAACAGGCTCTGAAGACCCATCCAAGCAACAAAACTGATGTGAAACATTGACTCATACAGGGAAAATCCACAGAAAATGCACACATACTGAAAATCTAGCACCCCAGAATGGAACAGTCCTGGAAGACAATGGCCAAAACATCTTTGCTGAAGCAGGAAAGAAATTTAAGTAAATCTTGGGTGTAATAAACACCAAAAGCCAGGTTGAAAGGAGCTGCTATAAAGATCTGCTATTGGCCTGTCTTACTTTCCTTTAAATGAGAAAAATATTATTATGATTCAGGCTTTTGTACCTATTGAATTCATGTTCTTGCCCTTTATTTCAAGTTTCCACTCTTAATAATCACAGTAATGAAAGTAAAAGGAACCAAGACAAAACTTTTTTGGAGCTAATTTCAACTCTAAAGGTTTTCACCTTCTGCAAAGGTACATGCGTGGGTATAATTGCTAATAGGCAAGCTTGAATGTCTAAATCACACCCAGGGCCCTGCCGTTTCCCAGTAGAAAGATTCGTGGCTCCCAGGTGATTTCTGTTGCAAGTGACCTGTGAAGGTCTTTTCCACCAGTGAAAGTAACAAACTGTCTTCCCTGTTCAGGTGTTAGATTCCGTGATACACAGAACTGATTTCACATCAAGTTCTTTAAACAGTTAACTGGTTAGACTAAGACCAGAATGTGACAAGAGGCATCAGCCCCACTTAAACAAGAAGTCTCTGAAAATAGACATTTCTTGTCTGTTCAAATCGCAATAGATTTGAGAAAAACAACAAACAATACAACAAAACAAAATGTGATTTAGCTGAGTTTTTTTTCAAAATTTTGCTGAACCCTGGCTACTGTCCATTTGTTTGCATTTAAACCTTTTTTTTACAAAATGCATTTTTGCCTGTGTGTGAGTGAAAAAACTGAGGTGTAAATAGTAAAACAGCAGTTCAGGATGCCTGGGTGGTTCAGTAGGTTAAGTGTTCAACTTCAGCTCAGGTTATGATCTGGCAGTTTGTGAGCCCTGTGTTGGGCTCTGTGCTGACAGCTCAGAGCCTGGAGCCTTCTTCGGATTCTGTGTCTCCCTCTCTCTGCCCCTCCCCTGCTCATGCTCTAGCTCTCTCTCTCAAAAATAAAGATTAAGAAATAATTTTAAAAAATTAAAAAGGCAGTTCAACCTTTGTAACCAAATGACTGAATAGTAAAACCTCGGAAATTGAAAGGAACCCCACAAATCTTCTAGGGTTACTGCATACATTCCTTAGAAATTCTCCTTGAAACACATTTCCTCAGTCTCTGCTTGCAAACTTCCAGTGAGATGGAGCTGACCATCTTGAAAAACTACCTACTGAATCTGGGGGCTACTTTGATTGTAAGACATTTCTTTCAATATTCACTTGAAATGTCCACTTAAATTTTCCTTCTACTGATGTACGTTCAAACTTGTCCCCAAATAAGTCTAACTCCTCATATAGACTATGACCTTCCAATATGTGAATCATAGGGAATCCTTTTGTAAGTGAACTGTGCATCAAGTTCAAAGTCCTTCTTCCTCATTTTCTCTGACCTTGTATCATACCTAGGTTTGTCAACTTTCTTCTGAAAGCATGATCTCTCAGTAGGGTTGCAGATACGGAGTGAGGTCTCCTTGATTGTGGATATAGTTCTTTGATGAATGCATCTGAGGTCCATGTTGACTTCAGTAGTGATTCAGTCACCCTACGGGCTCACGTTAATCTTGTAGCTGGCAAATGTGCCTGTAACATTTTAACCCATGCTGCTGTTCAGGCTTGCCTCTTCTGACTCTCTTGAACCTCATGCTTTCTGACCCAGGCACAGAATATCGCATTTATCTTTATTAAATGTCACTTCTTAAACTCAACCCACCGCTTCACCCTGTCAAGATCCTTTTGAATCCTGATTCTGTCATCCCCTGTATTAGTCATCTCCCTGGGCTCCTTGTCAGCTGCAGATTTGATAATAGGCCTTCTTTCTCTGTATGGAAGTCAATGATAGAAATGCTAAGCAGGCCACGCCAAAGAAAGAGCAATGGAGCTGGCAGTCCTCCAGGCTGTGAAAGCTGTGTGTATCTGAATTTCATTCAACCAGTTGAAAAGCCTACTCAACCATATTAAAATTCCATACATGACTCTATCTCATATGTAAAGATATGTTGAATCTGGTCCCTACCATCTTTCTTGACATTATCTGGTCCTTTATTTTCAGCGCTTGTAGATTTCCAGCAGGAGTGGGAAGCTTTCGGTCCTTTACGGATACTGGGCTCCTTTCCCATCTCAGAGCTTTTGTAATTTTTGTCGCTTTACCTGAATTAGAAAAATTATTCTTCTACCAGATATTTGCGTGACTGGCTTCTTATCGCTGAAGTCTTAGCTCAGAAACCACCTCCTGGAGTAATGTTTCTTATCTCTATTTCTCAACTGTCGACATTTTGAGCTGGATAATTCTTGTGGGGGACATTTTTCCTGAGGAATGTTTTGCAATTTTTAATGTACATGTCTTGCACTTCTTTTATGAAAAATATTCTGAAATATGCTACTATTTTGATGCTATTAAGAATGGAACAGTTTCCTTTTAAATTTAATCTTAAACACACATTTTAAAAATATTTCCTTTTGAATATTAACCTTAGCAAACACTTTCAATATTGATCGCCAGTCAAATAAAATCAGGTGCAGTTTCTGCTCATCGGAATGCTCGTCGGAGCCACTTCTGGAAAATGGTATGGAGGTTCCTCAAAAAATTAAAAATAGAACTCCCCTACGACCCAGCAATTGCACTGGTAGGTATTTATTCATTGGATACAAGCATGCTATTTTGCAGGGACACGTGCACCCCACTGTTTATAGCAGTGCTAGCAACAGTAGCCAAAGTATGGAAACAGCCCAAATGTCCATTGACAGATGAATGGATAAAAATATGGTGTGTGTGTGTGTATATATATATATATATAATACATATAATATATATAATATATACTATATATATTTTACATTACTTGGCAGTCTAAGTGAATGAAATCTTGCCATTTGCAACATAATGGATGAAACCAGAAGGTATTATGCTAAGTGAAATTATCAGTCAGAGAAACAAATATCATATGACTTCACTCCTATGTGGAAATTAAAATACAAAACAGATGACGTAAGGGAAAGGAAGCAAAAATAATATACATACGTGGAGGGGGGCAAAACATAAGAGACTCTTAAATATAGAGAACAAACAGGGTTGCTGGAGGGGTTGGGGGGTAGAGGGATCACTAAATGGGCAAGGGGTATTAAGGAAGACATTTGTTGGGATGAGCACTGGGTGTTATACTTAGGGGATGAATCAATGGATTTTACTCCTGATATCATTATTGCACTATATGGTAACTAGTTTGAATGTAAATTATACACACACACACACACATACACACACATCAAAATTCATGTGGTATATCTGCACATTTCTTTCCTAAACAATTCTCTCCACCTGATATGACTGATAAGTACCTGAACAGATATGCACCTTCCTAAACCTTCATACACAAATAAAGGTGTGAAATCAGGTGCAGTTCTTTTCTTAAGAACTATTTTACAAAAGAAAATCTGCCTATGTACCTTCTGTTGGATTTAACACTGTTTTAGGTATTTTACTTGGGTATTCCATTATATACACATAAATGCTCTTGTTTTGCTTAAATAAATTACTATTCCCCTTCCATTCATTTCCTTAAAATAGAGAGCCTATAAAATCACACTTTAAAATTTTGTCAACTCATCTCTCAATCATACAGGGGAAATCAAGTTCTTTTACCTGGCAGGTATTCTTAAAAAACAAAGAGAAGAGCATGGTGATTTTTGCCTCACCTGATCTGAAACTGGGTCTCAAAGTAGATAAATGTGCTGATTTGACCACATGTACAAGCTGCTCTCATATGATTTAGCCTAAATGTCAATGTAAGTGATTTTCTCTCCCTTTCCACTAATTTGCTTCCTCCCTGCACCACTGTCTAGCCTCCTTGTGACAGCAAAACAAGAGTGTGGAGTTTTCCATAGCAGCGATAAGGGTCCTGACTTCCCCTACTTCCATTCCTCATGACTTGGCTATTACTGGATCAAAAACAAATTGAGGGCAGGGACCTTATCTTGCTCAATTTTACATATTGCATGGCTTTCATTTTAATTATGGATCAATAAAAGGTATAGAAAGTGTGTCTTCTTTTGGTCCTCTTTCTTTATTTGAGCTCATGAGCTATTAATGACCTTCAGTTAACAGTAGGGGAAATACCCAAATATCAAAGTAACAGCCGCTTCCTGCTTGAACTTTACAAGTGAGTAAAATAAGGCTGGAAGATATACTTTATCCAGCATCTAACAATCTGTGTAAACTATTGGTAATTACTCATTAGAATTTACATTAAAATGTTCATGACAATGGTCTGATTCACCAAGAATCATCCACAAGTATTACATTTCATGTTGACCCGTAGGCATTAGTGTTCACCCATGTAACATCAATTATCATCCCAAATTCACTGAAAGCCACACAACCATACAACTAAACAAATAAACTTTATCTTTCACCTTAGAATTTGGACATTCAATTTTATTTATGTGGAAGCTAGTTTCTGCCATAACCTTTTGTTAGCAGAACTGTATTGCAGCTATTTTTACACCCTGGGCTGTTTACATCATATTGGAGCCTAAGGATCTTGTTTAAAGAATTGTAAAGAAATAAATATGTATGTGTGTGTATACACACTCATATATAATTAATGTTAAGGAAAGAAACACTTTGCCTCTTTCTGATGCATACACAGTCTGCACATTAGCGTACAAAAATTCTTAGAAATTCTACAGTGAAAAGACCAGTAAAATCTGACCCAATTCATCATTTTACCATACTTGACCATGAGTAACTTTATTCAAGCAACACACATTAATTCCTGTGCTTCACCACTAACAACTTTAGAAACATTACTGTGGGGCCCTAGTGAAAAGTCAAAGCAGGATATGTGACTTTTGATATAGTATGAAAACATTTCCCATAATGGGACACCTGGGTGGCTCAGTCGGTTGAGCGTTTGACTTCGGCTCTGGTCATGATCTCACGGTTCATGGGTTTGAGCCCCATATCAGTCTCTCTCCTGTCAGTGCGGAGCCTGCTTAGGATCCTCTGTCCCCTTCCCTTATTGACCTCCCCCATTTACACACTCTTTCTCTCAAAAATAAATAAAACATTAAAAAATATTCCTATAAGGACAAAACTATCATTATACAGATTACAAACTAGTTACCTTTAGATAGTGTTACTTTATTATTGCTATTTAATATATATGTATGTCTTTCTTTAAACAAAAATGCTACAAGGAAAAAAGAGGTAAATTATGATCAAGAAGGAAAGATCTAGGATAAGCACACAGTGTCTTGTCTACAGTTTCACTCGAGTTTCAGTTACCTGAAGTCAACCATGGTTGGCATGCAAGGACTCCCCTTTGGACATATCTTCAGAAGGTCAATAGCAGCCTAATGCTATGTCACAGGGCCTACATCATTCCCCTCACTTCATCTCATCATGTGGGCATTTGAGAACCCTCTATCATATCACCAAAAGAGTAAGTACAGTAAAAGAAGGTATTTTTAAGCCTGCACTGACATAACTTGTATTACAATATATTGTTACAATTGTTCTATTTAATTCCTATTGTTAGCCTCTTCCTGCTTCTGATTTACAAATTATATTTTATCATAGATATGTATGTATAGAAAAAAACATAATATACATAGGATTAAGTACTATCTGGGGTTTCAGACACCACTGGGGGGTGTTAGAATATATCCCTTGCAGATGAAGGGGTACTATTACTTACCATATATATATATGTTATATATATTACATATATATGTATATATGTTACATATGTACATGTATATGTGTAACACACACACACACACACACACACACACACATATATATATATCCTTTAGCACTTGGGTGGCTCAGTCTGTTAATCATCCAACTTTTCATTTCAGCTCTGGTCATGACCTAACAGTTTGTGGGATTGAGCCCCACATCAGACTACACACTGACACCATGAAGCCTGCTTGGGATTCTCTCTCTCCCTCTCTCTTTCCCCCTCCATGCCCCGCCAATAATCAATAAATAAACTTAAAAATAAAAGAATATGAAGAATCATAAGGCCAGGAATTATAAACTTATGCCAAATTTTTTTTATAATTTGTCTTATTCTAAAAACAAGATTTATTTTAATCCAGTATTCATCATTGCAATCTTGTGATATAATGACAAACACATATTTTGGTCTTCAACCCCAATTTGTGTCACAGAGCTCCTAAAATCCTTGTAACTTCCTATATAAGAGCTGTAGTGGTATCTTTTCTTATACTATTCAGTTTTGTTCTGAGTGGCTGCAAGCTCCTGAGTGATCAAGATGAAGGAGCTGTATTTTGTTATTCATAACAAGTCCCTTTCAACCACACTTCAGCTTATGTTAATGAAGTAACTTTTGGAAAGCCCTTAGAGATAGGGATAGGTTGCCGGAAGTACTAACCTTATTCTCAGACTGTTGAAACGTGCCACCCACTCTCGATCTCACTGGAGGGAAAAGGGATGGAAATGGACCCAATCACCAATGGTCAATGATTTGATCAGCCATGTCTATGTAATGAAGCTTCCATAATACCCAAAAAAATATGGAGTTTGGAGAGATTCTGGGTTGGTAAACAAGAATGCATCCCCGTGATATAAAGATGGTGTGTCCCAAACTCAAGCGGGGTGGTAGAGGGGAAATCTTTGTTCAGCACTCTTCCAGACCCTGCCCTATGCATCTTTTCATCTGGCTTTTTATTTTTATAGTTTAGTGTCCTTTGTAATAAACTGGTAATATAGTAAATAAATTGTTTTTCTGAGGTCTATAAGCCATTCGAGCAAAACAAGCAAGCCTAATCAGGGGTCATGGGAACCGCCAATCTATAGCCAGTCGGTCAGAGACCGGTAACAACCTGAACTTGGCAATTAGTCTGAAGTTAGAGGCATTCTCATGGGACTGAGCCCTTCACCTGTGGAATCTGTTTCTATCTCCAGGTAGATCATGTCAGAATTGACTTGAGTTATAAGGCACCCAACTGGTATCACAGAATTGTCTGGTGTGTAGAAAAAGGCACACACCTGGTGTCAGAAGTTGAAATGCAGTATTAGGAGGAAGTAAACAGAGGTGTTTTTTTTCATAAACAATAATTGGTGAAAATGATTACAAAACTTTTTTTTTCAAATGTCTAACTAACTACATGCTTAGATTTCTCTGCCAGTGGTTTTAAAGATTTTTTTACATGTTTATTTTTTTTTTGGAAAGAAAGAGACAGAGAGTGAGTGGGCAGAGAGAGAAGGAAACACAGAATCCAAAGCAGGCTCCAGAATCTAAGCTGTCAGCACAGAGCCTGATGCAGGGCTCGAACCCATGAACCATGAGATCATGACCAGAGCCAAAGTCAGCTGCTCAACCGACTGAGCCACCCAGGCTCCCTGCTGCCAGTTACAATTTAGCATGTTCTCTTAACATAGCATGAGGAAAACTCCCATTATTTATATTAACCCTGTTTGTGTATCCACCATCTGAAGAATTCCACCAATCCTATAGCTGCTGGCTTCCACACTTCCCCGCAGTGTGGTGCGAGGTCACAAGTGCTGGCTTTCACGAAAACATCATGAGATGACTGTGGAAAAATCATTGGCTTTAGAGTAGACGATATGAGTGCTGGTTCCTGGTCTGAAACTCATGGGCAATGTGATTGAGGCAGATCAGTCTCCAGGTGCAACATTATAGCAGCTTAAATGACAAACATAATGCGGCTGTGGAGGACATTCTATGAGTTGGTAGCATTCTTAGTGATGCATACTGAAGGCAGAGAACAGATACTTCAATAACACAGGATCTGGGCACAAAGTATTAGATCAGTTAAGGAATGAGTTATAGTTGTCTTACGAAATAAATTTCCGACTATTATCTGCCCAGTTGAATATATGTCTGACCAGAGTATTTTCTCAATGTTGAAAGAACATGTAAAGAAATGGATGCCTATTCCCAGGAGCCTTTCCAGCATCATACTAAAGATTACTCGAGACCAGGTTTGCTACATGGAGTGACTATGTGCCTAAAATTCCTTGCAATTTTTAAATTTCATTCCTTGAGCTAAAACAGGTAACTAAATTTATGTTACCTGACTTATTACTAATTTGGAACAAATGAAGCACACAGAGGGGCTCTAGCAGAGTGAGGCTGGCTACCACGAAAGGCAACCCAGGTGAGAAATGACCAAACCAGCAAGGTCATGTCATGGCAGAAAGACCATCAGATTATAAAACAATCACCCACAAATGAGGGAGACTGAAATCAGGTGAGTTAAAGGCTCACATAGTTATTTTTAAGATCAAAGTGTTCTTCCTTTCTTTATATGTGTGATGAGGGGAATAGAACCCTTGTAGATTGTAAAATACCACAATTGCTTGAATTCTAAAAGAAAGTATATTTCACACTAGTAGTGAGAAACTGAGAATAATATGATTAGCTTTAAAGAGAAACGAAGGAGGAAATATGAAAGATTCAAACTGAATTTAGGTAGGTATGGGGATCTCGAATCGACGGAGATGGCCCAGATGAGGCAAACCTCTGAAGGCACAGAAGGTATTATTTAATGTGGCCATTGTTTAAGGGTAGGAGAAGGCAGAGGTGAGTAGGAGGTAGGTGATAGGTCTGCTAACAGTAGACAGGGTCCCCAGCCTGGAGGCAGTCTGGGAGTGCTATACACCTTGTAGTTTGTCCTGCGGTAAGCTCAGAACTTGCACACTTTTCATTAGAATATATTACACTCCAACAGTATGTATTTGTAGTACAGGTATAACTTGATCTATTGCACTTTGCTTTATTGAGCTCCCAAGGACTTAGTCCTTTACAAATTGAAGCAAACCTGCATCAAGCAAGTCTACTGGCACCATTTTCCCAGCAACATTTGCTCATTTCTTGCTTCAATGTCACATTTTGGTAATTCTTGCATTATTTCAAGCTTCTCTATTATTATTATATTTGTTATGGTGATTGGTGATAGTTGATCATGACTCACTGAAAGCTCAGAAGATGGCTGGCACTTTTTAGCAATAAAGTATTTTTTAATTAAGATATGCACATTGTTATTTTAGACACAATGCTGTTGCATATTTAATAAACTATAGTATGGTATAAACATAACTTTAAAAAATTTTAATGTTTATTTGTTTTTGAGACAGAGAGAAACGGAGCATGAGTGGGGGAGGGACAGAGAAAGAGGGAGACACAGATTCCGAAGCAGACTCCAGGCTCTGAGCTGTCAGCACAGAGCCTGACGCAGGACTTGAACCCACGAACTGTGAGATCATGACCTGAGCTGAAGTCTCAACTGACTTCATCCATCAACTGACGCTCAACTGACTGATCCATCCCAGTGCCCCTAAACATAACTTTTATGTGCACTGGAAAACTAAAAAAATACATAATTTGACTTGCTTTGTTACAATATTTGCTTTATTGCGGTGTTCTGGAACCAAACTTTCAGTATCTGTGAAGGATGCCTGTATTGATATTTCAATAAAGAGAAAAGTCACAACTATCATAATGAGATGCTTAACTAACATATCACACATACACACCAAACCCACACACACACCCACACATAACTGATGGTGGATAACTCAAATTTAGAAAGAAACTTGTATAAGAAATAATCAAGTCACATTTACTTCCAAGAAGGAATTTCTTTCCCCACAAACCAGACTGTATCTAGTAACTTGAATATACTGCATGATTTTCATTCAAATACTGGCACAATTGAGAAATTGCACAAAATATAGTCAAATAAGTCATTTAGACATCTGCATCAAGATTTCAATACATTCACTCTAAGTTTACCCAACCAATTTATTAGCTATTTTCTTAGGCAATGGGGATGATTTGAGAGAAAGAGTTCGTCAGTCCAGGCAAGACCATTGGATGGCATATCTGGGTTCTTTAAGAAAGTTTTCCTTAATTTTATTTAAAATTTAAGAGAAGTACATCATCTCTTACATATGTTCTATTTTATTTTTTTTTAGTTACTTATGTCTTAATATGCTAGACCTTTGTCTATTACATCTTTACAAAAAATTCTCCTTTTGGTTCAAGGTGCTCATCAACCATCTGGAACTGCTTCCTAAGCTTCATCCATTATGCAAATGAGATTTAGTATTCGTCATGTTTCATCTACTGATACTAATACATTAATGTTGGATGTTACAGCTTGAGCCCCTGAGAAGACATTGCCTTTTTATCAGTCATTGGCTTGAGCTCACACCTCATTACTTTTAATGGCTCTGTGGCACTTAAGGTCACTGGGCTCCTAACTGCTGCCACCTAGGGTGTTACCAACATAAGCGATTTTCTCTATTTAAGTGATGCAGCTTCCCCATTTCATTCCTTTCTTCCTGTTCCTTTATTTTCTTTTAATTTTTTTTATCTCTGTGGAATTTTTATCACGTGGGAATAGATAGTACCGTTTGAGCAAATAGCAAGACAGCTGTCTTTCAGAAATATAGGTAAACAACTCTCTTTCTGAAAGGAGTTTAAAGAAGGCCCTGGGGTGCCTGAGTCAGTTGGGCGTCCGACTTTCCCTTAGGTCATGATCTCGCGGTTCGTGGGTTCGAGCCCCACGTCGGGCTCTGTGCTGACTGCCAGCTCAGAGCCTGGAGCCTGTTTCAGAGTCTGTGACTCCCTCTCTCTCTGACCCTCCTCTGCTCATGCTGTCTCTCTCTCTCTCTCTCCTAGAAATAAATAAAAATATTTAAAAAAAAAGAAAGCCCTTTCATATATGTATGAGAGCTTTTTATAGCATTATCCCTCTTAAAAGTGTTCTTCCTTTTAACATACTGTAGTGGCTAAAACATCAAATACTCGAAACACAGACAGCTTTGCTTCACTCCTGGCTCTTCTATTTTCTAGCTGTGTGAGTTTAGGTGAATTACTTAATCTCTCTGTGCCTCATTTTTATTCATCTGGAAAATGGGAATAATAAGAGAATTATCTCAAAGGCTTCTAGGGAGAAATAAATAATTTAATATTAAGTGCTTAAATACTCTGGCACATGTGTTAAACAAATGGCTATTGAATCATACGGCATTGGTATTAATAATGTATAAATCTAGAAAGAATTTTAAAAACAACTATGAACAGGGGTGCCTGAGGGGCTCAGTCAGTTGAGTACCATCCAATTCTTGCTTTTGGCTCAGGTCATGATCTCACAGTTCTTGAGATGAAGCCTCACGTTGTGCTCCCCACTGACAGCATGGAGCCTGCTTGGGATTCTCTTTCTCTCTCTCTCTCTCTCTCTCTCTCTCTGCCCCTCTTCTGCTCACACATGCACGCACACTCTCTCACACTCTCAAAATCAATAAGTGAACTTAAAAAAATAACTATGAATAAAAATTGAGCTATTATCTAAGTTGTTAAAAGTTAAATGTGAAAGGTAACTCTTCTTAATGCTAATCAGCATAAATATTAATAAAATGGTTAATTTTCAAAGAAAATCTTAAAATGTATACAGAAATTAATTCATAGAGCCTTATTTGACAGATAATTATATATATATGAAGAGTGCCCTCAAATGGTGCCAGATCGAGATAACATTACAGACAATAGCCTCCAAAAAATGTTTACAGGGCTCTGCAAACATTCCCAAAGTAAACACGTATGTTTACGTGTACCTGTCTTCCTTAAATATAGATGTAAAATTCCTAAAACAAATTAGCAAATTGAATCCAGCATGATATGAAATCCAGGAATATCACGATCACTTTGAATATATTCCAGAAACGCAATAATGTTTCAGTAATGAGGAAACTGTAACATTATTCACCATCTCGTAAGTCAAAAGAGAAATAGTGTTGGGACTTGCCCTCAAAGAGGCCCAGCTAAGCACATGAATTAACCTTCTCTCTCTCTCCAAATCCCATTGATATAGCAGAAAATGCATAAGAAAATGTATATTAATAATAGCTCTGGAAAAAAGCAATAAGTATTAAAAATAGAGCAGAAATTTGAAGGATGGTAAAATACTTTCTAAACAAAGCCTCAAAGGTAGAAGTAAAGGTAAATATTGATGTATTTGATTGCATACATATTCAAAAATTATTTAATGCCAGGAAAATATAAGCCATGTTAGAGGGCAAATAAGTAACTCAGAAAATGATTTACAACTTGTAGGACAAATAATTAGTTTGCTGGGGTGCCTGGATGGCTCCGTCGGTAAGCATTCCACTTCGACTCAGGTTCAAGATTTCACGATTTGTGATTTCGAGTTCCGCGTTGGGCTCTGTGCTGACAGTTCAAAAACCTGGAACCTGCTTCAGATTCTGTGTGTGTCTCTCTCTGCCCCTCCCCTGTTTGCACTCTCTCTCTCTCTCTCAGAATAATAAAAAAAAAATTAAAAAAGGAAAAAGAATTAGTTTGTTCTATGTGTAAAATCATTTACTAATCAATAAGCTAATGTAAGGCTCTCTAACGGACACAACTGGGTCTCACTAAGCAGGAATTCGGCAAGAACAGACTAACATATACTGGACTCCTGATACAATGACTCACAAGAAACATGTACACAAATACATGTGCATACGTACAAGCACATACAACCACTCTGTCTTTTTATACAGTGCTAAGTAATACAGTATTACATATTATCTATAAGTATTAATATTATAGTATTACATAAAATGAAAGATTTCAAAATAGAACCTTTAGTATCTTATATATGCACTCAATTCTTATTTTCACAGAAACTATGTTGTATATAAAGTCACCGCAAACACTGAATTATCAAATACAGAACTTCTCCTAGGAGAAATACGGGGATAGGTTCCTGCAAGCCCATGGCCACAAGGTTTTCATTAACCTCAATATACAACCTTCTTTTATGTACGTTTCTATCTAAGGATCCCTTATTTCATACGTATTGTTCATTCATTAATCGAGCTCAACAGCCACTTATGCTATAACTTATGCCTGAACAAAGCTTCTATAACACATGTATTTTTCCCTATAAGGCTTATCACAACCTTGCTGCATTTAGGAATGCTGGGAAGTACTTCAGCAAGATGCTTGGGGGTTATTTTAAGTAGAGAAATCACCCACAAAAAGCACAAAAAAGTGAAAAAAGATGACAAAAAGTAAGCCACGAAAAGGACACTTGTTTATGGCATGAGAGCTGAAACAAGAAGACCAAACATCACCTTGTTTGACTTCAGCTAGAAACATCCACAGAAGGTCAGAAAATTTTCTTAGTTCTTGGTTAGTCCACAAATGACCAGAAAAGCACCATGAGTATTGATTCCAGGGTCACAAATAAATTTCAGCAAGTAGACAAATTTGCAAATACAGAATCCATGAATAACGAGGACCAACCGTATGGATTAGTAATGACCTTTGTGGATGGAAGTGAAGCAATATGTCGAAATAGATCACATTCAAAGGAAATTTACAGGATCATAAAACAGGTGAAGTCATGGTATGAAACATGCCTCAGGTATGGTGGCCTCCAGGATAACCATGTCTGCTCTCCATTTTTCAGGCCCTCTTTTGTTCTGCTTTTCCTTCAGTGAGGTTTCAAGGTGCTGGTAGCCATTGCAATCTTCCATTCAACTAGCTTAGTAACTATCCTTGAGACGGCGCATCAATGTCTTCAATAAATGTCATAGGCAGTAGTCATGGAAGAGCACTCCATCCCATGCTTATCTCTGAAACAAGCAAGTGGAATTAGGTCTGCAGTGAAAGAGTCTGCCTGGGACTCAGGCCAATGAAAAGCACCTGACGATAGCCAGGTATGGCTATCTTGGAGGACTTGGACCCACTGTTCTTGAAGCAAGTTTTATACCATAAATATAAATGGTACGTAACGTGGTATAAATATAATGTGGTACATAAATGTCTCTGTTTTGTGATGCAGTGATTTTCCTAAGCTTAAACTGGTTTAAATCAACTGGTTTAAATCGACACTTTGCTAAAACCACAGACTGATATTGCAAAATGGGGTATTCCCCATAGGGACAGGGATAATCCATTAATCTTTTTTTCCAGGTAATTTCAATGAATAGATACACACCAGAAAATAAATAAAAAATATGAGTTGCTAGCTTTGGATGGATGGATTTTAAGTGACTTGTTGTTTTGTTTATTTATTTGAATTTTCCTTCTTTTCTTTTTTTGGTCTATAATGAGTATAGATTATTTCTGTATTGGAAACATACTGGAACTAAAATATAAATGTACATTAAAGTTAGTGTGGGAAGAGTAGGGACTGACTCCAAGTTGTCAGTATTCATAGCGCATAAGACTCTTGTTTGTATCCGGTGGGATGAGGGGGCAGACTCAGCCTCTACTGAATTATTTAGCTCTCTTTTTGATAAGACTCACTGTCCTTGGTGCCTGCTTCATTTATCTCTTTCCCTTTGTTGGAGGCCACTTGTGCTGATTTTCAGAGGTGAGAAATTCAAACAATGTCACATATGCATTGTAAATGTAGTTCAGTGCAAATGCATAATATTTGTTTTCAGCAAAACCTTGGTTTTGTTCCATGTTTCCCACAGTGTGACCCTGGACCACCTGCATCAGAGTTACAGTAGTACTTGTTAAAAATTAAAGACTCAACATTGGATGTAGTGATCAGAATATTTGGTGTTGTGGTACTGGTATCAGCATTTCTAAAAAGCTTATAAGGTGATGATCCTCATATCCAACAAATTAAAAAAAATGTTTATTTAATTATTTTTGAGAGAGAGAGAGAGAGAAAGAGAGAATCCCAAGCATGCTACACACCTAGCATGGAACCCAACTCCAGGTTCCATCACACAACCTGAGCAGAAATCAAGAATTGGACACTTAACTGACTGAGCTATCCAGGTGCCCATCTTCCAAATTTTATAAGCCAATGGTCTAGTATGATAAAAAAAACCTACATTGTGTGTTTGTAACAATATGTCCTAAACTCAAATTTATTTAAATTAATGCTCACTAGTAGACATTAT
Source organism: Crocuta crocuta (assembly GCF_008692635.1). Taxonomy (NCBI): domain Eukaryota; kingdom Metazoa; phylum Chordata; class Mammalia; order Carnivora; family Hyaenidae; genus Crocuta; species Crocuta crocuta. The sequence continues at coordinate 411,423 of NW_027527158.1, forward strand.
TAGATAGTCATCAAAAGCAAATATCCTTTTGTGATTTTCAACTGAACGCAAATACAGTCTCCTATCTAGATCAAAAGGAAAAATTAAAAAGTAAAATGTATGTTCCCAAAAGTAGAACAAAGTTTTTATTTCCAAAGACTCAGATCTTAGAGAAAAATGTACTGATAGGCTTTAGTATTCAAAGAAAATAATAGAGTTAAACAATGGCTTTCCTGCCTTCAAACAGAAGAATAAAACATTATCTAAGAACAGCAGGAGATTGACTTAGTGGTAGAACTAAAAGAAAATAGACCTGGGATCAATTTCTAGCAAATAAGAGAATCTGATGCTAAGGAATTGAAAACTAACTTTCATTACAATGTACTTTGATTATAATCCATGCCCCGAGTTCATGTGTTATAAGAATTGTATATCAATTTTCTGAGTCATTTTTAATCACTCCAGAATACTGGATGTTGCATTTGAATGACTAAAGAGGGCTGGCACCATGGAGGTGTTTCTCAGAATCAATTCAATAAGAAAATATATGGGAAGACATTTGATAAACTTTTAGGTATTTCTCCATTATTATACAATATCATTTGTTATTGCATTTACTTAACAGCCACAGAGCAGATCTACATCTTTATATAGTAACAGGGTGTTTTCAACACACAAAACTAAGACACTTTTAAAATAAGTATTATTAGAATTTAGTACAGAGAAATGGAAAGACAAATAACATTTATTGATTCATTTAGCAAATAATGCTGAGTTCTTTCTATGAACTACACACAATTAATTGTTTGAGAGACAGTTTAACTGGGAGACAATGATAATAGGTAAATGGATTGCAGCACTTATGGGCTTTGATGGGGGTAAATGCAGAAAGTTCTGGGTCTGTGTATTAAGGTATATATACATTAGACTTCCAGGATCAAGGAAAATTGTCCACAGAAAGAAATGTTGATATCAAGCAGTAGAAGATGAGAGGCAGTTTGTGAAACGCATAATAGTGACTGGAGGCTCTCAGTTAAGGACTGGTAGGTATGTGGTATGATTGGGACATCAATTTAAATGAGGGAGTGTTGAGAGATGAGCTTGAAGACTGGTGTGGTACTTCCATCCTGGGGACAATAGTAGACCGTTGAAAGCATTTAAGCTGGGGAACTATTTGATATTGGACAAACATTAGCAAAATTGTTCTGCAAAAAGTAGACAGTAAATACTTTAGGCTCCTTGGACCATTTGCTTACCTTTCTCTGTAGCATAAATGCAGAATAAATAAGGTGTAAGCAAATGAGCATGTTGTGTTGCAATGAAATCTTATTTACCAAAACAAGTCACTGGCTGAATTGGACTCATGGCCAGCTGCTGATTTTAAAGTTCACTAAGACGGAAGAATTAAAAATGGGTATAAGAGAGGCAAGGATGGAAGTGGAGAGAACATATAGGATATTGTTGCGAAACTGCAAGAGCAAGAGTCTTATCTCAGAAATTAGCAGTGCTGTGATGGATAGAAGATGATTACAGGAACTATTAGGAATGCGAAAGGTGGGACGTAGGGGCTGGTGATCATGAAGGATGTAAGCGGTTGTGATAGCTGGAGGTTGAGGATGACTTGGGCTCTGGGAAGGTGATGGTGCCATTTACTGAGATAGAAAACATGAGAATTGGAGCAGGGTTAGTGCTGAGTGAAAAAGAGATGTCTTCTGTCATATACAATATGGAATCTTACAGCTACGACAATCTGAATAAAGAGTGATGTGCCCAAGACACCAGAAACTCAGGGCAGATCTGGGGAGCAGATGAGACTTGGACATTACAACTCTGAAGTTCACTTGTCTATAGGAATATCAAGGCAAAGAAATATCTAAGCACACATTAAAAAGAAAAAACAACATCAAAGAAACTATGGCTACAGACAGAATGGAAAATAAAAAT
>NW_027527159.1:0-4288 GCF_008692635.1 Crocuta crocuta
ACACTGTGGTGTATAAGGCATCACGGAGCCTCCACGTGGGGAATGAGACGTGAAAAATCTCTATCTTCCAACACATGTAGCATTTGGTGCAGACAATGCAATCAAGCAGAAGTGCTGCCAAGAGAGTCTTGTCTGTCACCAGAGTTGAGTTAGGACGTGTACCCCAAGTCCTCTATTTCCCGGATCCAGAAAGGACAATCAGTGTGTTGAGGGTTCCACTGGAACTCACCACATTCTTGAGAGTGATTAGGGAAGATCTAGGAGAGAGAATAGCTACAGAGGCCCCCAGAGAAGTAATGTTAGGTGTCGGGGATGGTTGAAAAGTTGAGAGAAACACTCAGGAGTCAAGAGGTAAAGGAACTCACCTGGTTGGATCGTGGACTGGGACTGGGCAGCTGGAAAGAGACAAGAGCACATGAAACACTGCAAAGAGTTGGCATAAAGGGACGCAGAGGGGAAGGATCTGAGCAGGTCAGACACCATCGATGCTACTCCCAAGCTATGGACGGAAGGGCACGTAACATCACACCCTGGAAGGAGGCACCTCTTCAAAGGGTCAGACAGACCATGATTTCTCATTCAAGGTGATTGGCCCCATGTCTAAGAGGTGACTAAAATGACACAAAACAATCATTTGCCTTGAGCTTCCAGCAACTCAATATGGCAGCAGGACTGAAAAGTCCAGTTCCCACCTGATGCCATGGCAGACATTTCAGGCCTGACTGTGAGTCATGACAATGGTGCTTGGCAGTCAAATTGCAGAAGCAGCCTCACTTTGCACCAGAGACTCTCTGTAAAGACTGGGCATTCCACCTCCCCGATGGGAGATGCCATCAGGGACTCAGGACATCAATGTGGGTAGCAGTGTGGACACACATACTGCTCGGCAATCCTCACCATAGGATCCCCGAGACACCTATATTCAGGAGGCAGATCATTCGGCGCCAGCTGCACTGTGGCAGGAGGCCAGTAACGGCGTCATGGCCTGGCAGTTTGGTACCTGTCCTCATTTACCATCTCCACACCTGGCAGCCTGACAGAAACTGACACTGATTATGGAGGAGAGTTCAGGACACATGGGGAAAACAGGGATGATATAAGTACATTCCAACGAGCTGATCAGAATATGAGGACTCCTGATACTCCACCAAAAGAAACACCGTACGCTGAGAGGCTCACCGGAGCAGATGACACCGGCGTCCTCACTGTGGCCACAGTTGTGCAAGTTCCAGCCACGGTGGGGGCAGCGCCACAGGAAGGACTCTTGCCCGGAGCAGCTCACATCGTCCAGCACGATGGGACCGTAGCCCTGACCAAACCGGGCACTTCCTGGGGCCGATGTCGCCCAGCCACAGCCCAGCTGCCTGCACACCACGTTGGCGTCATTGAGGTCCCAGCCGTCGTCACACACGGTGCCCCAGGAGCCTTGGTACAGGACCTCCACACGGCCTTGACACTGGTCACCTCCATTCACCAGCCTCAGGGACAAACCCGCCTCGGTCCCTAGCAGGAGAGAGGAAATTTATCTTCTATTTTGTTACAGTACAAAAGGTTCCTGGTGTCTGAGTGGTTTAGAATTACTAGAGGGACCATGCTATTGGGGTCAGTTTAAGGATGCACAGTACAAAACTCTCTTAAGCCTGGTCACCATTATTCATTCTCCAGGGACTACTTTAGGTGCCCTAAGTGTCAGATGACTTATGTATGTTCACTAATCGGTTGCCCACAATGTCGGCATTTCAATTGTTTTCAAGGTCATGGGATACAGGGGTGATGGTGAAAGCCAGATGCATGACCTAGAACCTCAGCAACCAAAAAAACACCTACTGCAAACCCATAGATCCTGCCCAGCTGCTACCAAGGACATGTCCTAAAACCTAGCATTGGACATGTGTACATGTGTAACGTTACCTGAAGGTCCTATAGTGTGGACCCTACCTTTTGCCCTGAGACTTCTTCTGAAAGTTCCTTAACTGTTGACCAGTGAGTCAAGTCACCTTCAAGACCAAAGCTTGTGTAGAAACTTAAAGTCCATGAACCCTACGAATATCATGACAGTGATTGGGAGTAACTACAATGTATTTTTAGGTGTGCCTATTTAGAGCTCCCCTGGCCAGTGAGGGGAAATAAAACAATATAGAATATAAATATATATAAATATACGTATATTTATATATAAATATAAATATAGAATATAAAAGAAATAAAATAATATAGAATTAGGCCTGCCCAGAAGAACATCATTTGCCACAAACAAAACCAGACCAGAAATCATGTGGTCTCCGACTCACCTGTGCCTAGCACTTTGTACCCTTTGAACTGCGCTAGGGCATGACCTTTGACTAGTTCTCATTTTTTCAGGCATGTATAAAATCCTAACCACAACACACACACACACACACACACACAGAAATTTGTGCTTACCAAGATGACTAAAATGAAAGATATTGAAGAGGAAGTGCTGTCGAGAATGTAGAGAAAGACCTTCATATACTGTTACTGACACCAAAAGTCAGTGTGGCTGCAGTGACAAACAGTTCAGTGATTCCACAAAAATGAAATATAATTCATCATTTGCTCCAAATATTCCACTCTGCCCAGAAGATTTAGAAATAGCTCTTCAAATAACAAAATTGTACACAAAGTCATGGATTTGCTATTCAAACTAGTCAAACATATAAACAATCAACACGGTCTTCAACAGATGAATGGAGAAAAAAATAATAAGGGCAATGATGCTGTATACATGTGCACATTTGCCATCATGGGGAACCTGAGTGAGTCTGCTGCCTTAGAGAATCCAGTCACCAAAGGCCACATAGTTACTGAATCCATTCATAGGAAATGTCCAGAATGAATAAATCCATATTGAGCGAAGGCAGACAGCTGATGACCAGAGAGAAATGGGGTTGTTGTGAATGTTAAGGGTGTGGAATTTTCACTGGGGGAGTGAAGATTCTGGAAGTAGACATTTTGATGGTTGCACCACTTGTGAGTATACTAAACACTCTGGACACTACACCTTAAAATGGGAATAGTGTGGTAGTGGTGAAGCCCAGAGACTGAAAGAGCAGAAAGCAAGAACTATTTGGCCAGTTTCTACAGTCCTGACTCACACAACCCATAATCCCAGTCCTACTGCAGGATTGAAAGGTGCAGGAGAGAAGACCCTACGGAAAACGAGCTACCAGGCTTTAGGGGCAATAGAGGCCATCGCAGTAGCCCCATGGACACTGCACTGTCAGCACAGAAATGGACCCCAAATCACAGGCCAGCTCTAGGGCAGAGCTTGACATCACCTGACACCCCGGGGAGAGGCAGGGTTGCGTGGCTGGCTGTGAAACTGTGGGCAGCATTCAGCACATAGTACTGGGGAGAGAACAAAGGTCTGAAAGAGAAGAGCAGTTTGGGGGCCAGAAATTGCTGCCCACAGTCTTTGGTGCACTAACCACCTTTCCTACTAAATACAGCAGAAAGTCCCTCTGTCCATGAGGTTCAAGCAAGCCCTTGGGTTGCATCTTCTCCTTCTCTCCTGAGGAATGGGGAGGTGGGCCTGGGGACCATGAGCAGGCAATCAGAGCACATGCAAATGGTTCTGGTGACTCATCTCTTCCCAAGCAGGTAGCAGAGTCCCACCAAGACATGTCAGCCAGACACGGGGGTGGGGGGGCACATACAGAGTGATTCTCCTGGTGGCATACAGACTGGCACTGGCATCTGTGCCCCCAAACACAAAAACAGCAAGAGTGAAGCCCAGGCACATAAAAGAAAACTGTGGTAAGAAAAACACTGTGAGGATGGAGTCTTGGAACTTTTCCATGCTGTTGCTCCTGAAGTTAAACCCACCACTAACGTCCTCATTACGGGAGACTCTCTCTCCTCACGTAAGAGAGTTTGAGACGGGTTCCTGTCACTTGCAAACAAAAGCATCCTGATGAGTAGATCTCCCAAGTGGTAGGTGCAGGGAAATCACAATTCTTGTGGACAAACACAACACCGCACACTGCAAAAGGTGGTTAGGACAGAAGCTGAGCCCACATTTAGAAACTTCACCCAGGCCGGTTAGTTAGGTGTTGAACATAACATGTTGGCAGGATCCTAGGATGCTTACCGTAGGAAGGAGTTGTATGCCACCAATCTAGAGAAAAGAACAAAGCTGAATTAGAAAGGAAGGGGAGTGAATCAGGTTGGCTCATGTGAGTCTTAGGTGGGACCCAACATAGTGGGATCTGAGGTGGTCTGCTGGCTAGAGAAGAAAGGGGTCTCTGTTGTGAGCCTGCCATGAGTC
>NW_027527159.1:5030-5382 GCF_008692635.1 Crocuta crocuta
TGTCTACGAGTGGTGACCGAGTTGTCTCCAAACCTATCGCCTGCCATGAGTTTCCAGCTGCTCTATGATAGCAAGACCAGGAGTCCGGCTCCCACTAAAATGCCACGGCTGACCTTCCAGGCCTACCCATGGGTCATGACGAGGTTTTCCTGGCAGTCATTGCAGAAGCAGCCACCATTTGCACCAGACACCCTTGTAAAGACTGGGCATCACACCTCCCAGTTGGCAGATGCATTTGGGGACTCAGACCCCAAATGGGCAGCAGTAGGCACACACATACAATTGCAATCCGTGCCCTGGGATCCTCGAGACACCTCCATTCAGCAGGTAGATCATTCGGCGCCAGCTGCAC
>NW_027527160.1:0-923 GCF_008692635.1 Crocuta crocuta
CAGATTCACCCTGAGAGTTGATAAGGTGAAATCTGAAGGTGCTGCGTATTACTTCTATCAACGAGATGATCCTGCACCTCTCACGGTGATATCCTCTGTTACAAAATCTCCAAAGCCATCAGTGGGAATGTTCAGTATGTGGTCATACTCTGTGACCCATTGGTACCTGTAGAGTTTTGGTATGCAAATGCACACTGGCCTCCTTTCTCTGNACACACTCACACTTATCCACACACTCAATTAAAATCTTCCCTAAACCTGGGACGCCTGGGTTGTTTAGTCGGTTGATCGTCCACTTCTGCTCAGGTCGTGATCTCCCGAGTTGGAGCCCCATCCTTCTTAGGCATTCTACATTCAAAGAATTACATCTACCATTTCATTGTAACTTCTCTTCTCAAGGTCACCAATGATCTCCACATTGCTAAGTCCAATGGCCACATGCCAGTCCTCATTTTACTAGACCCATCAGCAGCGTTTAACATACTGATGACACTTTCTTCCTTGATATACCTTTTGCTCTGTATTCCAGGGCATCACACCATCTTGCTTGTCTTCCATCCCTCTACTCCTTTACAAACTGTTTTTTGGTTCCTCCTCATCTCTCCTGCCTAAGCGCTCAGCCCCTGGGCCTCTGATCTAGGCAACGCTCATGCCACCGCTTATCATATTCCAAGCTCCAGTCCAATCCTCTCCCTGAACCCTAGACTCGTATATGCAATGCTTACTTGACAGCTGCATGTGGAGATCTAACACACATCTCAAACTTAAAATGTCCAACACCAAATTCCTCATCTTCTTCCCCAAATCCACTCTTCCACAGTCTTCCCTATTGGAATAGATGTCAACTCCACCCTTCTAGAAATCAGAGAAAAACTCTAGAGTCACCCTGAGACCTTTCTCTCACACTCCGTGTCAAAACCATC
>NW_027527161.1:0-289 GCF_008692635.1 Crocuta crocuta
TTGAATGCTGAGAACAAACTGAGGGATGATGGGGGTGGGGGAGAAGGGAAGGGGGTGATGGTAATGGGGGAGGGCACTTGTTGGGATGAACACTGTGTGTTATGAAGAAACCAACTTGACAATAAAGTATTTAAGAAATATAATAAAATAGATAAAGTAAAATAAAATAAAATAATGCTCTAATGATGTGAAACTGCCCTTCGAAGCTCTAGACTATGGATCCCTGAGACCCTATGAGATAACTGCAGGTGATTCTGGAATATGTATACATATAAACATTTTCTCAATC
>NW_027527161.1:421-4048 GCF_008692635.1 Crocuta crocuta
GTAAAAGCCCCAGACCTCACTGGATATTTTTATACTACTCCTATAATAATGAAGTGTGTACTCAAAATATTTTAGCCAATCCACATATTTTTGACTATCTTTAATTTCAATGGTGAGAACTCATTTCTAATGTTCATTATCTAACAAACCACACAATTCACCAATAAACACCAGCTTCTAACATTCACAATTGCTAATTAGAAAAGTACCTGGTATTGCTATGGGCAGTGTGGCTATAAATAAAGAAAGCACTTGTAGTAGTGACTTAGGCATAGAAAACTCCTCATTAAAATGATTTGACTCGGGATGCCTGGGTGCTTCAGTCAGTTGAGCATCTGTCTCTTGATTTCACCTCACGTCACAGTCTGGAGGTTCGTGGTCGAGACCCACTTGGGGCTCTGTGCTGGCGGCATGGAGCCCGCTTGGATTCTCTCTCTCTGCCCCTCCCCCACCCCATGCTCGCTCGCTCTTGCTCTCTCTCTCTCTCAAAATAAGTATTAAAAAAATAATAATAAAATGAGGTAGCCCTCTGGAATGTGAGCTCCTAACTAGAATACTAGTTACATCTGGGGTGTAAGTTGAACTAATACAGACATGCAAACACGATCACACTGTTAATGTGGCAGTGTCTTAAATCACAAATAACCTAACACTCGTGCTCTGATTTCTGCTTGTAGCTATCCTTTGCTTCTTCCTAGGCCATTTCAGATGATTCTTCCATAAAGTCTTCCTATAAACCTCTCTCCAGTGAGCTTCCATAGTACTTAGAGCTGCTTTTTTTTCTTAAATGTTTTTTATTTATTTTTGAGAGTCAGAGAGAGAGACAGCACGAGCAGGGGAGGGACAGAGAGAGGAAGACACAGAATCCAAAGACAGACTCCAGGCTCTGAGATAGTTGTCAGCACAGAGCTCGACGCGGGGCTTGAACCCATGAACCATGAGATCACGACCTGAGCGAAAGTCGGACGCCCAACCGACTGAGCCACCCAGGCGCCCCACTTAGAGCTGCTTTTAATGATAAACACCTTATACTCCTGTACTTCCTTACCTCACACTGATCCTTAGAGGTAGTAAAACATAACAGTTAAAAGCATGAGCTCTGCAAAAGAAAAAAAAAAAGCATGCACACGCGAGAGGNAGGCAAACCAGAAATAGACCCTTTGCTATAGAGAACCAACCTGATGGTTACCAGAGGGGAGGGATGTGGGGGCATGGGTGAAATAGGTAAAGGGGATTCAGAGCACATGATGAACACTGAGTAATGTATAGAATTGTTGAATTACTATATTGTACACTTGCAACTAATATAACAATGTATGTTAACTCTACTGGAATTAAATTTTTTCAAAACTTCCTAAAAATTAAAATAAAATGAAAACAAAAGTATGAGCTCTGGAGTCAAGCTACCAGAATTAGAACCCTACCTCCATCTGTGACATTGGTAAGTCCCACAACTTCACACTTCTGTGCAGTTTTCCTGTTAGTAAAATGCGGATATTGCAAGCTGATTGTAGTATGAATACGTTGTATTGACCAGGAATATTTAATTCTGCCATAGAAAACAAGAAAACAAATGGGAGCAATGAAATTCATACATATGTTAAGCTGAGACAAGGAGGTAAGTAGCTCTTGAGACATTTTAGACATAAGGTAGGGTATATGTGTACGGAACATAAATCAGAAGGGATAGAAAAATCAAGTAGGCACTAAATATTCATGATGCACAGGAGGCACCTAGTATTCATGGTGCAGTAAATATACATCAGGCCCCTGAGGCACCAAATATTCACAGCACACTAAATATATGTGGCACTCAGGATTCATGAGGACCTAAATCGGCCATTCATGAGTGACATCTATTCTGGGCCTCTGTATCTTCTGGCCAGGAAACAAAAAATAAAAGTCTCTAGCTGCTTGTTGGGCTATGGCAAGTTCCAACTATGGACAGGATCACTTGCCCCTACAACTCTCTGATATAGAATATGTATATAATTGGCTTCAGGCTTCTTTCATTCAGAAAGCCTCTATGCTTAAACCTCACCACTGGTCTACCTAATTACACCATCAGTGTGAAAGGTTGATGAGGATACGAGAAACAGGACACATAAACATTGCATAACTCACTTTTCACTGGCCGCCTGTCCTACATGTGTTAACATACTCTATTTCTCTCCCCAACTTCTTTTTCTTAAGTTTATTTATTTATTTTGAGAGAGAGAGTGTGAACATGGGAGGGGAATAGAGAAAGGGAGAGAGAGAGAACCCTAAGCAGGTTCTGTGCTGTCAGCACAGTGCCGATGTGGGGTTCGAACTCACAAACTGTGAGATCATGACCTGAGCAGAAACCAAGAGTCAGACACTTAATGGACTGAGCCACCCAGGTGCCTTTCCCCTAACTTCTAACTGTAGTGTTAAAATGATTGAATATATCATGTGATTTGAGTAATCTGAGACTTCTCTGACGTTTTAGGAGCCCAAACACTCATTATTCCCCCACAAACGAGTTTCCCCACAATTTAGTTTGTTTTTTTAACAGCCTTATTGAGATATAATTCACATACCACACAATTCATCCATCCTATAACCATTAATCATTAACTCCTCAATTTCCCTTCACCCCAGCCACCAGAACCTCTAATCTACTTTCAGTTTCTAAGAATTTGCTTAATCTAGATATTTCATATAAGTAGAATCACACATTTGCTTTTTTTGTGTCTGACTTCTCTCACTTGGCATAATGCTTTCATGATTTATCAGTATTGTAGCATGACTCAGAATGTTTTTTTCCTTTATGGATGATTGATATTCGATATTTTGTTTACTCATTCCTTTGTTGATAGACACTTAGATTACGCAAAGGAAAAACCTCAGTCTTCCATCTCCTGTGTTTCTCCCCTGTATGTCTCCTTTACTACTCACACAGAATACTTCACTTTTTTTTTTAATGTTTTATTTACTTCTAGGAGAGAGAGAGAGAGAGAGAGAGAGAGAGCGTGAGCAGGGGAGGGTCGGGGAGAGAGGGAGTCACAGACTGAAACAGGCTCCAGGCTCTTAGCTGGCAGTCAGCACAGAGCCCGACGCGGGGCTCGAACCGAACCCACAAACCGCGAGATCATGACCTAAGCGAAAGTCGGACGCTTAACTGACTAAGCCACACGGGCACCCCCAGAATACTTCACTTCTGACACTTCTGGTCACCCAACATATGTGAGTTTTTTCACCCTTGCCAGCTGGGTTTCCTAAACCAGTTGGGTGTCCTACAGTTAAACTCAATTCTGACACTATCTACCTAGAGATAGCACCAGATCCCAGAGGTTAAGGGCTCAGTCTCGCAAGACTGCTCCCACCCCTACTTCAGATGCCAATCACAAGTAGTAGGCTCCCAGGTTAACCACACTTCTGTCCAGATTTGGCTACAGATGACAGGTTTTCAGAACTCCCTCCTCGGGTTTGAATAATTTGCTACAGCAGCTCACAGAACTCAGAGAAACACTGACTCATGTTTGCCAATTTTTAAAAGGATATAATAAAGAATACAGATGAACAACCAGATGGAAGGGATGTGTAGGGGCAAGGTTATGTGGAAAGGGACATGGAGCTTCCATGCCCTCTCCCGGTGTACCACTC
>NW_027527161.1:4164-8830 GCF_008692635.1 Crocuta crocuta
TACCACTCGACCAACCACCACCTCCACGAATTCACGAGCCTCAGAATGAATGTAGCTCTCTGAATCCCGTCAGTTCCTAGCCATGGCTGATTAAATAAATGGTCAATAACAATTGATTCAACCTCCAGTCCCTCTTCCCCTCCCACAGGTCAAGGGGGTGGAACTTAAAGTTCCAAGCCTATAATCTTGCTGTTGATTCTCCTAGCAACCAGTCCCTAACCTTAGGCTGTGGTCCAAAAGTCACAGCATTAACAAAAGATACCCTTGTTATTCTCATCACTTAGGAAATTCTAAGGATTTTTAGGAGCTCTGTGCCTCTAGAAACCTGGAGGAAGACCAAATCTATGTTTCTTCTTATAAATCACAACATCATATGCTGTTTCCACCTTTTGGCTAGTGTAAATAATGCTGCATGCAAATATCTGAGGTCCCTGCTTTCAATTCCTTTGGGTATATACCTCAACATGGAATTGCTGGGTTATATGGTAACTCTATGTTTTGTTTTTTGAGGAACCACCAAACTGTTTTGCACAGTACTTGTATCTTTATACATTCCTACCAGCAACATATTAGGGTTCCAATTTCTCCACATTCCAGTTAACACTGTTTATTTTCAGTTTTTGTTTTTTTATGTTTATTTTTGAGAGAGAGAGAGAACAGGGGAGGGGCAGATAGAGAGAGGGAGACACAGACTCTGAAGCAGGCTCCAGGTGCTGAGCTGTCAGCAGAGCCCTATGCGGGGCTCAAACTCACAAACTGTAAGATCATGACCTGAGACGAAGTTGGATGCTTAACTGACTGAGCTACCCAGGTGCTCCTGAAATGGCATTTTATTATTTTTCTCATGTAACTGAATAGTTTTCCTATGGATATATTACAGTTTTATTACAACAGGGAACAAAACAAAATACCCCACAATTGGAGTTCTAAATTCTTCTGGGAAAAGTCTTTGGCTCCATCTATTTGCTCATTTATTTGCTTAAAAAAACATACTAGGGGTCACCTGGGTGGCTCAGTCGGTTGCGCATTCAACTTTGGCTCAGATCATGATCTCCTGATTTGTGAGTTTGAGCTCTGCATCAGGCCCTGTGCTGTCAGTGTAGAGCCCATTTTGGACCCTTTGTACCCCCTCTCTGCTGCTCCCCCACTAGTACTCTCTCTCAAAAATAAACCTTAAAAGAAAACCACACTAATTGGGGCACCTGTATGGCTCAGTTGGTTAACCGTCCAACTCTTGATTTTGGCTCAGGTCATGATCCCTAGGGCTTGTGGGTTCTAGCCCCACATCGTGCTCCTCAGGTTTACAGTGCAGAGCCTGCTTGGAATTCTCTCTCTCCCTCTCTTTCTGCCCCTCCCTCCCCCCTCTCTCTCTCTCAAAATAAATAAACAAACAAACATAAATAAATAAATAACTAATATTTTAAAACATACTAATTACTTAAGGGAGCAAGAAATATTCTAAGCCCATCCAATGTCCATGACTACTTTTACACTTAAATTTTAAGTTCAATGTGTTAAAATCATAAGTATGTTTTAGGATGTGTAGTTGATAATCTTTGAAGGTTTTCTATGTTTAATCCTCTCTATTTTACCTTTCACAGTCAGTGGCATCACTGAGGTGAATAAGAACTGATTGTACAAAAGAGAATTGAAAGGGTGAAAAGGACAAAGATCAAGTCAAATACGAGTCAAGATAATCCTGTTTTAAATCTTATAATTAATTTAACATGGACATCCACAAAAAGCTGCTGGCAGCAACAGAACCTTCCTGGATTAAATCAAGAGAGTCTAGGGATTAGAAGTGACATTTAATAGAATTATTGTAAGCATATCTTCTTAAGATGAATGAAATTCATGTTTTATCTAAGTTTCGGAACACATACTGGGCAATTACAAGAATGCTAAAATAAATAAATCATCAGAAGTTTCTAGCCAGGTTAATCTCCTTTAATTAGGCAAGAGCTTAATAGAAAAGATTAGTCTTTACAGAGCTATCAGTATTTGAAAACTAAATTCAAATTGACAAAGGAAAGAGATTAACTTCAAGGCAGAGCATAGGGCAAGGTCTAGCAGTCAGGAGGTCTATTTGTTTATCTTATCCCTTGCACAAGCCTGTGAAAAGTACTTTAAATCCTCTGTTCCAGATTGATGGATAGATATAGGGAGGGATAGATAGGTGGAGGAATATGTGATAAAGCAAGTAAAATAAAATGTTAATTACAGAATATAGGTGGTGGGAATATGTGTGTTCACTGTCAAGTTCTTCTACCTTTTGTGGATCTGGAAAAATGTTCATAGTAAAATATTGGATACAAGAAAAACCCTCAGTTCTGTATAATGAGTGACAACAGCTTCACACTCCCAGTACGACCATAGAATACAGTTGTGTGTATGTGAGTGGTGTGTGTGTGTATGTGTGTATTTCACCTCATATGCTAACCAACTTGCAGTACCTATAGTAGTACATTTTCCACATAGTCTAGTGTTTTATCTCTTATTTAGCATGTCAGACTGGAAAAAATAGTGGAGATAGTATTCATTCATCATTTTAATTTATCCTCACTTACCCAGTTAGGAGAGCAGCCACAGAACAATCAGAAGAGAGTGCTAGAAGCTCTATGTCACCAACCTTTATAAAATTTCAGACTTACAGTTGTCAGTCCATCAAAGCAGAGCCATGGCAAGAGTTCACCATCACCATGTGGATTGACAGATGGGACATATTTCTTAGCAGGCAGTGGATAATGGAGAATGAAAAGGTTGCTTAAACAAATGCTTGCTTATATCTTAGTATTTTTTTGAGAGAGAAAATGTGTGCATGCATGTGCATACATGCATATGCACAACCAGAGGAAGGGCAAAAACGGGGAGAGAGAATCTTAAGCAGACTCCATGCCCAGCACAGAACCTGGTGGGAGGCTCGATCTCACCATGGTGAGATCATGATCTGAGCCAAAATCAAGAGTCAGATGCTTAACCAACTAAGCTAACCAGGCAACCCTATTCCCTAATATTTAATTGAAAACTATCCAATTCTATATTTGTACCATCAAGAGAAAAAAGGGTCTTCTTTTCTCATGGGCTTTTACCAGTTCCTGATCATCAAAGGGATTAACATTCAGGGAACTACTTGGAAGCAGGCTGGCCAGAGATGTAAGAAAAAAAAAATTTAATGTGGTTTACGTGAAAGATGCAAACTATGAAAAGCAGCTAGGTATGAAAGCTCTGTGAGGCAGAGACTTTTGGCTGTTTCTGTTTGCTGCTATATCCCCAGATGCTAGAACAGAGCCTAACATCTACTAAGTTATCAATAAATTCTGAAAGAAGGGATTCTCCCCAGTTGACGGGACTGTAAACACATTTAGGGCATGGATCACGGCTTATCTCTGATTATGTTTTTAAAAAAAAGGCCAGGTAACCTAGCCCAAAACTAAATCACCATGTATTAAAATTATAATCCCAATGGGATGCAGCCTTTCTTATCATATATGTGCTATGATCTCTCTCTTTCTCTCTCAGCATCCCAATTGTTCATTTAGTAACTTGAACAGTTAACACTTTATACTATATGTGATGTGTATATTTTGAAAAATGAGGAAAGAAAAGAAACTTCTACTTTCAGATGTTTAAAGAGCTAATATTTTCTATTTGTAATTTTTTAAAATCTTTAATGTTTATTTTTGAGAGAGAGACAGAGTATCAGCGGGGAAGAGGCACAGAGAGAGGGAGACACAGAATCTGAAGCAGGCTCCAGGTTCTGAACTGTCAACACAGAGCCCGACGTGGGGCTCAAACTTGTAAACTGCAAGATCATGACCCAAGCTGAAGTTGGATGCTCAACCGACTGAGCCATCCAGGTGACCCTTTCTACTTGGAATTTTAAGAGATTTAGGCAGCCTCATGGACTATTTTATGCAAAAATTGCCTACCTTTATGTTGCTCTGACTTTTGGATGACTGGCAGAGCTTTTTTGAATCAGGAAGTATCAGTGATTGCTATTCCTGAAGAAGAAAAGAGAGCTAATAAATTTGCAAATGTTCCCTGACTGTTTGAGATAGAGCTTATAATTCTTCACTTCTTCATTTGATCATTCAACAGATGTTTCATGAATTGCTATCATGCTTCAGGCATTAAGTTAGACCCTAAGGGTACAAAAATAATAAGATTTGATTCATCTCCTAAAGGAAGTTCACAACCTAGTATGGGAGAGATAAGAATACCGACTATCACAGTGCAATGTGACATAAATTCCCCTGAAAGAAGAAAGGAGGAATGGTAAACTTGGTCATTTTCCTGGCGCACTTGATTAACAACTATATCTTAGAGTAAAATCATTTCAACCAAAAATGGAATCATTTTCATATGGAAACGGTTTTTAAAAAGCTATGAAGCAACTACAGTATTTCTTTTCTAAAAAAGAAGATACATTTTACATTATTATTTGGTTAGTTTATTAGTACACATGATTTTTAAGCCAAAAATGAGATGTAAATTATTATAATGGAAGTACAAGCATAAATAAGTGGCATAATTTTTTAAACAACTTTCTTGAGATATAATTTATATACTATAAAGTTCACTTTTTTTGAGTGTATAATTCAATGTTTTTTTTAGTATGTTCACAGGATCGTGCAACCATCTAATTCCAGAATATTCATTAGTAGCC
>NW_027527161.1:8835-13485 GCF_008692635.1 Crocuta crocuta
ACTACTAATCTTTTTTTTTTTTTTTGTCTTTATGGATTTGCCTGTTTAGGTCATTTCTGCCAGAGTCCAGCTCCAGCCGGTCCACGGGTCCCTGAAAGATGGACAGTGTCGGCAAGAAAGAGTGAGAGAGCCTCGAGATTCTTTTTGATCACCAGGCAGGCACTTATGTCCTGTCAGCTTTGATGGCTTTTTTTATAGGTCAAACGATAACATGGCATCTGAAAATGGAATTTTTACAATGGATAGTTCTCTGTGATAAGATGCTTTGGAAAGTGTACAGAAACAGGTTTTACAGAAGTATTCTTGCAGAACTACCCCAATTATAGTGAGGTTGAGTAACTAAGAAAATAACAAAGTGTTCATTGTGAAAAACAAGATAACACACACATTTTAATAATGCTAAGATTAAGTTCTAGGTTAAGTTGTAGATACTCTTATCCATTCTCAACACAGCTGCCAGTGTAAGGGAAGGTGTTTGTGGAATGTAGGCCTTAGGGAAGAGACTGTTATACACCACCAGTTAGCAAAGGTATACGTAGTAACTTATGTTCTGCCCTTATCTGTTTCTTCTCTCTAAGTTAGGCTCTTTGTCTCTGGGCAAGACTTAATTGTCCAGTTATATTCCTTATGGCACCGGAGAACCAACCATACCTTTAAAGAGTTTTGCTCATTTCCAATACATAGAATAGCCTCTTCGAGTGCATTTACCTTTGTGTCTAGTTTTTGCCTATGATTTCTTGAATAGCTAGGGCATGAGAAACATTTTTGGTTAGCTGATTTACATGTTGAGCTGTACGAACCTCTTGGACTAACGTAACGGTAGAAACAGTATTGTACACGTAAAGGTCAATCTTTTATGAGTAAGGGTCATTAGCCTATTCATAGCTCAAGGGAAGTATTGAGGAAAACAGGACCTGTCAGAGACATGATGTCTGCTCCCATAATCATAAAAGAAGTTCTCACAATAAGGTCCTTCACAAGGTGCAATCATCCTATCAGGATCAGAATAAGGGGACAAGTCACTCCTGATACCAATCAACAAGGTGCCTTGGGGGTCAGTGTTCAAGCAGAAATAATTGAGTGGGGGTGGATATCGGTCATATTCTGATGGCAAAAGACTGTGCAAACTTGCCTTAACCTCACAAGGAGTTTTCTCAACTAGTGAGTTGAGAATGGCACCCAACACATTTCATATTAATGGGGTCAAACATATGGTCTTTTGTGTCTGGCTTCTTTCGCTTAAGATAGTGTTTTCAAGGTTCATCAGTGTCATAGAATATATCAGTAATTTATTCTTATTTTGTAGCTAAATAATATTCCATCTTACTAGATATACCACATTTGTCCATTCATTCGTTTATGGACATTTGGATTGTTTCCACTTATTGGTTTTCATTATTGACAATATATTAACTTACTTGCTCAATCCCAGGATACATATAAAGTAGTTGCAGAATTGCTAACCCATACCCCTGTGAAAATCAAATCTACCAACAAGAGGGCAATATTTGTTTCCAATTCTGCCTTTATCCTTGTCATGTTATAGTAACCTCAC
The DNA here is from genome assembly GCF_008692635.1 of Crocuta crocuta. Classification (NCBI taxonomy): domain Eukaryota; kingdom Metazoa; phylum Chordata; class Mammalia; order Carnivora; family Hyaenidae; genus Crocuta; species Crocuta crocuta. The sequence goes on from NW_027527161.1 coordinate 10,391, forward strand.
TGTGTCATGGGAAAACTCCCTCCCAAGGTTAGGTTCAAATGTTGAAACTTCCGATGGCAGACTTTTAGTGTGAATAAAACAAATGTATTATTCAAATAGGCAAGGAAACCCCAAGGCAAAAAGCAGGGTGGATGGCTCTTTGGGAGAAAATCCAAACCTGAGAGAGAACTGAGGGAGAATGAATAGCACTTGCAGAGGCATTTTATAAAAAGAAAGTCCCACTGGCACAAGATTTAAAAGAAGTTCTGGTGCAATGCAAGATTTTAAGAAGCCAGAGGATGCATGGCCTTATGGGATGTGTGGGGGGTAAGGGGCAAGCCTTATCAGAATGTTGCAGGAGGTTACAGGCACAGGTAGGAAATGAAGTTTAGAGGTTGCTGGCTTGAAATTATACATTATTGGGAGTCCATTTTTTTCTTTGGTCTTTTTAAAGTATAGCATCAAAATATTATAATTTCAACTACTTATGTTAATTCTTAGGTGTCCTTTATCTCATACAAACACACAAACATTTTGAAGTGGTTATGTTATTCATTTGAAATAAAGTTGGGTTCATCTGTTTCTGTTTCTATTCCGTTTTTCTTGCCTTGCCTCATCCTTGTCGATTTTATTTATATTTAAGTATGTGAAACATTAACATGGCTCCTAAAGACATAATCAGACAAAACTGTATATTCAGAGAAGTATCACTCTTTTATATTTCTTCTACACCTTTTCCATATCCCCCACCAATCTCATTAGTTTCTAGATTCTTTTCATGTTTCTTTTTACACAAATAAGCTGAAACATTTAGATTTTCTTATTCCACCTTTTGTACTTATGTGAAAGGTAGCATACTGTTTTGCACTTCACTTTTTTCACTTACATTATATTCCGGAAATCACTCCATGTCAGTTCATAAAGATCTTTCTTATTCTTTTTTGCATCTGCATAGTATTCCATTGTGTGATGTACTTTACTTTATTCAAGCACTCTCTTGCACGAGGATTTAGGTTGTTTCTAGTAATTTGACATCACAATGCTATAATGAATAACCTTGTGTACATATATTTTATATTGTTGTAGGTCTGTTCTCAGGATAATCTCCTGGCATGGATTGTTTTGTTGAAAGAGAATGCATATGTAGTTTTGTCAAAGATTTCCAAACATCCCTCTGAAAGCATTGTACTATTCTCCAATCCCACCACCAGTGTATGATAGTGATTCTTTCCTTCCTAATAGAATGTGATGGCATACTTTTTATTTTCATCACCAGATTGGAGGTTTTCATCCATCTATACGCTTATTTTTTTGTTTACAAGAGACCACTGAAATAAAATAAAAATGAAAAATAAAAAGTGTTATACTGGGCACATGTTAAGAAAATAGAGCAGATGTATCAATATTAATGTCATATAAAATAGAATTCAAGGTGAATAAACTTAATGGGACAAAGAGTGGCATATCACTGTGGTTTTATCCACCAAGAAGATAAAATAGTCATGAGCCTGTAGGCATCTAGTAACAGAGCTTTGAAATAAATAAGGAAAATCTAATAGAAACATTAGGAGAAATCACTATCAAGCTAGGAGACTTTAGCATATGTATATTAATGATCAAAAAATCAAGTAAACAAAAAAAAGATCTCTTAATTTGGGTTACCTATAAAACAGACTTTGAAGCAAGGACTAGATGTAGGCAGTTTGTTTGGAAAGTGGTCCCAAGAATCACCTCCAAAGAAAGAGTGCAACTGTTGTGGGCCACTGGAGCCCAAGCCTGCTAGGAACTCCCTGAGTAGCCATATAGAACAGGCCTCAGATGGTATCACCACAGAACAGAGAAGCTGGGACATTTATCCATTGAGTTTTGCCCTCCTTTCTCGAGAGTTGTCCTCTATCCCTGGGACATTAACTCCACATACTTCTAGGTTGCACCTGTATGGTTTAGAAGCCTTCTGCAGCTTCCAAGAAAGCGATAGCAGAGAAATGCTATTACTTACACTTGGTGCAGGAAATTGGCAATGACACACTGAGCTTCTCCAATGTTGAGCTAAAATCAGATGGATTCAGCAATCTGGCATGGTAGACCATACCCATCTGCCACAATAGAGTTACTGAAGATTTGAATGGGGCCTTGTGTACCAGCCTTAAAAAGTAAATTTTTATCACTTTGCAATGGGGAGCCATTTCAAGTGTTAAGCCAGAGAAAGGCACAAATTGTGTTTTCAGTATATAACTCTTATAAAATACAGGATGGTTTGGAGAGGAGGGCAAGAATGAGGGCAGGCTGGCAAGTTTATTGCAACTGTTCAGAAAACTGAGATGAATTAAATTTGACCTAGGATAATGAGAATGGAATAAAGAAGAAAGACCTGTGAGACAATTAGGAGCATGAAAGATAATATTTGGGAAGGAGAGTTGGGAGAAGAGATGGTTGATGTAATCAGTTCATCTTGGAACACAGTAAGTTTGTCCTCACAGCATCCTGATGAGGTAGATAGGAGAGATATAATGTTGTGACAAATTAAGAAAACTGTGGTCCCTGTATCAGGGTGTGAACTTGCCCCAAAATATTATTTAGTTTAATGCTGAGGACTAGAACCGAGGTTTCCAACAGACTCCTATGTTTTGTTCCCTCATTCAAGTGATTGACATGGGGTATAAATAGTACTAAACTATTCTTCTCACTATCCGTTTGTAAAGAATATTTTCCCTGTTGCAACACATGACTGCTTCATTAAAAATTGTTTTTTTAATCTGAGTGTAAAAAAGTGCATATCGTATTATACTCTAAAAGTAAAAAAGATGGGTGGCTCAGTTGGTTAAGTGTCCAACTCTTGGTTTTGGTTCAGGTCATGATCTCACAGTTTAGGACTTTGAGCCCTATGTTGCCTTTGTACTGACAGCACAGAGCCTGTTTGGGATTCCCTCTCTNTAAATAAACTAAAAATGAGGAGTTTAAAAGAAATGTGGAAATGAAGAATATTCATTGTGAGCAGTATACCAAGACCATTTTTAAAAATAAGAATGTACACATCTGCCTATCTCCTCAGGAAAAAAAAATCCATTTCATGCATGCCATACCACTTGCAAGTCTTCTACTCCTTTTTGTTTTTT
>NW_027527161.1:13517-24842 GCF_008692635.1 Crocuta crocuta
TTTGAAATTGCTTCAGAGCCAGTTTATGAGTCATAGAAGGAAAATTAAAAAGAAAATTTATAGTCATATCTCATATACAACTGATGGGAAATTTTTAATTACTCTGCAGCTAGTACTTACAACAGCTACAGACATGGGAACTGATTCAAAGAAAATGATTAAAGTGCACAATTAATTCTGAGTGAATTAGCAAACACCTAGTCTGGGTCAATGACAAATTGTGTTATAAGAAGTTGGCATAGAACCCAGCTGAGTAATATGCTTTAACAAAACTTAATGGTATGATGGTGGGTAGAAAGGGCAACCAAGCTATAAAAATCCTGCATGTTGACCTTATGTGAGAGGAAAAATTCTGAAAGTGACCATAAAGCAAGTTGACTAGGAATTATAGTTCTATTTTTTGAGTTTTCCCAAGCTCTGGTGATCACACCAGAGATCAGAGAACAATAAATGGAATGTTGTACTTAGTCTCAGATTGCGATCTTAATTTTCTCATTGTGATGAATGTACCTTACCATCCATGGGGTTCAAAGCATTTTTGAGCTCTACAGGGAGTTACCCCTCTGAATCTCCTTAGGCCACCATGAGCATGTTTTGCAACTGCAAAAAAGGAGATTGTTGCACAACACTGTGAGTGTACTAAAAATGTCACTGAATTGTATGCTTTAAAATGGTCAATTTTATGTGAACTTTACCTGAATTGAAAAAAAAAAGGGCTACCAATTCCTGAACATTTATGTTTCAGGCACTTTGCTTGACCTTATCCTATAGCACCTCACTCTCTTTTAGCAACCCTGTGAATCAGACAGTAGGATTTCCGTTCTCAGGATAAGGAAACTGAGGTTGAGCGTTTTGCCCAAGGTAGATGAGCAGGGATTCAAACCAAGTCCATCTGATTCCAATTCCCAGGTCTGAACATTAATAGAAGTCCATAAAGGGAGTGGTCAGTCACTTAGATGTCAATCCTTGAAGCAATTTAGCTCCATACGAAAAGAGGAATATGCCTGATGAAATTTCCTTTCTTCACCCAGTATCATAAAAAAAGAAGATTATTTGTGAAGACTCCTCTTGAGGAGGATTTAGTTACTGGAACTGGAGAAGAAAGTAGAAACGTATTCATAAGGAGCAAAATAAGAGCCTATTTGTTAGACTAAACTATTAGGACAGAAAGGGACTGGTAGAAAGATGGACTTTCTGCTGAGTGACTGAGCTGTGAGTACAGGGTTCTTTATATTTCCCCTGCCTGACAGCCAGGTGGCTCCTAGAGACTGGGGCAAGGCTGAGTCTGCATATCTGAGCCAAGTGACAGAAGCTGTAAACTGGAACCTAGAAGCTTACTTCTAGAAACCACTTTTCTTTCAATGGCCAGTTCCTAAGTTGCTCCTATGATGGAGAATCCACATATGCAGCTTTTCATACTTTAGTTCTTTCCTGCTTTGTCCCCCCACTCCCCACCCTGGGTGTTTGCAGTGTCTGGTGGAAAACAGGAATATAATATCATGTGCTACTGGTGTGCCTGGGTGGCTCAGTTGGTTAAGCGTCTGACTCTTGATTTTGGCTTGGCCATGATCCCGTGGTTCGTGGGTTTGAGCTCCATGTCAGGTGATAGCACAGAGCCTGCTTGGGATTCTCTCTTTCTCCCTCTCAATCTCTGCCTCTCCTCTGCTTGCTTGTGCTTTCTCTCTCTCTCTCTCTCTCTTAATATAAATAAATAAAACTAAATATGTATATATATATCCAGCCATCTGACATAATCTAATCTAAAAATAGTCAATAAAACTGTGAATTCAAGGAATTATTACTTCAGCTTTCAATTAGGAATATAATATTTTCTGTTATTAAGATGTTTTTAAATTTAAAAAAATTTTGTAAATGTTTATTTATTTTTGAGAGAGAGACAGAGCACGAGAGGAGAAGGAGCAAAGAGAGAGGGAAACACAGAATCCTAAGCAGGCTCCAGGCTCTGACAGCTCACAGCCCAATGTGGGGCTCAAACTCACGAACCACGAGATCATGACCTGAGCTGAAGTTAGGCACTCAACCGACTGAGCCACCCAGCCCCCCCCGAGACATTTTTAAAAGTTTTAAGTAACCTCTACACCCAATGCAGGGCTTGAACTCACAACTCCAAGATCAAGAGATGCATGCTCCACCTACTCCACTGAGCTAGCCAGCCGCCCCATACATTTCTTAAATAGACAGTACAGACATAAAGAATAGGTTGTACCCTAAAACCCCTTCAAAGCAATGGTAGAGCAGAAAGCACATGAAGCTATGGAGATGGAGCAGGATTCAAAATCAGATTCTATTTATTAGCTGTATAAATTTGAGCAAGTTACTTACCTTCTCTGAGCTGGTTTCTTCTGTAAAATGTAGGTGCTGATCTGCCCAATTGTTGTTACTATTTTTAAATGAGATGTGTCGTTATATATACAACAGTGCCTAATATATAAGTGCTCAATAAATGTTAATTTCCCTTCCCTTCCCTTTTATAACAATAATCTTAAAAAAAACCCTCTGATTTTGCAGCAAGAACTCAGCAAGAAAACAGAGAAAATGGTAGGACCTGTAATTCTTCTAATTGAGAAAGAGAGAAGCAAGCCCTGACACCCAGGTGCCTGGCTACCAGGCACAACTAGATCTTGATGTTCTCCTGTTGAACATAAATGAATAATACTATTGATCATAAACATCAAAAAAGCCACTCTGTGACCACAGTCNAAGACACACAAATGAATAAACATTCCCTTAAACTAGCTGATATCGGTGACTGATGCTTCTGTGCCGATTACAGCTTTACCCTCAGGCTAGTCTTCCTTTCTTCTATGTTAGATTTATTAAAATAACTAATCATGAAATTACTCCCACTTTCTGAGAGCATCGAGTATGGATGCTGCATATCCAGAGAAAAGACTGCTTCCTTCAACACTTCCCCAGTTCACCTAATGTGGACCCAAATCCTGTATACTGTCTTTCTTTTAAAAAAATGTTTTTAATGTTTATTTATTTTTGTGAGGGAGGCAGAGCATGAGCAGCAGAGAGGCAGAGAGAGGGAGACACAGAATCTGAAACAGGCTCCAGGCTGTGAGCTGTCAGGACAGAGCCCGATGTGGGGCGCGAACTCACGAACCGTGAGATCGAGACCTGAGCCGAAGTCAGACATTTAACCGGCTGAGCCACCCAGGCACCCCCGAAGTCCTTTCTAAACTCTCTTAATAAGATGGCCCACAGAGCCCCATAGTGTGCATTCTCCCTCCCTGTAACAAGCAATAAACCCACTTTACACGATCACAGGTATGCTTCTAGTGGCCTTTGGCTGGATGGCATTGACATAACTGATTGTGTGGTACCAACTCCAAGGTCTGAATAAACCAAAAGTACCTCATTTCAGTCTTTCAGTACTCGTTCCTCTCCCCACTTCCCTCAGCACATAAATTACTTATTGCAATTAATCTAAATATTATGAAGATACATCAGGTAATTTAATCTGTACAGAAGATACTCAGAAGCTTCCTTGAGCTCTGCTGAATCTTTGCTCACATAACAGATTAATGTCTGGGCTAGCTGTTAAGAAGAAGGCCCAAGATGGGTAACCCTATCTTAACAATTAAGTTTAAGGCCATAGCTACTGTTTTCCCAATTACTATAGTACCTTCTGATCAATAGCTCATTCCCATTGTGTATGTAATACATAAATCCCCTTTTTCATAGTAGTCAAGAAATCTTTTGTGACTGTTTTATGTAAATTTCACAGTTTGTTAGTGTAAAACTGTCATGATGTCCACTATACTCAGACTTAGAGGAAATGATACAATCAATATAGATCAGGGAAGGGATAAAAATGAAAGAAATAGTGAAGACCACATGGAAAGTAAAAACTAGAAGCCCAGTAAGATCCCTGTAAGTTTTAGACTTAGCAGAGTCTTTGGGCTCATGTAAGGTGGAGAATTAGGACAAACAGACCATTTTACCTGAATTGTGACACAACAGGAGGCTTCTGAGACACAGGTGGAAAAAAAAAAAAAAAAACTAATGTCAATTGAAAATCCACCATGTACCAAGCTCCAGGCTAGACATTTCATACAACTTCATCCCATTACCAGGCTCCATGCTAGAAACTTCATACAACTTCATCCTATTTGGTTCTAACAACAACACCTTGGACTACATTATGATTCCCACTATACAGCTAAGTAATTGAGGTTCAGAGAAGTTAAGGTCACACAGATGATTAAGTGACAGTGGTCAAATTTTGGTGGTGTCTTCCTTTCCCCAGGTTAATTTCCTTTTAAAAAATATTTACTTATTTTGAGAGAGAGAAAGACTAAGCAGGGTAGGGACAGAGAGAGAGGGAGAGAATCCCAAGCAGACCCTGTTCTATCAGCTCTGAGCCAAAGGCAGCATTCGATTTCACGAACTGTGAGATTGTGACCTGAGCTGAAATCAAGAGTCTAATGCTTAACCTACTGAGCTACCCAGGCACCCCTCCCCAGATTAATTTCTTAATACAATGTCACTCCTGGAAATTAAAGTCTTTAGACTCGAGAAATTAATAATCTAATGTGGAAGACAAAGAAGGATGACAAAATTAGCAAATGAATAACTAAAATAATTAAGTTCAAACATGACTTAGAAGGGGTGCCTGGCTGGCTTAGTCAAAGGAGCGTGCGACTCTGGATCTCGGGGTCGTGAGCTTGAGCCCCACGTTGGGTTTAGAGATTACTTGAATAAATTTAAAAAAACCACTTAAATAAGAAATGAAAACAAACAAACATGGCTTAGTAGTAGAACCATAGTATTCATAGGTCGAGATTCCAGACTTTTCTGAATCAGGTAGAAAAATAGTTGAGCTAGGAAGGGCTACTTTCTGAAATTAAACTGAAAATATAGAGCTAAGGACATTTCTAAATAAAGTATCTCCTGTGCAGACACTGATGTTTCACTAGCTCATCAGCTTTTCTTCCTGACTTTTCTTTTTACTAGTTCAAAACTAAGTACGATACTTCTTGTTACATATTGCCATTATATAATAAATTTACAGTATCACCAGGAAATAGTTCTTCCTATCTCTCTACAATTCTGACATTGATTTCCTCATTTCAAAATTGTTTACATAGGCACATATACGGGGATTTTAGTTGTTTGCAGAAGTATACATTTTCCATATGTTGAATTATTTTCCTTACTTCATTAGATATGAACTCTATTTGCCATTATGCTCCCTTTTCTAGCAGCTCAATTGGACTATAATCCACATACTATACATTGTAGCCATTTAAAGTGTATAATTCAGGGGCAACTGGGTGGCTCAGTCTGTTAAGTGTCAGACTATTGGTTTTGGTTCAAGTCATGATCTCACGATTCATGAGATTGAACCCCACATAGGGCTTGGGATTCTCTCTCCTCCTCTCTCTCCTCCTCCTCCTCCTTCTTCTCTCTGTCTCTCAAAATAAATGAATACGCTTTTTAAAAAAAATTGTTTAATTCGATGTTTTTTAATTTATTTAGAGGGTTGTACAACCATCACCACAATCTAATTTAAGAATATGTTTGTTTTCCAAAAAAGGAAACCTGTACCCATTAGCACTCATTCCCCATTTCCCCCAACCCTAGGCAACCACTACTCTAGTTTTTCTCGCTATGTATTTGCCTATTCTGGACATTTCATATAGAATAATACAATATGTGGTCTTCTGTGACTGGCATAATGTTTTCAAGGTTCACCCAAGGTATAGTATGTATTAGTGCTTCATTCCTTTTGATTGTCAAATAATATTCCATTCCCCCCCTACTTTTTGCTTGCTAACAGAGCCCTGATTTTGATCATATTATATATGACAGACTTGTACCCCGAGGTAGGTCACACCACAGATGGTCAGTCTTGATTAATCCAAGCAAGGATTTTTCAAAACCAGGCTGTGACCCACTAGTGAGTGATAAAATCAACATAAAAGTCACAATCAATATGTTTCTTATTGTGGTAAAAAAAAAACCCCACATAATATAAATTTAACCATTTTTAGGAAAATTGTATGTTAGTATTTACTATATGCAACAGATCTCTAGACCTTTTTCATCTTGCAAAACTGAAAGTCTATACCTATTAAACAATAACTCTCCATTTTGCCCCTTCCCCCACCCCCTGGAAACCACTATTCTCCCTTGTATTTCCATGAACTTGACTATTTTAGATACCTTATATCAGTGGAATCATGCAATATTTGTCTTTTTGTAACCGGTTTCTTTCACTTAGCATAATGTCTTCACGGTTCATCCATGTTGTAGCATAACAGGATTGCCTTCTTTTTCATTGTATGTATATACTGCATTTTCTTTTTGCATTGATCCTTTGATGGTCATTTAGGCTTCTGCTATTTTTCAGCTGTTGTGAATAATGCAATCGTCATTGGTGTAAAAATATCTCTTTGAGGTCCTGTTTTCAATTCTTTTAGATGTATACCCAGAAGTGACATTGCTGGATCATATGGAAATTCTATTTTTAAATTTTTTGAGGAAAGTTCATTCTGTTTCCCACAGTGGCTGCACAGTTTTACATTCTCATCAACAGTGCAGAAGGGTTCTACTTTCTCTACAGCCTTACCAACACTTGTTATATTCTGTTTTATTTATTTATTTTTGATAGTGGCCATCCTAATGGATACAGGGGGTTATGTCACTGTGTTTTTGATTTGTATTTCCCTGATGATTACAGAAGTTGTGCATCTTCCTATATACTTGTTGGCTATGTGTATATCTTCCTTGGAGAAATGTCTGTTCAAATTTTTTGCCCACTTTTAAAATCAGTTTGTAGTTTTCAGTGTATAAGACTTTTGACTCCTTAGTTAAGTTTACTCCTAAGTATTTCGTTCTTTTTGACTGTTTTCTTAATTTCCTATTCAGATTTTTTCATTGTTGGTATATAGATATGTAACTGATTTTTGTGTGCTGATTTTGTGTCTTGCAGCTTTACTTAATCTGTCTATAGTTCTAACAGTGTGTGTGTGTGTGTAGTCTTCAGATTTCCTACATATAAGATCATATAGAACAAGTTTAACTTCTTCCTTTCCAATTTGGTTGCCTTTTATTTCTTTGTCTTACCTAATGGCTCTAGCTAGGATTTCCAATACTGTGTTTAATAGAAATGGCAAGGATGGGCATCCTTCCCTTGTTCCCGATCTTAAAAGAGGTGAATCTTTCAGTCTTTTTTTTTTTTTATANCCTTCTATCGCTGACCTGGTTTGTTGAGCTTTTATCTTGAAAGGTTGACTTTTGTCAAATGCTTTCTCTGCATCCTTTGAGATTAACATGTGATTCTCTTTTTAATTTTTAATGTTTTTATTTATTTCTGAGAGACAGAGAGAAACAGAGCATGAGCATGGGAGGGACAGAGAGAGGGGGAGACACAGAATCTGAAGGAGGCTCCAGGCTCTGAGCTGTCAGCACAGAGCCCAACACGGGGTTCGAACTCACAAACCATGAGATCATGACCTGAGCCGAAGTCAGATGATTAACCTACTGAGCGACCCAGGTGGCCCTATTAACATGTGATTTTTATCTTTTGTTCTGTTAATATAGTGTATTACATTGATGAGTTTTCATATGTTGAACCATCCTTGTATCAGAGGGATAGATCCCACCTGGTCATGAACTATGATCCCTTTAACGTGCTTTTGAATTTGTTTAGCCAGTACTTTATTGAGGATTTTTGCATCAATTTTCATCAGGGATGTTGAGCTGTAGTTTTCTTTTACTATCTCTGTCTGCCTTTGGCATCAGTCTAAGGCTGGCCTCAAAAAAATGAGCTTGTAAGTCTTCCCTCTTCTCCAATGTTTTGGAAGGGTTACTGTCAGCATTTTTAAATTAATGAAATAGAATATCATAAATAACATAAAAGCATGTTATCTGCATTAAGGTTAAGAGGCATTTTGTAAAGCTTTATGTGTGTGCATGCATGTGCATGCTTGTGCATGTGTGTGTGCACACACGTGTGTTATGTAATAACTAACATGTAAGTTATTTTCTTACCGTGGGGTCTGGTATTAAAAGGTTAAAATTCAGTGGTATAAGCCAGTTATAGTAATGTCATTTCCCTTGCCAAAGGTAGGCATAGGCTAGCAAGGAAGTTCTGGGCCATTAGATATAGAGAAGTTATCTATTTTATGTTTATGGTTATAAAAGAACATAAGGTACAGGAACAGCATTCTTTTACTCTCTTCCAAACTGTAGGCATTTTGGGTGAAAAGGTGATATCTGAGGCTGCTGCATGCATCTTGTGACTACGTGGGAAGTAATCAACTTACTAAGGATAGCAGATTGGAAAAACCCAAACAACCTGAGTTATAATAACATTATTGAGTCAAACAACCACTCCTGAAACTGCCATACCTTCCAGATTTCCTGTTATGTAAGATGAAATTAATGTGTTTCCTTATTGTTTAGACATTTTTCATTATTTTTTGTCTATTTATTTTTGAGGGAGAGAGAGAGAGAGACCATTAATGAGGGAGGGGTGGAGAGAGAGGGAGACACAGAATCCAAAGCAGGCTCCAGGCTCTGTGCTGACATCAGAGAGCGCAACATGGGGCTCAAACTTGTGAATCAGGAGATCATGACCTGAGCCGAAGTTGGGCACTTAACTGACTGAGCCACCCTGGCACCCCAGACACTTTTCATTAGATCTTCTGGGGGTGACTGGGTGGCTGAGTCAGTTAAGCATCTGACTTCAGCTCAGGTCATGATCTCCTGATTCACAAGTTTGAGCCCCATGTTGCGCTCTCTGATGTCAGCACAGAGCCTGGAGCCTGCTTTGGATTCTGTGTCTCCCTCTCTCTGACCCTCCCCTGCTCATGCTGTCCCTCTCACTCTTTCAAAAATAAATTTTAAAAAAATCATTTAAAAATTTAGATCTTCTGTAACTTCTGTTTAATAATGTGATAAGTGTGTCAAGGATGAAGCTACTTTATGCTTTTTTATAGTCCTTACATCACCTTATACATATTTTGGTGGCCAGGAAAGTTTTGAAAATCTGATAATCTTATGATCAACAAGAGCAGGGGGTCTTAGTAGGGTGTCTCTAGAATTTCACCACATCTTTTTCTTTTATTTTTTAATGTTTATTTATTTTTGAGAGAAAGAGCGCACACNCTGAGCTGTCCGCACAGAGCCCCACGTAGGGCTCAAACTCGTGAACTGTGAGATCATGACCTGAGCTGAAGCTAGACGCTTAACACACTGAGCCACCAAAGCTAAAATTGAATCAAAACAATCAAGGATATACCAACTGCCAAGCGTCACTGAAGACAAATATAAAATATCTGAGTGTCTGTATCCTAAAAGCAATCTTAATCTCTCCTGCAAAACCAAAAGGGCTAGATTTTTAACCACTGTATACCCAGTGTCTAGAACAGTTCCTGGCATTAGTAGGTACCAATTATTTGTTCAATTAATTAAATGAGTATAAGAAAGCTACTTAACACATGAATCAAGTAATGGTAGAGGTAATGTCACAAAGTGGCGCATGATCAATTGCCAAATGAGTAGTACAGATAAGTGTGTTCCTTTCACACTCTTTACTGTTTTCATCATTTGCATTTATATTTTCTCTAAGACACATTATGAGTTTTTTCAATATGCATATTGATTTGCTTGCTCTTATGTGCTTAGCAAATTGAAAAATAAGCAAGGGTTTTAAGCNAATATCTATAATTAATGGCAAAGTTCTATAATTCAATAGGCAATGCCAATTAGTAAACTATGGCTATAGAACATTTAGACAGTTACAGATCAATAGAATAGATACAAAGTTCAATCTTGTTCATTTTAAGAGACAATGCATATTGAGTTCCTTCAGTCAGTACTCTGATTCTAGTCTGCTCTTTGTCTAGGGTTTCTTTTTATCCCTCAGGATTCTATAATCTTGCTCTCTTTCTCTGCCCTAAACTACATCTGAACTACATTTTGTCAGTCTGATTCTTTTCTAGACTGTACATCATTATTGTATCACGTGCTCTATTTGCTTTTGTTTATCATTAATTTTTTCTGACTGAACTGTTCCCTTAGAAGTGTGGTTAAGAGCATGTACTCCGGAAATCCTAAAATACAATTAACTTCGTACGGTGACAGACGATAACTAGACTTATTGTAATCATTTTGCAATGTATACAAATATTGAATGGTTACATTGTACCTCTGAAATCAATCTAATATTGTATGTCAATTATACTTCAATATTTTTTTAAAAGAGCATGTAGTTTGCAATCAGACTGCCTGAGTTCATATTCCCATCTTNTAATAGTCTAAACCTGTCTGTCACTTATTTTCTTCATCTATAAAATGGGGGATATTAATGGTTATGTGGATTAAATATGTTAAATGTTAAAAATAAAACTTCCAGTTATTTTACCAGCAAAGTGGGTATATTAGGGAATAGAATATTGTGATTCTGGACAAGTAAGCTATGGCAAAACCATAGGCAAACGCAGAGACCCAAGTAGAGGAAAGCTTTTTTATAGAGGAAAGAGGGGAGTTGGGAAGGACCGTTATAAATGAATAGTCCATTGGAGTAAACTAGGAGTTTAAAGGATAGTGGCTGAATTGTGACTGTCTCTAATGGGCTGGGCTGTTACCAGGGAAGGGGAAACGTTTCTTCCTTTTGCTGGGGTAGTAAGGTAGTGGCTAAAGTAATATTGATTTGCAAGGTATGTTTCTTCCTATTGGGTCTGCAATTGAGAATGGTAGGGTGTGAGGGTTCCTCCTGCTGGCTTCTCAACCCCATTCCAAATGAGTTGTCCCTTCATTAATTTTCACAAGTAAAATAATATTTGTTCTATATAAATATTTGCTGCTATCATTTTCAGTACTACAGTTGACCCTTGAACAACGGGGTTAGGGATAGGGGTGCTCACTTCCCACTCCAGTTGAAAATCTGCATATAGTGGTGCCTGGATGGCTCAGTCGATTGAGTGTCCACCTCTTGATTTCTGCTCAGGTCATGATCTCACAGTTGTGGATCAAGTCCCGCATCAGGCTCCTTACTGAGCGTGGCGCCTGCTTGATCTCTTTCTCTCCCTCTGCCCCTCTCCTCTGTTTGTGCTCTTTCTCTCGCTAAAAGTAAAAAAATTAAATTGAAACAAAGAAAATCTGCATACATAACCTTTGGCTCCTCAAAGCTTACCTACTGATAGCCTACTGTTGACTAGAGCCTTACTGAAAACATCAATAGTCAATTAACATATATTTTGTATGTTATATGTATCATGCTAAAGTAAGTTAGAAAAAAGAAAATGTTATTAAGAAAATTATAAGTGGGGGGGGACTGGGTGGATC
>NW_027527161.1:24991-26787 GCF_008692635.1 Crocuta crocuta
ATTTGTGAGTTTGAGCCCCACGTCAGGCTTTGCACTGATAGCACAGAGCATGCTTTGGATTCTCTGTCTCTCTCTCTCTGTGCCTCTTCCCTGCTAGTGCTCTGTCTCTTTCTCTCTCTCGGTCTCTCTTTCAAAAATTAAAAAAAAAAACAAACCTGAAACTATTTAAAAAAAGAAAATTATACGGAAGAGAAAGTACATTTACAGCACTATACTATAAAAAATATCTGTATAGAACCATGTGGTGGGCAAGGAGCAATGTGGCCACCAAGCCACATGGGCAGAAGCAGCCCAGGGGCCTTCAGTGCCCTGCTCCCACCCAGCTACCACGGCCCCACTCCATGTCTCTCAGGCCAGGCCAGGGGTGGGAGCCAGACCATGGCAAGGCAGCCCTCAGCAAAGGGCAGGTGAGGTAATCCATTGCAGGGGCCTAGGGGCAAGTGGAGGAAACAACCACTGTCAGAACTGGTGCTACTTCCATGGCCACCACCTCTGCCATCTCCAGCAAACCTGATGTCCTTGGTGCCCAAGCTGGACCTGTGTGATCAGCAGGAGTGCCAAGAGGTGTTCCAGCGGCAGCAGTGGCTCACTGTCATNGCCACTTCTGGACCCCTTGGAACACCAAGCCCTAGTGAAACACACAGGAAGCTGCCACTATGGAGCAGTTCACTTTGAACTTTGGGCCTCAGAAGACTTACACATCTTCACAACTGCAACTTTTGTGAGAAGAAGCAGAATAAACCCTGCACTTCCCTGGCTTCTTGCTTCAAGCTCCTGAGCATTGGGAGATTTGACACTCCCTACTCAAACCTTGGAGGCTTTGGAATGATTCCACACTGCCTGGATAAGGGCACCGTGTGGAGAGTGCGGGCATTGAGATATTCAATGGCACCAACGGGGGAAAGCCATGAATGAACACAAGACCATCAAGAACATGTCTGAGGAGTAAGCTCCTGTCTCTCCTCTCCTGAAAAGGAGGAATGATGGGGATTTAGCAGCTTTGCTCTCCCCGCTGCAACTCAGGGGTGCTTCTGAATGTGGCTGACCCAGGTTACTGGTTCCATTGGGCAACAGCCATCTTGATCTCTGCAGTGTGCTCCAGCTATCTGTTTCCTTTTTAAAATTTAAAACAGTTTTGAGTATAGTTGCCATACAATATTACATTAGTTTCAGGTGTACAACATAGTGATTTAACATCTCTATATGCCATGCTGTGTTCACCACAAGTGTGGCTACCATCTGTCATCATAAAATGCTATTACAGTATCATTGACTGTATTCCTTATGTTGCGCTATTTATTCCCATGACTTATTCTATTACTGGAAGCCTGTGTCTCCCACTCCCCTTCACCCATTCTGCCCATTCCTCCACCTGCCCTCTGGCAACTATGAGTTTTTTCTCTATTTATAGGTCTGATTTTGCTTTTTGTTTGTGTATTCACTTGTTTTGTTTTTCAGATTCCACACATGAGTGAAATCATACAGTATTTGTCTTTCTCAGTCTGACTTATTTTACATAGCATAATACCCTCTAGATCCATCCATGTTGTCACAGATGGCAAAATCTCATTCTTTTTTATGGCTGGGNTGCTGCAATAAACATAAGGGTGCATATACCTTTTCAAGTTCATGTTCTTATTTTCTTTGAGTAAATACCCAGTAGTGGAATTATGGGATCATATGGTATTTTTATTTTTTAATTTTTTGGAGGGAACTCTATTATAGTTTTTTCACAGTGGCCATACCAGCTTACATCCCCACCACCATGCAGAAAGATTTTTTTCCCTCTAAATCCT
>NW_027527161.1:26813-27011 GCF_008692635.1 Crocuta crocuta
ATCCTTACCAATGCTTGTTATTTCTTTTTTTTTTTTTTCTAGCCATTCTGACAGGTGTAAGGTGATACCTCACGGTGGTTTTGATTTGTATTTCCCTGATAATTCATGGTATTGAGCATCTTTTCTGTGTCTGTTGGCCATCTGTAGGTCTTCTTTGGAAAAATGTCAATTCAGGTTCTCTGTCCATTTTGTAATTGG
>NW_027527161.1:27065-34960 GCF_008692635.1 Crocuta crocuta
GTGTGTGTGTGTGTGTGTGTGTGTGTTGAGTTGTGTAAATTCTTTATGTACTTTGGATATTAGCCCCTTACCAGATATATCATTTGGGAACCCATTCAGTAGGTTGCCTTTTTGTTCTGTTGATGGTTTCCTTCACTGTGCAAAAGCTTTTTGTTCTGATGTGGTCAGGTAATTCATTTTTGCTTTTATTTCCTTTGCCTGAGGAGATGTATCTAGGAAAACATAGCTACAGACAATGTCAAAGAAATTACTGTCTGTATTCTCTTCTAGAATTTTTATGATTTTTGAGTCTCACATTTACATCTTTAATCCATTTTGAGTTTATTTTTGAGTACTGTGTCAGAAAGTGGTCCACTTTCATCCTTTTGCATGTAGATGTCAAGTTTTCCCAGTACCATTTATTGAAGAGACTGTCTTTTCACCATTATATATTCTTGCCCCTTTTTCATGGATTAATTGCTCATATAAGCATGGCTTTATCTCTGGGCTCTCTATTCTATTTCATTAATCTATGTATCTGTTTTTGGGGTGCCTGGGTGGCTCAGCCAGTTAAGCATCTGACTCTTGGTTTCGGCTCAGTTTGAGCCCCACATCCATGCTGACAGTGTGGAGCCTGCTTGACATTCTCTCTCTCCCTCTGTACCTCTGGCATTCATTCTCTCTCTCTCTCAAAAATAAACTTTAAAATTTTTTAAAAAATCTATATGTCTATTTTTGTGCCAGTACTGCTTTGGTTACTACAGTTTTGCAGTATATCTTGAAATCTAGAACTGTGATACCTCTAGCTTTGCTCTTGTTTTTCAAAGTTGGAGTCTTTTGTATTTTATGGACTGTACTGCCTTAAACAGCAGTTGAAGTCACCTTATTCCTCATTTTGAAAGACTTAACCTATAAGTATTCTGAAATGGTATTGTTTATGAAATAATCACTACATGCTTGTGTTGCAATAAGCCATTTTTACTTCTTAAAATCTTGAGGTTTACAAAAGCACTGAAAGGAAAGCCACTTGAACTTTGTGAGAAGGAGTTTAAAGCTTCTTGAGTTTGCCCAGAACATCCTGCATCAGACCATGGGCTGTGCAGAGAATGTCAAGTGCTGATCTACCATATCCCTGAGAGCCTCCTGAAAGTGACAGACATTCCAAAAGACTGCATCAGCAAAATACAATTTTTCAAGGAAAAAATGTATCCTTGGTTTATTATAACACAGCTTCCTGGTGGCATGCAATTCACCGTAGCTTGTATTTACTCAGCATTGCCAGGTGAATCCTGTGGAATGGAAGGGACTTCTACCCTTAGCTCACCTATTTCCTGCTTTCTTGAGTCTTTTTCAATGCATATTCTCCATGTATTTCCTCTGCACTGCTAAATGGATGAAGTGGTACCTTCATCTACGTGCTAAGCAAACTATTAATGAGGAATAACATATGGTCTATGTCTTTAAAAACAGCATAGGAGTTATCAGGCAGGCAGTAAAACATGCACTTATGAGCCCATACTTTTTGGAATACGACACATTCTGCAGTCCTGCTGTGCCACTTATTTGCTGGATGATCTTAGGCAAATGACTGACCATTTCTGAACCTTTGTTTTCTCATTTTCAAAATGGGAACAATGATTGTACCTACCTCATAAGGCTATTCTAAAAATCCGCTGAGATCATTTATGTTAAATTCTCTTAGGAGTGCCTGGCACCTGGTGGCCCCATAGGGGACTATCAGTAAACTTATTCTTATATGGTGAGGCCATGGAATTAAAAATAAAAATGTAGGTAATCCATTCTGCTATGATGTTTATTTTTAGTTAAATACTATTTGGTTGGAATCTGCTCCTTTAAGACTCACCACTGTTGGTGGGAGCAACCAAAACATTCAGATAAGGAGTCTGAAACTACATTCCTACTTCTTTGAGATGAGTTTCTGAATTACCCTTCTGAGTTTCTGAATTGTGTGCACACACACACACACACACACACATACACACACACACACACANCCTAGTTCTTATAATTTCTTTGGTGCCTTGGTGTTACTGCTTCTTTACCATCTGGCCCACTTTGTCTCCTGGATCCCTGCTCTCCTCCTCTCTCCTGCTTCTGGCTGCTCAGAATGATTTCCTGGGATCTCACCTCTCTGACTATGCCTCAGGATCCTTTCCTGTTAACTGCCTGCCACAGTCAGTCCTGGTAAGTGCAGCCAGGCCCTCTTGGGACCTGCCCTTTTGCATGGCTCTGGAGTCAGAGAATTCAACACTGGATAATTACCCTGTGGAGAGGAGCATACTATCACCCGCCAGCCCTGTTCCTTACTGTTATTTATCTGTTTTTCACACAAACTCATTGCCATCTGCAGCCTCTTTATTTACTATCTACAAAGGCCTTTTAATTGTATAACATGAGAAATCACGTCACAGACATAGGCTCATAGATGATGGAAAGCATAAATATGTGCACATATGTGTGACTTTGTGTATATTAGCTGCATGGAAGAGGGGCAGCTACTTGGTGAGAAATAAGGGTGCCCTTAGGAACAGAAAAGGGGGAAATTGGTGCTGAGCAGGCCACCAATTAATATTCATGAGAGCAAGTAAATGCAGACAACTTATGAAACAAATCTTATTCAAAATGAAAAACATGTATATTTTCAGGTGAGTATATGACTAGACATAATGCAAGTTAAATATAACATGTTGCCTAGTGGATGTGAAGTGCTCAATTTTGAAGTGTAAAAATGAGGGTTACATGTCCTCAATTTTTCAGTGTGCAGCATAAAATTTCCTCCTAGGTCCGGCCCACTGGATGGAGCAGGAAAGGAGATGAATTCTAGAGTGCAGACCTTCAAAATTGTCCTGGAAAGAGGATATATAATGTAAGGACTATGGTATTGTCAGCAAAGATTTCTGTCAATGAACATTAGTGCCGAGCATGCAGCAGGCATTCAATAACATTCTCATTGAATTGATTCACATAATATAATTCTCAACAGACAGACCTAGACTTCTACTTCACTAAGTAAACAGTGAACACAGAGTCGTAAGAATCAATAAGTAAAGAGAGAATACAGTTTCTCACATCTTGTCTAGTGCATCAGTTAGGAATTTACATTTGCTGGTAGTGTACAGAATGTGGAAAACAGCGGCTCAAACAATTTGGGGGCTTATTTTTCTCTCATTTAGAGAAAATCCAGCATTGGTATGGCCAAAAGGCTGAAAGCATCTCTCTTAGTACATTTATCTTTCCTTCCATTGCTGTAGCCTGAATTTATCACTTTCTTATGGAACTTTTCAAAAAGCCACAAGAAGTTGGCCAGTATGTGCCAACTTCTGAAATTTCCTACCATTTTTCTTAATGCTACAGCCTTGGCTGATGGTTGGTTTAAACTCCAAACAGAAGCCTAGCTCCAAGGATGAAAAATAAAGATTTCAGCAGGAAGTGTGTCGAGTGAGCCACTTTATAGTATCTGTCATACCCGATCTTTTCCTTCTATCTCAGAGGAAGGCATATTTCTACTACTTTCCAAAGTACAATTTTGATCCCACTACTTGAATTTTTCAGGAGCTGACTCTATCAGCTGTTGCTCAATCTATTTTTGATCTCCCCTCCACTGTCTGCTCTTTCTCTATCCTGAATCTGTCCTCACCTATACCTTCCTATCAAGGTTTTTGCTTTCTTTCTCTCCTTCACTTCATCAACATCAAATTTATAGAAAAGATAATCTATATTAACTTTTCAGCCCACAAAAATCTGGGCAGGTCTGTGTAGCCACAGTGTTCTCAAAAATCTGAATAAAAAGAAAACTTTGATTTTGCCTGAATTAGTCAGAATGCAGATAAAAATGGGAATTTGCTTGATTTATCAGCACTATAGTTAACAGCACACCCATAGTGCTTATATTTCAGAACAGAGTAAGATTCCCCCATAAACTTATGTTTCAAGGATACAAAGTGTAATTGGGGAAATATGCAAGGGATTATTTCCTTCTATCTTGTTCCAAGTTATCTGACCTTTAAGAACAAACCTTTCAGTGAAAATATTTGGGTACAAAAAGTACATAACAGATTAAAGTGTATTGAGAAATTCCTAAGTATGTGATCATATCAACCATCTTCTAATGTCATATTTTCTGGACTTTTAAGTATGAGTAATTTATTTCTATAACCTCAAACATACAGGAAAACATAAATTGAAATCCCAAGACCACTTATCCCCACCTTTCTAAAGTACCATATTTCAGGGCTCCCAGAAACAAGCTGCTCATAAATATTCCCCGTCTAAGAAATTTGAAAGCCCCTCCACGTTGGAAACTAATGAATACTGCAAGGGCTGTGTGATCACCTGCTTCTGCAATATAATCACTTCCAGCACAGTACAATAATTGATAGGACAATCAATCATGAACTCTGTAACGTAATCAGCCTGAAGTAGAATCATGACTAACATGCTAAACTTGATATTGACAATGTTAGAATCAGAAAGAAGGGTGCCTGGGTGGCTCAGTCGGTTAAACAGCTTAAAGAGCATCTGACTCAGTTTTGGCTCAGGTCATGATCTCATGAGCTCAAGCCCTGCATAGGGCTCCTTTCATGAGCTAGGGCCCTGCTTTGGATACTCTCTCCTACTCCCTCTGTACCTTCCCTGCTCATATGCTCCCTCCCTCTCTCTCTCTTTCTCAAAATAAATAAATAAACTTAAAAAAAAAAAGAATCAGAGGGACACCTGGATGGCTCAGTTGGTTTAGCGTCAGACTTTGGCTCAGGTCATGATCTTGTGGTCTGAGTTCGAGCCCTGCATCGGGCTCTGTGCTGACAGCTCGGAGCCTGGAGCCTGCTTTGGATTCTTGATCTCCCTTTCTTTCTATCCTTCCCCTACTCTCAATCTGTCTCTCTCTCTCTTTCTCTCTCTCAAAAATCAATAAGCATTAAAAAAAACTTAAAAAAAGAATCAGAAAAAAGTTGAAGATATGCATCTATGTTAAACCCTACTAATCTGCTATCTGCTTATTGGATAAAACATATTTTCATCAATTATCTGTTATCACAATTCTTTTCTTTGCTAGTAAGAAATCTATCCATGGCATAGCTTGCCTTCTTCACCTCAGAGGAAAATCTATAACCCTTCCACACCAAGAAGCCTTGCTTAAAATGACTGAATGGGAAAAATAGATTGGTATATGTCAAAGTAACTTCTTAAATGGGGGGTAGGGTGGGGATTGCACTGTCATCATGTATGGGTATTCTGATAAATACCCACATTTTAAGCTTTCAGGATTAGGAATGTTCTGCTTGATTTAATTGCATCAATATCACCACTAAACACATGAGATATTCCTACTGAAAATTCTTAAAGACCTATGATTCTATTCAAAGTCCCTAATTTACTGATTCTTTTATATGTTCAGCTATTCCAAGGAAGGGGGAAAATCACTTTGTCTTGTGATCAATAGATCGTTTTAAAGTAAGACTATTGTTGGGGCACATCGGTGGCTCAGTTGGTTAACCATCTCTTGATCTTGGCTCAGGTCCTGATTTCAAGGTCCTGAGTTCAAGCCTTGTGTGGGGCTCCATGCTGGGCCTGAAGCTTACTTAAAAAGTAAGCAAGTAAGTAAATAAATAAATAAGTAATTAAAGTAAGATTATTATTATTGCAGATGCTAATAAGGATGGTGAATATAATCACACTTGTTTTCTGTTTGCTCAATGAGGTTTTTTTCAAGTCTTTTTATAAAAAGCTTATTTATTTTCAGAGAGAGACAGAGACAGAGAGAGCACGCAAGCAAGGGAGGAGCAGAGAGAGGGAGAGAGAATCCCAAACAGGCTCCATGCTCAGCACAAAGCCTGACATGGGGCTCGATCCCATGAACCTGAGATCATGGCTTGAGCTGAAATCAAGAGTTGATTGATTAACCGAGTGAACCACACAGGAGCCCCTCAATGAGGTTTTCCAGAACAGCTTTATTGAAGAAAAATAACATCACATAAATTGTGCATCTTTAAAGTACACAATTTGTTAAGTGTTGACATATGTATACACATGTGAAACCATCCCCACAATCAGGATGATGAACACATCCATAACTCCCAAGGTGTCCTTTGTCCCTTAGTAATCCTTTCCTGCTCTTCTCTCCCCTTCTCAAGCAACCACTGGTCTGCTTTCTGTCAATATAGATTAGTTAGGACTTTCTTAAGATGTGTATAAATGGAATCATGAGAACATGCTCTTTTGGGCCTGGTTTCCTTCACTCAGCAAAAGTATTTTGAGATTCAACCATGTTACTGTCTCAACAGTCCATGGTATGGGCATATACCAATTTGTTTATCCACTCACCAATTGATGGATATCTGGGCTGTTTCCACTTTTTGGCTACTACACATAGAGTTGTTATAAACATTCATGTACAAATTTTTGTATGGACATAAATTTTCTTTTTTCTTGGGTACATATCTAGAGAGGGAATGGGTGGATCATATGGTAGCTGTGCATTTAACTTTTCACAAACCTGCCAAACTCATGGTTGTATCATTTTACATTTCCACCTGCAGGGCTGTGAGAACTCCCATTCCTTCACATCCTTGTCAATATATGTCATTTTAATAGGAGCATAAATGGTATTTTATGGTGGTTCCCATTTGCAATACCCTTACTGACTAATGCTGTTTACCATCTTTTCATGTGATTATTTGTGATCCGTGTATCTTCTTTGGTGAAATGTCTGCTTAAATCTTTGGTTTTTATTTTTATTGGGTGGTTTTATTGTTAAGTTTTGAGTGTTCTTTTTATATCCTGGATGCAAGCCTATTATGAAAAGTATGCTTTACAAATATTTTCTCCCCATTTGTAGCTTGTCTTTTTAGTTTCCTAATAGTATCTTTTGAAGAGCAAAAGTTATTATTTTCCATGATGTCTCTGATCATTTTTTTAATGAGTTGTGCTTATGATGTATCTAAGTGACTGCTCTCAAACCAAAGGTCACAGAGATTTTCTCCTATGTTTTCTTCTAAAAGCTTTATAGTTTTAGGGTTTGCGTTAAGGTTTATGATCCACTCTGAGTTAAATCTTGAGTGTGGTATGAGGTTAGATTGAGGGTCTTTTTTTGCATATGGAGAGCTGCCTGTTTCATTCTTTTTTATTGAATTGCCTTTTGTACTTTGTCAAAAATTAATTGTCCATATATGTGGGCTTGGTTTTGGACTTTTTTTCTGTTTCAGTGACCTGTTCATCTATCTTGATGCTAATACCACATTGTCCTCAGTACTATAGTTCCATAAGATTTGAAATCAGAGAGTGTTAGCTACCAACTTTGTTATTGTTATTCTTTTTCAGAGTGTTTTTGGCTTTGGTCCTCTGCATTTCTATATACAATTTAAATGTTTATTTATTTTTGAGAGAGAGAGACAGAGAGAGAGCGCGCACAGGGGAGGGGCAGAAAGAGAAGGAGAGAAAGCCAGGCAGGCTCTGAGCTGTCAGTGCAGAGCCTGATGGGGGGCTCAATCCCATGACCCTTGAGATCCTGACCTGAGCCAAAATCAAGAGTCAGATGCTCGGGGCACCTGGGTGGCTCAGTTGGTTGAGCGTCTGACTTTGGCTCAGGTCATGATCTCTCAGTTCAGGGGTTCAAGCCCAGAGTCAGTCTCTGTGCTGACGGCTTGGATCCTGGAGCCTGCATCGGATTCTGTGTCTCCATCTCTCTCTGCCGCCCCCCACCCCCCACTTGTGCTGTCTCTCTGTCTTTCTCAAAAATAAATAAACATTAAAAAAAATTTAAAGAGTCAGACACTTAACCAACTAAGTCACCCAGGTGCCCCCCTTCCATTTTCGAATCAATCTGTCAATCAATTTCTGCAGAAAAGAAACTGAGATTTTAATTGAAATTGTGTTGAATCTATAGGTCAACTTGGGGA
>NW_027527161.1:35008-37778 GCF_008692635.1 Crocuta crocuta
CTCACCTATTAACAATATTGAATATTTGAACCCATTCTAACAGGTCTCTTAATCAAAGGATATCTTTAATTTGTCTCAGCAGTGTTTTATAGTCTTCAGTCTTACACACTTGTCAGCTTTATCCTCCCTAACAATTCGTAAGTGTTTTTGAGCCTTAAGTGCTATTACATATGTCATGGCTCTTTAAGTTTCAATTCTAGATGTTCACTGCTGATATATAAAAATGCAATTGATTTTTGCATATTGATTTCATAACCTGAAAACTGATAAACTCATGAATTACTACTAGTAGCTTTTTTGTGGATTCCATCAGACTTTCTACATAGACTTTCATGTTGTCTATGAATAATGACAGTTTTACTTTTATTTCCAATATGGAAGCCTTTTATTTATTTACTTACTTACTTAGCTTGATTGTACTGTCCAGAACATCTAGTATGTTGAAAATAAGTGATGAGAGTAAATGTTCTTGTCTTATACTTGATCTTAGGAGTAAATTATTTACTCTTTCACCATTAAATATGTGCTACCTATGTCTTCATAGTTGCTATATATGAGAGAGTTTCCATTCCTGTTTCGCTGAGAGTTTTAGAAATGGAAGTTGAATTGTGTCAGATGACTTTTCTGCATCTACTGAGATCATAATATGTTTGTGTATGTATTACTTTGTTAGTATGAAGAGTTGCACTGGTTACTTTTGAATGTTAAATCAACTCTGTTTTCCTGGGATAAGCCCAACCTTGTTGTAATGTATTACCCCTTTTATGTATTGTTGGATTCAATTTGCTCGAGTTTTGTTAAAAATGTTTGCCTCTAGGTTCCTAGGGATAGTGATCAGTTATTTTTAAGTTTATTTACTTATTTTGAGGGTGGAGGCAGAGAGAGGGAGAGAGTGAATCCCAAGCAGACTCTGCACCATCAGCGTGAAGCCCGATGTGGGGCTCAAACTCACACACTGTGAGATTGTGACCTGAGCTGAAATCAAGAGTCAGACACTTAACTGACTGAGCCACCCAGGCACCTGATCAGTTGTTTTATTGTTTGTGATGTCTTTGTCTGGTTATGGTATCAGAGTAACACTGGCTTCATAATAAAGGAGGTAGGAAGAGGACACTCCTCCATTTCAGGGGGAGAGTTTTTATAGAATACATATTATTTCTTCCTTAAATGTTTGATGGAATTCACCAGTGAACATTTTTTTCATATAATTTTTAAAATATAAACAATATAAGAAACAAACATAATGGCTTTTTGTGATTTGGGTAATATTTACATATAGCCCTAATTTTTCTAAAATTTTGTCCTTTAGGATCATTAGTTTTTACTGCATTCAATTAGACAGAATGAAACTCTTGCCCACCCATACACATTATTTTATTTTAAGAGAAAAAGAGACAGTGGGACAGGGGCAGAGAGTGAGAGGGAGAGAGAGAATCCCAAGCAGGCTCCACACTGTCAGTGCAGAGCCTGATATGAGGCTTGAACCATGAAATCATGACCTGAGCAGAAGCCAGATGCTTAACCGAGTGAGCCACCCAAGTGCCCCAGCCACCCACAGACATTTTTAATAACTGNAGAGAAACCCTATACCAATTAGCAGTCACTCCTCACGTACCTCTCTCCAGTTTCTGACAAACACTAATGTACTTTCTGTGTCTAAGGATTTGCCTATCTGAACGTTTCATATAAATGGATACATGGAATAAAACACTTGGTTTTTTGTGGCTGGATTCTTTCATTTATCATGCTGTTTCCAAAGTTCATCCATATTGTAGCATGTAGCAGTATTTTATTCCTTTTTAGTGTCTAATAATATTTTACTGTAAGCACCATAAATTTTAAGGAAAACACTTTCAAGTTATATTTGGTACACGAAGACTATAAAAAAAAGAAAGCTAAGTTCTTCAGTTAAAAGAAATCAACAGGTTCCACTCAAGACAGTGGGTTCACAAGGATACCAGAGGGCTAATCACATTATCCGTGGTAAATACATTCTTTTTAAAGTTAAAAATATATAACAAAAATGAAAAAAGAGACAAACCAAAAAAACAGACTCAAGTACAGAGAGCAAACTGATGGTTATGAGAGGGAAGGTGGGTGGGGGATGGGTGAAATAGGCAAAGGGGATTAAGAGTAAAATTATCACAATGAATACTGAGTAATGTACAGAATTGTAGAATGACCATATTGTACACCTGAAACTAATATAACACTGTATATCAATTATATCGGAATTAAAATAAAATTTAAAAAATAAAAAAAAATAAACAAAAACCATANTGCAAATATACTAAAAGCCACTGAATTGTGGGGGTGGGGGTGGGACAGCTCGAACTCCTGAACTGTGAGATCATGACCGGGGCCAAAATCAAGAGTCAGAGGCTTCATCCACTGAGCCACCCCTGGCGCCCCAAAGCTATTTTTAAAAGATTTAACAGATAAAAGTCTGTTCACCAGAAAGGGAAGGGAGGGAACAATGGACAGGAAGCTGAAGCCCCAGGCTTGTGTGAGTTGTTCTTAGATATTCTACAGCATACAATGTGCACGCAATAGTCTACAGTTCATTGCTTATTAGTTCTTTAGGAGTTATATAAACCATGTTTGATGTGGAGAGAATCACAAGAATTAGGACTATAAAATATCCTTAAATAGTAAAGAAAGAACTTGTTTATTCCATCCTTTTTCTATACTCAGTAAATATCATCTTAGGATCCACTATGTACCAGGCACTATTCGGGGGACTAGTGATCAGTGATGCACAAGGATGATC
>NW_027527161.1:37817-39334 GCF_008692635.1 Crocuta crocuta
ATGATCATGGTATGTGAAAAAATATGCATAAAAGCAAAACTGAAACAAAAGCTTCCAAAATGTAATGTCTGGCCTTTCTGTAGTTTTCCAATTTTCTAAAATCAACACGTATTTATTTTTTTTGTCATGTAAATTTTCTCCAGGGATTATTTTCGTTTGATCTGACGAGGGTCAACTGCNAGAGTCTGTGACTCCCTCTCTCTCTGACCCTCCCCTGCTCACGCTGTCTCTCTCTCTCTCTCTCTCCTAGAAATAAATAAAACATTAAAAACAAACAAACAAACCAGTTGTCCTGGGGCACCTGGGTGGCTCAGTCGGTTGAGCGTCTGAATTCAGCTCAGGTCATGATCTTGCAGTTCGTGTGTTGGAGCCCTGTGTCGGGCTCTGTGCTAACAGCTTGGAGCCTGGAGCCTGCTTCGGATTCTGCGTCTCCCTCTCTTTCTGACCCTCCCCCATTCGTGCTCTCTCTCTCTCTCAAAAAAAAAAAATTAATTAAAAAAAATTGTTGTCTTAACCAAGATCTCAGGTTATTCCTGTGGGTTTTTTTTTTCCTTGTTATTTATTTTTTTGGCTTGCATGCTTATTTATCTATATATCCATTTATGTATTTGGGGAAGGCATAATTCTTAGAAGAAAGGGGAAGTGTATTAGTTTTCTTTTGCTGTGTACCAAAATACCACAAACTTCACAGCTTAAAAAATACTGTTTATTTCAGTGTGTCAGGAGTCTGGGCACCGAGTAGCTCATTTCTCTTATCATGATCTTGATAGGCTGAAATCAAGGTATTGGCTAGGGCTGAGGTCTCACTTGAGGCTCTAGGCTCTTTCCAAGATCCCATGGTGGTGGAAGATTTCATTTCCTTGAAACTGTTGAATGTATGGTGGCTGTCTTCAAGGCCAGCAGGAGCATGTCTGCTGTTGCTTCCTCTCTCTGATTAGGTCAGGACTACCCAGAATCATCTCCATTTTGATCAACTCAAAAGTAACATCTGCAAAATCCCTTTGCTGTCATATTCACAGGGCCCACCCACAATCAAGGGGAGGTTATTCCAAGGAGTGTATATTCCAGAGGGTGGGAATCGGAGGGGCCACCTTAGAATTCCACCTACCACAGAAGGGTTCTTTAAAGGATTAAAAGCTCTCCTTATTATCTTTCAACTCACTCACAAGAACTGCAGCATGTTATATAAATCAATTACACACACAAAATTAACAATAGAACTATGAACTACAATAGCAGTATATATAGAAGGACTATGTTTGAAGAAGGGAAATCTTAAATCATCTTAATGACATTAACCATTTCTCGTATATACAAATTCTAATGCCAGGAAAATTATAAAAGATCGAAAGGGACAAAAAAGTATTAGTTGGTGGCTTGTCCAGTTTACCCCATTGAGGTTATCGCCGCTTTCACTGTCTTTCAATATTTTACAACTCTGAGTTGTAAGTTACTGAAAGCACTACAAATGATTTTTCCCTATTCCATATGCAAATGAATGCCATTAGTAGAGAGAC
>NW_027527161.1:39512-49832 GCF_008692635.1 Crocuta crocuta
AGCCAGTTTTGAATTTATTTGTAAATTCATTTCATAAGCAAATGAATTAGCCTTGAACCAGTAACATCTTTCTGGCTCTTTCACTGGTGCACCAGTTAAATAAAATCTTTGACACATATTCATGTTATACTTGTATGAGTGTCATGATTTTACCTTTAAAAAATTACCCCTTAACAATACCTATCTTTCAAATTCCCAAGAATTTTTTAAAAATATTCAGTTTTAGCCATGATCATTAGTCTAGCATAGGATTTCTGCACATGTCATGAGTTAGCCCTTGTGATGTTGATTACCTGTTATGGCAAGTATTTTGCTACTTCCTTGCTTGATATATTTAAAAACTGCCTGTTTCTGTTTTTAATTTTTGAATCATGCATACTTGAAGTAAAATCATGTTGGTAAAGTAATGACTGCATTGAAGCCTATAAAGCAGGCTTTTAAGAAATCAGAGAATTTGGTTCCCTATGATCCTGTACCTTACTTCCTAACATTAGGATAATGGGGGAAAAATGTTAATTCTCCTTCACAGTTCATTATTTAAAATGTGCTTCAGTAATCAGTCTTTTCTGATTCCATAATTCCACCTACCAGTTTGGTGTGGGGAATCTGGCTTTTTAAATACAAGCACATTATTTTTTTTTTTTGGACGAAAGCTGAATTTCCAAAAGAAATAAATCAAATGCAGCTTTTTGAAAATTGGAGCTATTATGCAAAGCTGATGTATCCTTGCAGAGGAAAAGAGCAAAGCACTTGGAATTAATAGAATTGGCTGAACACTGGGATTTTTAAAAGGCCCTGGCCCATTTCCTGGCTGACCTCTCTCACAGCATAATGTAGCAGTAAATTGGAGTGGCATCTGAGTAATACAGGCTCACATATCCTTGACATATACTAGTTCCAATCATAATGCTTTACATAGTATTTATTATGATTTTATTCAGCTTAAAATGTGCAGGAACATTCACTCACAAATAAAATTTAATATTGGATTATTTTTTCAAAATTGATTGGAGTAGTAGGTGATAACTATGTTCCCTAGCAACAATAACATTGCCTAATTTATGAACACTAACATTAGCCAGCAGAATCAAAGCAGCCTTGAGAAAAGTTAAGGTGACAGAAACACCATATTATTGAACTCCACCTTATTAGGGCTAAGAAAACAAAAGATTCACTCAATTATCCCTTTATCCTAGGTAGCTATTATATAAGGCTTTCTGTTTTGTTTTCTTTCTTCATTAGTACTTACAACCCAAAAAAGTGAACTTAATTATCTCTTAGATTTCATCAATTTTCAAAGAAGTCTAGCAATACTTTGAAAACTGTCACTTACCCAATCATTAACAGAAATTGGTAGAATGCATGTATATTTAGTTTATCACTGTTAGGGGAGACTGTCTGATGAGGCCTCAGATTACATTCACAAAGCTGGTTTGGTGTCCTATAGACAGAGATGCTTATGAGTATAGGTAACAAATCACGGCTGTGTTTCCTAGACTGAATAATAAGTTAGAGACGGAGTTCACAAAAAGTAATTACACCATGATTTCTGCACCAGAGAAGTTTACAGTCTAGTGGGGAAGACAGATAGAAAACAAATTAATTACCATATAAAGTCTATAATGTAGAGGCACCTGGGTGTCTCAGTCAGTTGAGCATCTGATTTTTGATTTCGGCTCAGGTTATGATCTCAGGGTCGCAGGACTGAGCCCCAGGTCAGGCTCCTTGCTGTGCGTGCAGCCTCGTTACGATTCTCTTCCTCTGCCCCTCTCCCCTGCTCATGGTGTCTCTCTCTCTTTAAAATAAAATTTAAAAAACCCCATAATGTAGACATACACAAAGTGCTTTGGAAAAACAAAGAGTAAGATGAAATAAAGAGAGGGATAATAAAAGTGGAAGAAGGGGTCACAAGAGGCAACATGGGTAAGGGTCAAAGAATTACCAAGCAGGGAAGAGGGAAGGCCATTTCCATCAGAGGGAACTTTACTAAAATGTATGTGTACTGGCTTTTACATTACAACAAAAAAAATGTACATTTTTTTCATTGCCATTACAAAAAATACACAGTTTCCTTGGTTCCTTGAAATGAAGTGATGGATTTGGTTTCCCCTCTCAGCAGGTCCATAAGCAAGAAGCTTTTGTGTCCTGAATACAGAACTAAATAGACATGCATTCCAAACCAGAAACAGCCATAGCTACTTTAGTTGACAAAAAAGATGTTAATGTAATCAGTGTTGATTTTTTTTTACTTTTTTTAATTCTCAAGATAACAAACATATTACGAGTTTCCCCAGAATTTCAAAAGAACATTAAATGAGATATTTTTTTAGAGGTAGAGCATGCATGAGTGGTGGAAGGGCAGATGGACTGAGATAGAATCTCAAGCAGGCTCCTGTCTCAGTGCGGAGCCTGACAGGGGCTAGATCCCACGACCCTGGGATCATGACCTGAGCCAAAATTAAGAGTGGGATGCTTAACCCACTAAGTCAGCCAGGAGCCCCTAAATGAGATAAAAAAAAAAAAAAAAAAAAAAGAATTTATTTTCTGAATGTCTTATTTTTTAAATGTTTTATTTATTTCTGAGAGAGGTAGAGAGACAGTGTGAGCAGGGAAGGGTCAGAGAGAGTGGGAGATACAGAATCTGAAGCAGGCTCCAGGCTTTGTGCTGACAGCCAGCTCAGAGCCTGACGTAGGGCTCGAACCCATGAACCGTGAGATCATGACGTGAGCTAAAGTCGGATGCTTAACCAACTGAGCCACCCAGATGCCCCTCTGAATGCTTTATCTAGATATATTTGGTCTAAGTATTTTTCCTTTTTAGGACAGCGCTTCTAAAATGTAGCACACTTAAATTTCATACCTGAGGCTTGTTACAAACCCTTAAACTCTTCCTTAGTGAATCAGAATATATGGAGATGGGAAGTGGGGCACAGGGATTTGTACTTGCTACACATTCCTCAGGTTATGTTTAGATATCACTGCTTTATTTAGCCTAAAGGTACAGCTAAGGAGGATTTGCTTTCTAGAGCACCACAGAACTGAGAAGCAATTGCATTATTAATTGCCTAAAAAATTTTTAGACAGGTTTATCTATAGATATAACTACAGGTATGAGAAAGGGTAAAAGAAAAAATTCAAGCTTTTTAAATTATTTATTTATTTATTTGTGTTTATTTATTTTTAAGAGAGGAGGGGGTAAAGGGGGAGGGGCAGAGAGAGAATCCCAAGCAGGGTCTGCCCTGTCAGCGCAGGGCCCGATTAGGGGCCCAAACTCACAAATCATGAGATCATTACCTAAGCCAAAGTAGGATGTTTAACTGACTGCGCACCCAGGCACCCCTAAACTTGTTTTATTTTAATGTCTTTCTTAGTAAGACTAAGAATTCACAGAGCACATATTTACTCAAAATCATTCTTAGAATTTTAAGAAAAAGGCAGCTACATACAATAGCAAGTAACATCATGTTGCAATTTGCAAGGGTAGGGGAAGAAAAACTTTCCCTCCACCCTCTTGGGTTCTGTGTCTGGAGATGTGTGAATTAACCTGACAAAAGACAGATTAGTATGAGAAAAACAGTATTTATGCATGCAATGTACAAATATGAGGGAGGACTTAGTGATGAATAACTCAATGGGGTAGTTAGAATTTGGGGCTTATATACCTAACTTAGTAGGGGAAAGGGAGTGGGGAAAAGCCTTTTATGGGAAAAATAGGTTTCTTTAGGAAAGGCATGAGTTTCTAAAAGAGCAAATATGAGGTTAAAAAGTTTGTGATAATTTTGTTTATGTAGCTGTGAATGGTCTTTTGGTCTTCTTCATGGCCATGAAACTCACCCCAGAGGAGATTTATGGCAAGATTTACCATTGGCTCCCTCCTGGCAGTAGAAGCCTCCCACAAGAGGGAATTTATGGCAGTCCTCTTTTCTCAGAAGTTTCTGCTTTTAAGGGAAGAAGGTAAGGGAAGTTTTGAGAAGGCCTTTTTTCTGCATCTGTTGGATCTCAAATGTCTTCAGCTTAAAATGATCTTTATACCAACTATGAGGTTCTGAGTGTGTCCCTGCACATAGCAAGAAGCCATTTTGGAATGGACTGTGTTCAAGTATTAACAAAGCATGTTTTTTTTGCTCTGAAACAGGCAAACAGAGCAAGGGTGTATACAAATAACTGGACAAGACACATTGGGTATCAGATACCAGTGAGAACTGAAAACAATGTAATTCTCTGTCCCTGTATTAAACAGTTCTAAGAGCAGGCATATTTCCCTGTCCCTCTGTTAAATAACACTGACACCAGCCATACATTCCTGTCTTTAAACTGGGACCAGGCATAAAACCTTAGTTTCTCAGGGCACCTGGGTGGCTCAGTCGCTTAAGCATCTGATTTAGGCTCAGGTAATGGTCTCACAGTTTGTGGGTTCAAGCCCCGCATCAGGCTCTGTGCTGATAGCTCAGAGCCTGGAGCCCGTTTCAGAATCTGTGTCTCCCTCTCTCTCTGCCCCTCCCCTGCTTGCACTCTGTTTCTCGCTCAAAAATAAACACTAAAAAATTTTTAAAAGAAAACGAAAAAAACTTAGCTTCTCACTGCAGTAAATATTTGCAGTTAGAAGATAAGCCAACTAAAAGAGCTCGATCATAAACACCCACTTCAAGATCCTCATCCTTGCTGTGCTCACAAACTCCAAACTATTTTGTCATAACTTCTGCCCAATCTATAGCAGATTCCTGCCTTCAAAATCACCTGAAAATCACCCACTCCAGGCTCTGAAACCCTAAAACACCTTATAAACTCCCTTCCTTAATTTCTCCATTTGGGGACAGTACTAAGACTGGTATGGTGTTTTTTCTCTCATACCATAGTAAGTCCAATAAACTTAGAATCATTTGATCAACAGGTTGTTCCATAAAGACTGTGAAATACTAAAACAAAAACAAAAACAAAAACAAAAACATGAGGCTCCTGGGAGTCTCAGTCAGTAAAGCATCTGACTTCAGCTCAGGTCATGATCTTGCGGTTTATGAGTTCAAGCCCCACCTAAGGCTCTGTGCTGACAGCTAGGAGCCTGGAGCCTGCTTCAGATTCTGTGTCTCCCTTTCTCTCTGCCCTTCTCCTGCTCACACTTTCTCTCTCAAAAATAAACATTAATTTTTTTTTAAATGGGCAAAATATTACTAGTTATCTTTTCAATGGAATGCTAGATGTCGTGCAGCAGACCGTTAGGAATTATCTGAATCAGTTAAGATTTATGCTTTTCACTCTCTTTGGGCTATCTTACTACTCTGCATGTTGTGGAAAATTGATAATAATGCAAACTATTTTTATCCATAGAGATGCAAATAAATTTTTTTTTTCTGTTTGGGGATGCAGTTTGTTGAAAAACAGATGATTCCATACATTTCACTAAATCATTTTTAATGTTTATTTATTTTTGAGAGAGACACAGTGTGAGCGGGGGAGGGGCAGAGAGAGGGGGGAGACAGAATCTGAAGCAGGCTCCAGGCTCTGAACTGTCACACAGAGCCTGATGTGGGTTTTGAACTGTGAGATCATGACCTGAGCCTAAGTCAGATGCTTAACCAACTGAGCCACACAGGTGCCCCTCCACACATTACATTTTACTTCCCTGTGAGAGTTGAACAGCTTTGCATCATTTAGAAATTTCATTTGATTTTCTATATATGTGCCTGTTCTTTGGAGTCTCCTTTAACCATTCTAACTTCTTCCTTGTTCAATCATTAATGAGTGAATTCAATAAAATCTTTGATGGGTGTTTATATTTGTATAAATCATGATTTTACCTTTTTGAAATTATCCTTTAACATTGGTTAATTTTGGGGGGAGTCAAGAGTCAACCCTAGAATGGAACAAGTAAAAGGAATGAGACTTGTTTGAAAATCTACATGGGTGATATTCCAGAACTAAAGGGTGAAGGAAAAGAACAAATTTGAGACCTGGTATCTAGGACCACTATAAATGAAGCAAGCTGTATTAGGGTTTTCTAGGGAAAATGAAAGAAATGGAGTTATTCAGCTCACATGATTGTAGGGCCTGGTAAGGCTGAAATTTGTAGCATAGGCAAGAACACTGAAAATTCGGGTAACAGTTAATGTTGCAGTCTTGAGTCTGAAATCAGTGCAGGGCCAGCAGGCAGGAAACTCATGTAGGGTTTCTTCTAGTGTTGCAGTCTTTAAAAAAAAAGAAACTTTCTTGATGTTTATTTTTGAGAGAGCACAAGCAAAGGAGGGGCAGGGGGCGAGGGAGACACAGAATCTGAAGCAGACTCCAGGCTCTGAGCTGTCAGCACAGAGCCTGATGTGGGGCTTGAACTCATGAACTGTTGAGATCGTGACCTCAGCTGAAGCTGGATGCTCAACCGACTATGCCACCCAGATGCCTCTAATGTTGCAGTCTTAAGGCAGAATGGCTTCTTCTCTGGGAAACTTGAGTTTTGCTCTTAAGGTCCTCAGCTGATTAAATGAGGTCCACTCACATTATACAGAGTAATCTGCTTTGCTTCAGTCTATTGGTTGTAAATGTTAATCATATCTAAAAAAAAATGCCTTCACAGCAACATATAGACTGATGTTTAA
Organism: Crocuta crocuta; assembly: GCF_008692635.1. Classification (NCBI taxonomy): domain Eukaryota; kingdom Metazoa; phylum Chordata; class Mammalia; order Carnivora; family Hyaenidae; genus Crocuta; species Crocuta crocuta. The sequence continues at coordinate 46,100 of NW_027527161.1, forward strand.
CTAATAGCTGGGTATCATAGCCTAGTCATGTTGACACATAAAATGAACCATCCTATAGCCTACAAATGTTTCATACGCTTAGTTGAGACAAGAATCAGTCTCTTTGTGAATGTCTAGAGCAGTGCTTCTCAAGCTTAAAGGTTTTTTTAATGTTTATTTATTTTGAGAGAGAGAGAAAGACCTTGAGCAGGGATGGGTGGAGAGAGAGAATCCCAAGCAGGCTCTGCACTGTCAGTGCAGAGCCCCATGTGGGGCTCAGTCCCACATCCCGTGAGATCATGACCTGAGCCAAAATCAAGAGACACTTAACTGACTAAGCCACCCAGGTGCCCCTCAAGCTTGTTTACAAAGGAATCACCTGTGGATCATGTTATATGCAGATTCTGATTCAGTATATCTGGAGTAAGCCTTGACTAGCTCCGAGATGATGCTAATAATGCTGATTCTTGGACTAAACTTTGAGGAACAAGGTTGTTGTTGTTGTTTTTTTTAATATTTTTATTTATTTCTAGGAGAGAGAGAGACAGCGTGAGCAGGGGAGGGTCAGAGAGAGAGGAAGACACAGACTCCAAAACAGGCTCCAGGCTCTGAGCTGGCAGTCAGCACAGAGCCCGACGCGGGGCTCGAACCCACAAACCGCGAGATCATGACCTAAGTGAAAGTCGGACGCTTAACCGACTAAGCCACCCAGGTGCCCCTGAGGAACAAGGTTTTAAATCAACACTGCTCAACAGAAATATTATCCATCCTACAAATGTGAGCCACACATGTAATTTAAAAATTCCTAGTGGTTACATTAAAATATAAACAAGACATAGGTGAGATTAATTTTAATAGCTTAGCTAACCCAAAATACTGAAAATATTATAACATGTAATTAATACCAAACTAGTTAATGAGATACTTTATATTTCTTTTTTCATACCAAGTCTTTGAAAGCAGTGCATACTCTATACTTACAGTACATCTCAATTTATCCTAGGGCATGTCATGTATTTGACAGCCACATTTTAGCTGTTCGTTATTAGAGCAGACAGTGTAGGACCATCCCTTCCATGTAGGAGCCATGAAAGAGCATCTGGATGAATACTTGAGATACTTCCTTTCTTCATCTTCTCATTTCTTCTTTCAGATAAGTCTTTATTAAAGGGGATTAGTATTCAGGAATCCAAGTGAATTGAGCACAGACATTAATGACATCCAAGCATGAGGCTGAACTATGCCGATCAACAGCAGCATTTCCCTAAGTAGATAAATATCTACATTCAGAAAAAGATATAGTAAGAGATGTAAAACTACTGCATTGGTCCCTGATGGTTAACTGCACAGATGACATTTGCCCAACTCTCCCTTGGTTCTGCCAGCTGAGATGAGGGACATGCAAAGATTCTGGACTATGATCTCGGAAAAGCTGATCAAGACAGCTGGCCAAAGAAGATGTCCAAAGGCAACCCCAATCCTATTACTGTACCCCAGCACTGATGCCTTTCAATATCATACCCCATAGCTGAAAAAAAGATCCCATCTCCTAGGAAAAGGAAATAGATTATAAAATGCATCACTGAGGGGTTGCATTAGGCTGGTACTTGATAGTAGGGCAAAAATTTTGCAAGAGAAGTTGAAGGGAAATATTCTTCCAGAAATATAGAAAAATATTTTAAAAGCTATGTATAAGTCTAGAGGTAAAAAGGAAGGTCTTGAGTTTGAATCTTTGCTCTAACACAAACACTACAGTGACTTCCATCCCATTTATTTTTCAGTGTGAAATCCTTGCCCTATTCCTTCTAGTTTTTTGATCCCCTGTTAGATAACCCTATTATAGTACATGCTCAATTAGTCCGTTGCTTATTTTCTGTTTCTGGGTAGGAAAATTCCCTTATATTATTACCACCTTCTCCACCACCCCTAAGGGCACAGGTAAAGTTATCTATTGGGCAGCCATTTCCTCTCTCTCCTTGGTATACAAAGAAATACAACTAGATTTGAATTCAGAAGAATTATGCTTACCTTATCTTTTTTTACTATGTCATCCTAGATAATTATTTAACGTCTTTGAATGTCTTCATTCATGTAATACAAAAACAAGATCTTCCTCATAATTTTGTTAGCATTTCATAAAATATGTGAGAATGACTAGCAATTAGTAGATCCTCAATAAAGTATACTGTCATCCTTTAAAAAATGCGTGAGAAAGAGAAGTTAGCAACTTTTGGAAGGAAAGTCCTTAATAATGGATCATGGACCTTTCTGAGATTCAGTACCTAAGGATTAAAGGTATATTTCAATCATTTAGCTTTTCCTCAACTTTTTACCTTCTAGAAAGATTGCTTATATGCATTTATAGTTAGAAATTCAGTGCATAATTGTAAGCAATAAAGTATATTACATGTATCTAAAAATAGTCATGAGAGTAAATGAAATGGTATTATTGTTGAATTTAAGTCTTATGATAGAGGGATTGGTATGATATTCAATTACAAATTCAACCTAAGGAACTTGTCTTTTGACTTGAACTTTGTCCAGGATCTAAATGCCAGCGATGTACATATGAATAGCAGCATCTCAGTTTATGTGCCCAAACTGAATTTGGGTATGACCCTGGCCAAGGGGATAATGTTGGGTCTTGTAACTCCAGGAAGACTCATAAACTAAAAGGAAAGAAACTAATAAAGGGCCAGGCACCTAAACTCTGGTCAAGATACAGATGTTTGACATAATTCTCCTGCATAGTAGTTACTTTCCTTATGGATACAAATTTAATGCCTGACATGCATACACTTGCAATGATTATTTCTCTGCATAAATGAAATTGGCGCAATTCTCTGCTCAAAGAAATTCATTACCTTCACAGTATTTTCCTCAAATGAAATTGTTTTTAATGAAAGAGTATACTACTAATGTAGACAATTTGCATATAATTATGTCCTTGTCCATATTGTAAGGATTTATAAGAACTCTAGGTAGATGTTTATAAAACATATTTTCTATAGGCTTTCAGTAATGTTATATAAATATACTTAGACTCATTCAGCAATTTGTAAGGTCTTATTCATGGCAATGAATAAAGTTCAGTGTAAAAACACTGCGGCTGGAACAGACCCAAAGGAAAATTAGCAATAGACTTATATACCTCGAGAAGAATGGTACAATTCCATGTTAACCTTGATGAAGACAACTACTAAAAATGAGATGTGTGTGTTTGGTGTGGAACCGGAGTCATTTAAAGTCTATGAATATTTTGAGCAACCACTAGAAAAATCTTAAGTAAGAGGTTTGGTCATGGATTTACTATCCTTTGGGTCACATTCAATATCCCTGGCCAGAATAGAATTGATTACGATGATATCCTCAGTTAAAAAAAAAAATCTCCATTTGGGGAGTAGGCACAAGACGGAATGAAATGAAGGTCAGTTGAGATCCAAATCAACATTTTGAGGGGACTGTTAAGTTGGTGTTTTTCCTTCTTCAACCATTTACTATTGGGCTCTCAATCATTAAGGCAGGAGATTACATATTATGCACCTGCAGTTTTGACAGCCAATGCAGTATTATTTTCAGGGCCACTGAGGAATGCTTTTAGACCAGAGGTTTCCAAAGTGTACAAGATGATCTATGGGGCATGGGAAGGAGAAAGAACTTTTATTTAGATATTAATTTTATTGTTTAGTTCATTTTTTACATAGCTTTATTGGAATATATTTTATATACCATGCAATTCACCTGGTTAAAGTGT
>NW_027527161.1:49852-53021 GCF_008692635.1 Crocuta crocuta
AATCTTAATTTAGAACATCTTCAGTATTCCAAAAAGAAACCACATACCCATTAGCAGTCACCCCCATTCTGTCTTCACCCCATCTTTAAGCCCACAAATCTCCTATCTGTCTCTATAGATTTTCCTCACATAAATGGAGTCGAATGGTGGTCTTTTAATATGGGCTCTTTCACTTAGCATACAGTTTTTAAGGTTCATCCATATTGTAGCATGCATCAGCACATTGTTTTTAAAGCCAAAAAATAGTCCATTGTATGGATATGCCACATTTTATTTATCTATTCATCTGTTGATAAAAATTTGGATTGCCTACACTTTTGAACTAATATGAGTAATGCTGCTATTCATGCAGAAGTTCTTCTATTGACATAAGTTTCCAATTCTCTTGGGTACATACCTAATAGTGAAATTGTAAATCAGATGATAACTTTATGCTTGACATTCTGAGAAACTACCAGATGACATTCTGAGAAACTACCAGACTTTCTTCCATAGCAGTGGCATCATTTTACATTTCTACCAGCAATATACAAGGGTTCCACTTTCTCCACCTTCTCACCAACACTTGTTATTTTTTATTTGTTTGATTATGGTCACCTAGTGAATATGCAGTGGTATCATACTGTGGTTTTGAGTTTCATTTCCTTGATGACTAACAATGTTTAGCAGCTTTTCATGTAGTTACTGGCTGGTTTTTTTGGTCTTCTTTGGAGGAATATCTATTCAGATCTTTTGTCCATTTTACAATTTGGCTATTTGTTTTCTGTTGTTGAATTGTAAGAGTTTATTATACATTCCGATACCAGTCCCTTGTATTAATTTTCATAATGTTTTACAATTTTTCATTTTTAGTAGGTTTTATAATGAACATAGGAGTACAATAATACGTGTGTATTATAACTAAATTGGGAGGAGTACCAAAATTATTTTTACTGATAGGGACCTGTAATTAAAACTCTACAGAGCACTGCGTTAGACCAAAATTATTATTTTTCTCTTCCATCTGTTTTCTGTTTGCAAGAAGGGGAAACTGAGTGTGCTAAAGATAAACTTCAGTTCTTACATCTTTTAGTCACTGTGCTATTGAACTGTGTCTGATAAATACAAGGTATTTTAGGTTATGCTAGATAATTAACACTTGTAGTTTAGGAAACCTCAAGTATGAGAGATGAAGAAGAATAACTAATACGTGAGTGATACCATATAGTGATTGCTTTGGTAAATATCAGCCAAGGAAAACATCATCATTTAGATTCTACAGATTAGAAGATGAAGAGACATGTTAAGGAACAGGGACAAGGTCATACAGCTCACAAATGGTAAAGCTAGAATTTGATTTCAAGTCTGACTCTGATGTCCATTGTTTTCTATGTGGCACTACCTATCAGTCAAATTATAGGTGAGATTGCTGCAATGAGTGAGAAACTGGACTGGATGACTTTGCTTCCAATTCTGAGACATTATGATGTCATTTTGATGTAAAAAAGCATTCAGGTCTGTGTCAGTGGTGATTTGCATAGTGAACAAACATCTAAATATCCATTTTTTTTCTAAATTAAAAAAATTATTTCGAGAGAGAGAGAGAGAGAGAGCGCGCGCACGAGCGAGCATGAGTCGGGGGGGCAGAGAGAAGGTGAGAGAGAATCCCAAGCAGGCTCTGTGCTGTCAGCGTGGAGCCCAAGGTGGGACTTGAACTCCTGAACCATAAGATCATGACCTGATCCAGAATCAAGAGTTGGACACTTAACTAACTGAGCCACCCAGGGGTCCCATTATCCTTTTGTTAAAGTTTATTTATTTTGAGAGAGAGAGAGTGAGTGACCAGGGAAGGGGCAGAGAGAGATGGAGAAGGAGAGAGAATCTGAAGCAGGCTCTGTGCTCAAGAGCCTGATGTGGGGCTTGAATTCACAAACCGCAAGATCATGACCTGAGCTGAAATCAAGAGTTAGACATGTAACCAACCGAGCCACACAGGTGCCCCTCATAGCTAATAAACATCTAGGGGCAGGAACTATTTGTCTTACTGCCTGTGAATAATACCCAGGACAGCAACATATGCAAGTGGAATTAATAGCTTTCTGCCATTGTAACATGCCAAACACTGACTTAAAGTGATATATGATAATTACTGTTTTTGGAGTTTTTAATCATTTATGTAGTAATCAACGAATTTCATTTATACTTATTGCATTCAGAATATGACTTTTTATTTATAGTAGACATTGTATTTGTACTTATTCAAAGTAGATTCCATAAATGTGACATACTTTCATTCTAATTGAGGAATTCATAATCCATGTCTAAGTGAAGGAGATGAATGGATTACAACATGAAGGTCAATTCATTTCAGCCAACTTAACTAATTTTTACAAATAACCACACAAATAATTAAGCTACTGTGAGGAGTATGAATGAAATGGGTTTATTAATGTCTGGTTAAATAATAATGTGAAAACCTAGCCAATAGTCCAGGGGCTGAGATTACATCACCACCCAAATTATATCATGAGCAATAAATGCATTTCTTAAAAACATCAAACTAAAGGAGAGTGAGCCAGAGTGCATTGTATTTTATGAAATGGGGAACATTTAATTTTGCCCAGTAGCAGAAAGCATATTTAAAAACACTCCAAATTTAGGGGCGCCGGGGTGGCTTAGTCGGTTAAGCGTCCGACTTTCGCTTAGGTCATGATCTCACGGTTCGTGGGTTCGAGCCCTGCGTCGGGCTCTGTGCTGACTGCCAGCTCAGAGCCTGGAGCCTGTTTCGGTCTGTGACTCCCTCTCTCTCTGACCCTCCCCTGCTCACACTGTCTCTCTCTCTCTCTCCTAGAAATAAATAAAACATTTAAAAAAAAAACACTACAAATTTAGTAAAGCAAAATCAAGATTACATAAAGCCAAATAAGTTATTTTGTATATTTAATATTTTTAGTTGTTCCCAATGTAGTTATCTTTCCTTTAACCTCCCTTATTTTAATGCATTGACAAGTATGTGACTCCTTTGGCAAAGGTGTTGAGACATGCATAATAATTAATGTTCTATAATATATAAGATTTCTGTTGGGAATTGCTTCTTTACAGATAAAGAGGTTTTTTTTTCCACTGAGGAATTTATACCATAATTAGAAAAATGATGGTCTAACCCCCAGTGGAAAGAGCACACTTTAAT
>NW_027527161.1:53074-88169 GCF_008692635.1 Crocuta crocuta
TGACTAGCCCTTTTAATTACTTTTTGAAAAAACATCTAGGGGAGCCTGGGTGGCTCAGTCAGTTAAGCATCCAACTTCGACTCAGATCATGATCTCGTTGTCCATGAGTTCGAGCCCTGCATGGGGTTCTGTGCTGACAGCTCAGAGCCTGGAGCCTGCTTCAGATTCTGTGTCTCCCTCTTTCTCTGCCCCTCCCCTGCTCATGCTCTGTCTCTCTCTGTTTCTCAACAATAAGTAAATGTAAAAGAAAGAAAGAAAGAAAGAAAGAAAGAAAGAAAGAGAAAGAAAAAGAAAAACGAAAACATCTAGTCTTGATGGGTGTGCCTGGCAGGCTCAGTTGGTAGAGCACATAACTCTTGATCTCAGGGTTGTGAGTTCGAGCCTCAAGTTGGGTGTAGAGATTAACCAAAAAAAATAGGCAGATGAGGCTGGATTAGCCATCTGACATTAACTGAATAATCCCTTANGCAGAGACAGAGTGAGACACAGAATCAGAAGCAGGCTCCAGGCTCCAAACCTTCAGCACAGAGCCTGACGCGGGGCTCGAACCCACAAGAGGTGAGATCATGACCTGAGCAGAAGTCAGACACTCAACCAACTGAGCCACTCACGCACCCCAAAACATAAAGGTTTAAAACCCTTTGGATGAAAATATAGGCTCAGGTAAAGCTGAAGAGGCAGTACAATAATTTAAGTATACTTAAATCTACTGTTTTAAAAGAAAATCATACGTTTTACAAACATCTCAAGATGAAATACTATCTTTCAACTTTTGACGGTTTCTTAGCAGAAAAATTTAGCCTAATGTCAGATGAGCCAGGGTCAAGGCATGCTAATGGCAATAACATTATACTTGAACTTCTCATATATAAGATAAATATAATAGCATATGCTGCCTAGCCATCTCTTAATTCTCCCTGATAGAATAAAACCATATTTCAGGGGTGCCTGGGGGGCTCAGTTAGTTAAGCTTCTGACTTCGGCTCAGGTCATGATCTCACGGTTCGTGGGTTCGAGCCCTGCGTCGGGCTCTGTGCTGACAGCTAGCTCAGAGCCTGGAGCCTGTTTCAGGTTCTGTCTCCCTCTCTCTCTGACCCTCCCCTGTCCACACTGTCTCTCTCTCTCTCTCAGAAATAAATAAAACACACAAAAAAAACATATTTCAAATGAATTCAGATGGTATTTACTGAGTAGAGTACAATTTTCATGGTAACCTGAAACTTTTATGGCAATAAAGGTAATATTCAGTCTGCTTGTCTACATCATCCAAATGTTCTGGAAGGCTGAAAATTTCATAATCTAAACTATATCTTTTAGACTACATGTTACAGATGAAAGTAACAAAACCCCCTTTGTCACAACATGTTTACTAGATAAACATGGTTTTCAAAAATTTTGCCACTCTCAATACCAGATAAACTTTTACTGACCAAATGTGTTCATTTCTAGTAAGAACAAGTGCTAATAAAATGCTAGTTATTTATCATAGGTTTCAAATAATCAAATGACTGGCAAATACTATTCACATCACAGAGATGAAGAAACTATGGTACATCATAGATAAGTAATTGTCTCTTTCGAGATAATAAATTCAGCAGAAGAATTTATAAGGTTTTGCATTTGTATAATTTTACATAGGACTTCATTCACCTCTCAGTTACCCTTCTTGGGGTTCTTCGTAAGTAATCCCAATCTCCAGGCTTCCGTGAACTTCACATTCACATTTTAGTCTTTTTAAAAATTTTTATTTATTTATTTTGAGAGAGAAAGAGAGCGAGGAGAGGCAGAGAGAAAGGGAGACAGGGGATTTCTGCACTGATAGCAGAGAGCCTGATATGGGGCTCGAACTCACGAACCATGAGATCATGACCTGAGCTGAAATCAAGAGTTGGACCCTTAACCAACTAAGCTACCCAGGCACCCTCACATTTTGGTCTTGATTCAAATCATCTCCACAAAGATTTATTGAATATCTACTGTTTGCAAGGCACCATGCTATGTGCCCATACAAAGATGAATAGATGTCAATAAACTTAAATCTAATTAAGATCATAATACCACAGTATATAATATTATGAGAGATGCAAATAAATATGTGAGCACAGAAGAGGGAGAAAGGACTTCCACCATGGCAGAATCAGAACAGCATTAGAAAAATTATCTGAAATTTAGAAATATCGCAAAAATAGTGGTNTTGTCTACGGAAATGGTCAGAAAACACTTTCTGTAAAGGTCCAGAAAGTAAATATTTTTGGTTTTATGGGCCATATCTTCTCCAAAATAATCAGTTCTGCTGTTGTAGCATAAAGGCAGGCACACATCACATGTAAACAAATGGGAGTGGCCAGATTTGGCCCACAAGTAATTTGCCAATCCCTGGTCTAGAGAACCTAGGATAATAACTCATTCAACTTACTGTGGACTATATAAGGTTTCAAATTTAGAAAAGTTTCATGTTAACTTGTAGATTTTTGTCTATTTTAAATGCAGATAGTTTTTGTCTGTAGACAGGCAACTCCAAAGTTGTATAGCCATGTTGGACATTACCTAGTTCCTATCTAATGCAGCAATCTTATCTTCCTATTAATATTGTTTTAAAATGGTCTTTGGGGGTGGCTAGGTGGCTAAGTCGGTTAAGTGTCTGACTCTTGGTTTCAGCTTACGTCATGATTTCACAGTTTGTGGGATCAAGCCCCACGATGGGCTCTTTTCTGAGTGTGTAACCAGCTTGGGATTTTCTCTCTCTGCCCCTTTCCCCTGCTCATGCTCTCTCTCAAAATAAATTAATCAACTTTAAAAAATAAAATAAAATAAGATGGTCTTTGACCTAGTCATGACATCTTAATGGTCCCTTCATTAATTAAAGAGTTAAATAAAATCCGACATATGTTCATTTTATATTTGCCCAAGTGTTATGATTTCACTTGTTTGAAAATTGTACTTTGACAGTTTTGGAAGTCCATTAAGATGCCCAAATTTACCCACCTGATGGAGACAAGTAAACTGCATTGTGGTAGAAATGTACCTCGAAGTCTGTTTAAGCCCAAGTACACTTTTCTTGGCTGTAAAGGTGAATCCCAAATAGCAATAGAACTTCAAGTTTGTTTAGTCTCTTTCTATCGGTTCTTTTACCTTCTCTCTAGATATTTTTGTATTTTAGTTTCTTGTTTGCATATGATAAGAAATAATTCTCCCTTGGTGGTAGCAATAATTGGCAACTTGTGTTTACTGCCTGACCATTTGGTGACTTCCACTGGATGAATGGGGGAAAGCTATTCTCTGTTGGTTGAGAAACAGGGAATCTGGTTTGTTTAGGCTTTTTGTTTGTTGATTTCTGAATGTCAGTAAATTAAGAACTTTCTGCCCACTGTAAAAGAGAGCAGCTCTTCCATATCCAGACCTATGAGCTTTTGTGTTTATGTGTTTACTCTTGACCTATGGCAGAAGTTGCAGAACTGAAGCAGTAAGTTCTCCTTATATCTGTATTTCTGTAAACTGAGTAATCCTTTCTCTTTCATGTGGGTATGAAATACTTTCTGATGACAGGTAATAATAAATTCAGTTATAATGTCTCTTAAAGGAATTCAACTCTAACCTATTTATAGATAAATAAGCACTTGTATATATCTAATATTTCTTTAAAGAAAAAATTTTAAATAAACTTCAAACACTTAAAATGTATTACANAAATGGCTGAGAAAAATTTTATCAAAAATTTTTAATGGTTATTTGAGAGGGCAAGCACACAAGTGTGAGCAGGGGTAGGGGGCAAAGAGAGAGGGAAAGAAAGAATCCAAAGAAGGCTTTGTGCTGTAAGCACAGAGCCCAACACGGGTTTGATCTCATGAACCATGAGATCATGATCTGAGCCGAAATCAAAAGTCAGATGTTTAACCAACTGAGCCTGGTTAAAAAAATCATGTTTACATAATTAAGAATCCTTGGACAATTTTTATTGGTTTGATAATTTAGGTTTAAGAAAGAGAAGAAAACAACTCTAGGACTTTTTCTAAAATGTATATTAAGTATAATAAAGCTTATGTTTTACTTTTATAAAATGTCTTTTATGAAAAGACTACTTAATATGAGTTTATTAGGCTTCTTATCTTAGAATACCCATCAAACAGCTAATATAACTCCAGCATAATTTTTAAGATTGTGAAAAATGTAAATTTGTCTGTCATCTTCTAAATTTTATAATTATTNGAGGGTCAGAGAGAGAGGGAGACACAGACTCTGAAATAGGCTCCAGGCTCTGCGCTGGCAGCCAGAGGCAGCCCGACGCGAGGCTCAAACCCACAAACCGCGAGATCATGACCTAAGCGAAAGTCGGACGCTCAACCGACTAAGCCACCCAGGCGCCCCTATTCTGACAAACTTTTTACATCAACTGTAATTATGTTTTGTAGCTTGAACTTAATTTTCAAGATCCTTATTAAACACTTGGGTTAATGTCAAACCAAACTAATTGATGAATAATTTTGATTGCTAGATAATTTCTAAGTAAAATGGAATACTGAAAAAATTATTACTAAGCATAATTTCAAACTAATATACATTTGCTTAATTTTTGATGTGCCATAGGGTGTCTATGTCTTTGGTCATGTTAATTGACATGTTCATTGTTGAACCTTTAAGGTATAAATGAGATATGTGAGGCTATATAAACTTATGTACTTATAAACTTAGCTAGTCTACTTAATTTTAGTGTACCACAGTTTTCCATTACTTACCTCCCAGTTTTATTCTGTAAAATATAAGTTGGTTATTTTGGTTAAACGTTACAATTAATATGAATATATAAAGAACAACAGTAATAAAGAAAGAAATCTGGGTATATAAAGTAATGCTTGTGTTTTCACTTATCAAGGTATAAAGAGACTAGGTTTTTTTCTTTAAAGCATTTGATTATTCCAGAATGTAAAAAAAGGACAGAGAAAGACAAACCCTTAATGTTGTAGAAGATTTTCCGGAAGGGAATTTTCTTTTGCCTTAGTTTATAATACTGAATCTGAAAAGTAGTAATGAAATGTGTTGAAATTTTGCCAAGGCTTGGTTTACTTTTGAGGGTTTGTTCACAAGAAAAAAAAAAAGCTTAGGAAATTTTTCTACCAATGTTATATTAATGCAAAACTAGATCTCGATTTTCTTTCTGTTAAAATGATATATTGTAGAGGGCTACACACGTAGATCAACAGAATAGAATATGGAACCCAGAAATAGATTCTCACAAATATGCCTTATAATTAAAAATTTTTTTTTAAATTTTTATGTATTTTTGAGAAACAGAGAGAGACAGAGTGCAAGCGGGGCAGGAATAGAGAGAGAGGGAGACACAGAATCCAAATGCAGGCTCCAGGCTCTGAGCTGTCAGCACAGAGCCTGATGCAGGTCTCAAACCCATGGACGGCAAAATCATGACCTGAGCTGATGTTGGATGCTTAACCGACTGAGCCACCGAGGTGCCCCCCATGCCTTATAATTTTTGACAAAAAAAGCAAAGGCAAATCAAAGGGGAAGAACTGCCTTTTCTATCAATGGTGGAGAAACTGGATATCTACTGGCAAAAAAAAAAAAGAAAAAAGCACTCTGTACTAAACTTTATATGAAAACTAACTCAAAATGGATAATGGGCATAAACATAAAATGTAAAAGTAGAAAACATAAAAGAACACAGGAAAATCTCTTTGGGACCTACATAGGACTAGGCATATTTCTTAGACTTGACTCCAAATAGCACAATTTATAAAAATGAAAAATTGATAAATTGAAACTCATCAAAATGAAAAGTTTTGCTCTGTGAAAGATTCTGTTAAGAGCATGAGAAGACAAATTCCAGTCTGGGGGACAATATTTTCAATTACATATCTGATATGTATATAGGCCTTGCATCTAAAATATATAAAGAACTCCTAAAACTCAACATTACAAAAAAGAAGCAATTCNCCTGCCTCGGATTCTGAGCCTCCCTCTCTCTCTGTCCCTCCTCTGCTTGCACTCTGCCTCTCTCTCTCAAAAATAAATAAACAATAAAAAGTTTTAAATATATAAAGAACTCCCCAAACAGGGAGGCTGGGTGGCTCAGTCGGTTGAGCATCTACTCTTGATTTTGGCTGAGGTCAAGGTTCCAGGGTCATGGGATCAAGCCCTGAGTCAGGTCCCATGCTCAACATGGAGACTGCTTGGGATCCCCCCGCCCCTTTCTCTCTCCTTCCCCACATGTGCATTCTCTCTCTCCAAAAAATAAAAAAAGAACTCCAAACTTAACATTACAAAAAAGAAACAATTCAATTAGAAAAAGGACAAATGAGATACACAGATATTTCACCCAAGAGAATATTAGAGGTGGCAAATGAATACATGAAAGGATGTTCAACATCATTAGCCATTAGAGAAATTCAAATTAAAACACAATGAGATATCACTGTACACCTATCAGAATGACCAAAATAAAAAATAGTGATAACACCAAATGCTGCTAATGTATAGAAACTGGATCACTCATACATTGCTGGTAGGAATATAAAATGGTACAGCCATTCTGGAAAAATAGTTTTACAGTTCCTTTCAAATATAAAAATGGACTTAACCCAACAATTGCAGTCTTAGCATTTATCCCAGAGAAATGAAGATATATTTTCATGCAGGAATGCATACATGAATGTTCATGGCAGTTGTCTTCATGATAGTTAAAAACTGGAAACTACTCAAATGCCCTTCATTGGGTGAATGGTTAAATAAACTGTGGTACATATATACCATGGAATATTATTGAGCAGCAAAAGAGAATGAGTTATTGATATGTGTAACAACCTGAATGGGTCTCCAGGGCATTATCCTGAGTGGGAAAGAAAGCCAACTTAAAAGCTTATATACTGCATGATTCTATTTACATAAAATTAAGAAACAACATAATTATAAAGATGGAGAAGAGATTTGTGTTTACCAGTACGTAGATGTGGAAGTGGAGGAGATGGGTACGTCATAAATGAGTAACAGGAAGACGTCTTGTGGTGATGTTACAATTGAGTATTTTGATTGTGGCAGTGGTTTTTTAAGACTACACGAGATAAAACACACACACACACAGGCACATACACATACACAACTGCATGGTAACTTTGTAATCTGAATAAGCTATATGTATTGTACTAACATCAATTTCTTGGTTTTGACATTGTACTATAGTTGAATAAGTTAAAAACATTGGGAAAAGCTGGGGGGGGGGGGGGGGGGGNACTTCCCTTTATATTTCTTTGCAACTTCCTATGAATCTATAATTATTTTAAAGTAAAAGCATTTAAAAGATAATAAATTGGTCTCCATGCTCTTATCAAAGGGCAATGAGAAATTATATTTACCTTCTATGTAATCTGCCTGATAGCAAAGACTTCACACATTACAGTAATAATTTTATCTGCATATCATTGCCTCTATCATGTACTTGATTTAAAAAAAAATGTACCCCAATATGAAAAGAACAAAGGCAAAAGAACTAAGTTTTCTTATAACCATGTCCTGACTCTATGGTTGTTTTAAAACATTTTATTACCATTTTGATTAAACTGATAGCCAAGTGTTGTTTTTCAGATTCCCACATAAATATTTCAGAAATTGTACAGTTTTGTAAAGGCACTGAAGACTTGTCAATATCTTTTGCTGTTAAAAATGTTCTTACACTTGGGCAAAACACGGATCAAACTCTTATGAAATCATTCCATACTGTGTGCACGTAGAGAATTTTACTCTCCTCCATTCTAATATTATTGGTGACTGTACTAAATTAATTATGATCTCTCAGTCACATTGTCAAACAGATTTCTGCTTCCTGATGCATGCCTGAAGTCTTTGCAATAAGGCACTGGCCAGAATTTCTGTCTACAAAATGGAGGACTGTTGCATAATTGATGTTATTGCATTATTGGTATTATTGCATTAACAGTATCTATTGGTACTTTAAGAATAAACTCTTAGATAGAGGCTTCAAAGCTGACATTGCTTAGATGAATTTTAGAGTGAATGACTCCCTTTATCCAGGACTCTTGATAGTCCAGAAATAGATGTGTTTCATGAAGGCAAACTGCTCATCCAAGATGCGATGGACACAAGTAGAACAAGAATTAATTACATAGGCATGAATGAACTGATGAGGGCATCTTATTTCAGTTATTTTTTTGGAATGTGGTGGACATTGTTTTTCTGATTTATTGAGTTATCCCTTCTATACTAAAATATCAACCTATTGTAAACATATGACTCAATGATTTCTAATTTTTTATAGAATTGTGCAACTATTACAAAATCTAGTTTTTGAATATTTCCATTACACCTAAAAATGCTCTTGAGTCCTTCTGCATTCAATTTCCACTCTCACACCCAAGCCCAGACAACCATCAATCTGCTTTCTGACTTTATAAATGGCCTTATCTAGACATTTTATATCAATGGAATCATGCAATATGAGCCCTTTTGGGTCTGGATTCCTTCCCTTAGCATGCTTTTGAGGTTCATTCGTGTTGCAGCATGCATCATTATTTCATTCTTTTTTAGCTCAATCATGTTCCATTGTATGAAGATACTACAATTTGTTTATTCACCAACAATGCACAGTTGAATTGCTTCCAGTTTGGGGATATTATGAATAATGTTGCTATTAATATTTGTATACAAGTCTTCATGTGACATATATTTTCATTTCTCTTGGATAGATTCCTAAGAGTGCAATCACTGCATCATATAGTAATTTTATTGCAACTTTTTATGAAATTGACAAACTGTTTTCCAAAGAGACCCTACCATTTTGCCTTCCCATAAGCAAGGTATGAATATTCTTGCTTTTTTTTTTTTTTACAACCTCACCAACACTATTACTGTTTGGGGGGATATAGCCATTCTAGTGGGTATGAAGTCATAAAACATAAACCCAGGTGCAAAGACTGACACATTTAGGGCCCCCATAATAGTTTCCACAAACAAACCAATTCAGAAACATTCATCTTCTTGAGAGCCAGACAGAATGACTCCTAGCTTATCCTATATTCATTTTAACCTATATGTTATCCTGTTTTTCACTAAGAACATCCTGTTATTTCCTTGGTCGGGATAATTCTGCAATTGATATCACAAAAGCCCTTTGTAAGAAATTCCTTTCTTTGACTTCATGTTGCTGCTGAACCTTTAAATAAAGACACCAAAACCGACAGGACACAGATGCCTACCTGGTGATCAGAAAGAATCTCAGGGCGCGCTCTCTCTCTCTCGCTCTCGCTCTCGCTCTCGCTCTCTCTCGCCGACACCGTCCGTCCTTCAGGGACCCCTGGACCTGCTGGAGCTGGCCTCCGACACAGATGGATGCTCAACTGACTGAGCCACCCAGGCGCCCCTCCAATTTTTATTTAAATTCCAGCTAGTTAACATATAGTGTGATGTTAGTTCCAGGTATAGAATTTAGTGATTCATCATTTACATGCAAAACCCAGCGCTCATCACAACTGTCTTCTTTAATCCCTAACACCTATTTAATCCATCCCCTGTCCACCTCCCCTCCAGTAACCTTCAGTTTTTTTTCTATAGTTAAGAGTCTGTTTCTTGGTTTGCCTCTCTTTTCCCCCCACTATGTTCATTTGTTTTGTCTCTTAAAATCCACATATGAGTGTAATATTACTGTAGTTTTATAAGTTTTGAATTAGGCTAGTATAAATCCTCCAACTTTATTATTATTACTAAAATTTATTTTGGCTATTCCAGAACATTTGCATTTCCATACATATTTTAGAATTATTTTGTAAATTTGGGGAAGCTTGTAATCTTAACATTATTAAAATTCTAACTCACAAATCAATCAATGTGTTATATCACATTAACAAGAAAAAGGAGGAGTGCCTGTATGGCTTAGTTGGTTAAGTGGCTGACTTCGGTTCAGGTCATGATCTCGCTGTCCATGGGTTCAAGCCCCGAGTCAGGCTCTGTGCCGACAGCTCATAGCCTGGAGCCTGCTTCAAGTTCTGTGTCTCCCTCTTTCTCTGCCCCTCCCCTGCTTGCACTCTGTATCTCTCTCTCTCTCTCTAATATTTTAAAAAAACAAGAAAAAGGATAAAAACCATATGATTATCTCAAAAGATACAGAAAAAGCATGACAAAATCCAACATCCACTCATGATAAAAACTCTCAAAACAGTAGGTTTTTTTGAGAACATACCTCAACATAACAAGGGCCTTATATGAAAAACCCACAGCTAACATCATATTCAATGGTTAAAAATTGAGAACTTTTCCCATAAAACAAGACAAGGATGTCCACTCAAACCACTTTTATTCAATATAGTCCTGGAAGTCCTAGCCAGAGCAGTCAGACAAGAAAAAAAAACAAACAACAAAAGCATCCAAATTGATCAAGAAGATATAAAACTTTCACTATTTGGAGATGATATGATACCATATATATGGAAAACCCTAAAGACTCAAAAAACAAAACAAAACACAAGACCTGATAAATGAATTCAGTAAAGTCACAGGATGTAAAATCAATATATAGAAATCTGTTGCATTCCTATACACTAATAATAAAGTAGCAGGAAGAGAAATTAAGAAAACAATTGTATTTACAATTGAACCAAAAAGAATAAAATACCTTGGAATAAACTTAACTAAGGAGGTGAAACACCTGCACTCTGATAACTATAACACAATGATGAAATTAATTGAAGAGGACACAAACACATAGAATAATATTCCAGGCTCATAGATTGGGAGAAACAATATTTTTAAAATGTCCATACTACTCAAATAAATCTATAGATTTAATGCAATCCCTGTCAAAATACCAATAGCATTTCTCACAGAACTAGAACAATCCTAAAATGTGTATAGAAGCACAAAAGACCCCAAACAGTCAAATCAATCTTGAAAAAGAACAAAACTGGTGGTATCACAATCTCAGATTTCAAGATATACTACAAAACTGCAGACATCAAACCATTATGGTATCAGCACAAAAATAGACACATAGATCAATGGAACAGAACAGAGAGTCCAGAAATATAACAGTTCATAATTATATGGTCAATTAATCTATGATAAAGGATGTAAGAATATATTATGGGAAAAAGGAAGTCTCGTCAACAAATGGTATTGGGAAAACTGGACCATGCAATAGAATGAAACTGAACCACGTTCTTACACCATACACAAAATAATCTCAAAATGTATTAAAAACCTAAATGTGAGGTCAGAAACCATAAAATTCCTAGAAGGAAACATAGGCAGTATTCTCTATGTCATTGGCTGTGGAAACATTATTCTAGATATGTCTTCTCCTGCAAGGGAAACAAAAGCAAAGTTAAAAATTATTGAGACTACATCAAAATATAAAGCTTTTCTACAAAAAAGGAAACCATTAACAAAACAAAAACACAACCTACGGAACAGGAGAAGATATTTGCAAATGATGTATTTGCTAAGAGGTTAATATCCAAAATACATAAAGAACTTACATAACTCAACACCAAATAAAACAAATAATCCAAATTAAAAATGGGCAGGGGCACCTGGTGGACTCAGTCAGTTGATTTCGGCTCAGGTCATAATCTCACGGTTCCCGAAATCAAGTCCTGTGTCAGGCTCTGCACTGACAGCATGAAGCCTGCTTGGGATTCTCTTTCTCCCTCTCTCTGCCCCTCCCCTGCTCACACATACACTCTCCCTCTCTATCAAAATAAAGAAATAAACTTAAAACAAACAAACAAACCAAAAATAGGTGGAGGACCTGAATAAACATTTTTCCAAAGAGGCTATACAGATGGTCAACAGACATATGAAAAGATATTCAACATCACTCCTCATTAGGGAAATTCAAATTAAAACAATGGGATACCTCACACCTGTCAGAATGGCTAAAATAAAAAACAAGAAATAAGTGTTGGCAAAGATGTGGAGGAAAAAGAACCCTCATGCACTGCGTGGGTGGGAACATAATATACTGCTGTATCCACTTGCGGAAAACACTATAGAGGAAAACACCTGGGTATTTACTCAAAGAAAACAAAACACGAATTTGAAAAGATATATGCACCTGTATGTTTATTGCAGCAGTATTTGCAACAGCCAAGGCATGGAAGCAACTTGTGTCCACTGATAGGTGAATGTATTAAGAAGATGTGGTATATACTACGGAATATTCCTCAGCATAAAAAAAAAAAGTGAAATCTTGCCAACTGCAACAACATTGACGGATCTAGAAGGTGTGATGCTAAGAGAAATAAGTCATTCATTTATTTCTGATAGAAAGAGACAGTGTGGGCAGGGGAGGGTCAGAGAAGAGAGGGAGATACAGAATCTGAAACAGGCTCCAGGCTCTGAGATGAATGTCAGCACAGAGCCCAATGCGGGGCTCGAACCCATGAGCCGTGAGATCATGACCTGAGTCAAAGTCGGATGCTTAACCGACTGAGCCACCCAGGCGCCCAAGAAATAAGTCATTCAGAGAAAGACAAATACCATGTGATTTCACTCATATGAGGAAGGAACATAAGAAACAAAACGAACAAAGAAGAAAGAGACAAACAAAAAAAATCCAGACTCTTAAGTATAGAGAACATTCTGGTAGTTGACAGAAGGGAGGTGGGTTGGGGGCATGGGTGAAATAGGTAAAAAGGATTAAGACTACATTTATTATGATGAGCACTGAGTAATGTATAGACTTGTTGAATCATTATACATCATTTACACCTGAAACTAATATAACACTGTATGTTAATTATGCTTGAATAAAAAATATTGAGACTTCCAATCCATTAACATGGAATGTCTCTCCCATTTATTTAGATCATTTAAATTTTTTTTTTAATGTTTTATTTATTTCTGAGAGAGAGACAGCATNACAAATTTTGTAATTCTTTTGTTAAATTTGTTCCTAAGTGTTTTATTATTTTTGATGTTATTAGGATTGTTTTCCTAATAGCTTTTTTCACTGCATATTTTTTAAGATTTTATTTTTAAGTAATCTGTACATCCAACATTAGGCTTGAACTCACGACTCTTGAGATCGAGTCATGTGCTATTCCAACTGAGCCAGCCAAGCATCCCCTTCGTTCTATTTTTTGATTGTTTATTGCTAATGTGTAGAAATACAATTAATTTTTGTATATGGATCTTATGTCTTATGAGCTTGCTAAATCCATTTATTAACTTTACTAGTTGTATATGTGTTTCTGTGTGTTCCTTAGGACTTTCTTAAGATCATGTTACCTGCAAATTAAGACAGTTTTTACTTTCCTTTCTAATCTGAATGGCTTTCATTTTGTTGTTTTTGCAGTGGCTAGAATCACTAGTACAACACTGAATACAAGCGATGAGAGTGGACATGCTTGTTTCTTTTACTTTTTTTTAACATTTATTTATTTTGGGAGAGACAGAGACAGAGCTCGCATTGAGCAGGGAAGAGGCAGAGAGAAATGGAGATACAGAATCCAAAGCAAGCTCCAGGCTCTAAGCTGTCAGTACAGAGCCGATGCGGGGCTCAAACCCACGAACCACCGTAAGATCATGACTTAAGCCAATGGGACACTTAACTCAGTCGGTTGACTGAGCCACACAGACGCCCCATTTTTTCTGATTTTACAGGAAAAGTACTTAGTTTTTTATGATTACATAAGATATTAGCTAAAGGTTTTTCATAAATGTTCCTTATCAAGTTAGGAAAGTTACTTTCTAATCCTACTTCCTTGAGTGTTTTTATCATAACAGGGTGTTAAATTTTGCCAAACACTTTTTCTGTGTCCATTGAGATGATTACGTAGCTTTTGGTCCTTTATTCTATTAACATGATGTATTTAATTATTTTTTTAATATTATGCCAACGTGCTTTTTGGAACAAATGTCACTTTGCCATGTTTTATAATCCCTTTCATATGCTGCTGAATTTAGTGTTCTTATACTTTTCAAGATTTCTTACATGTGTATTCATGAGGGACAGCAGTCTATAGTTTTTCCTTTGCTTCTGATGTCTTTGGTATCAAATGCGAGGCTCACAAAAGTTGGGAGGCACTCCCTCTCCTACTTTTGAAAGTGTTTGTAAAAGACTGGTGTGATTTTTTTCCTCTTTTTTTTTTTTTTTACAAATAGTTTATTGTCAAGTTGGTTTCCATATAACACCCAGTGCTCATCCCCACAAGTGCCCTCCTCCATGCCCATCCCCCTCCCCCACATCCTTCAGTCCTCAGTTTTTGTCAGCATTCAAGAGTCTCTCATGGTTTGCTTCNTGAAAGAATTTGTCACCACTAAGCCAGCCCTACAAGAAATCCTGAGGGGGACGCTCTGAAGGAAATGTTGCAAGGAAAAAAGGTACCAGAGACACCACCACAAGCATGAACTCCACAAAAGACACGAAGACTCTAAACCCACATATCTCAATAATAACACTGAATGTAAATGGGCTGAATGCTCCAATCAAAAGACATAGGGTAGTAGAATGGATAAAAAAACAAAATCCATCTATATGCTGTCTATAAGAAACTCATTTTAGACTGGAAGATACCTTCAGATTAAAAGTAAGGGGATGGAGAAACATATATCATGCTACTGGAAATCAAAAGAAAGCCAGAGTAGCTATAGTTATATCAGACAAACTGGACTTTAAATTAAAGACAATAACAAGAGATGAAGAAGGGCATTACATAATAGTTACAGGGTCTATCCATCAGGAAGAACTAACAATCATAAATGTCTATGCACCGAATATGGGAGTTCTCTTTAATTGTTTAATCAAATTTACCACAAAAGCCACATGGGCCTAAGCTTTTTTTTTTGAAGGGGGCAGAATTTAAATTACTAAATTAATTTCTTTACTTTTTTGTCTAATTTTCTCATGAATTAGACATTAGATAAATACTGTAAAAACTCTGGACTCTGATTTTACCTTCTGAAACTTGTTTTTGCTTTTTGTGATTTGGTTGCTTATTTACTAACTTGCCTGGACTAAGCTTATGACCTCTGTCTCTACTACAGTGTGTGGCTACTGAGGTCTCTGCTCAGATTTTTTTTCTTTGCTTTTATTTTCAACAGCTAGCTTCCTAGGGGGTTGCACGTATATCTGTATAGTGTTTATTACAGGTATGTCTCTATAGTGTTTAGCTAAAAGTTGCTTCAATGTGTTCCTCTAACACCTTCAGCCACTATGTATTCATTTTCTGCTGATAGATCTGTATGTGGACTGGGGAACATATTCAAACATCAAATTGCTTTCAAGTCTGCTCCAGCCTTTGCTTTCTGCTGGTCTCATTTGCTTTTCCCTCCATACATTCACATAGCACAGAAGGCCAGGGATGTGTGCACATGTGCACAGGATATGTGGCTGTCTTAGCAAGTCCACTATGGCCATCTCACTTTCTAGAATTCCCTGTTACGTACACTGCTAGTCCATTGCTTGCCCCAAAGAGTCCTGCAATCTCAGGCTAGCAGGCCTTCTTATCTGTTTGCCACTGAGATCACTACTTTAACCAAATGCTCTAAATCACATGAGTTCTTTGTACCAGCAGCAGCAGCAAAGCTGCTGGGTTTTATTTTATAACCTGCCTTACCTTGGTGGAACTACGGTGCCAAGAAAGCTGGGGGTAGGGGGTGGTGGTGGTGACTGGGAAGTTGAAGTAAGCCCAGTGTATTAGTCAGGAGTCTCCAAAGAAACAGAACCAATAGGATATATAAAAAGATATATAGCAAGTGATGTATTATGAGGGATTGCTTACACAATTATAGAGGTTAAGAAGTCCCACAATCTGGGGGCACCTGGGTGGCTCAGTCGGTTAAGCGTCGGACTTCAACTCAGATCATGATCTCACGGTTCGTGGGTTTGAGCCCTGCGCTGGGCTCTGTGCTGACAGCTCAGAGCCTGGAGCCTGCTTCGGATTGTGTGTCCTCCCCCTCCCTCAGAAATAAATTAAAAAACATTAAAAAAATTTAAAAAGAAGTCCCACGATCTGTTGTCTGCAAGATGGAGGTCTGGGAAACCCAATGGCATAGCTCTAGTCCAAACCCAAAGTCCTAGGAGCCAATGGTGCAAATCTCAGTTTGAGTCTGAAGGACCAAGAACCAAGGAACGCCAATGTCTGAGGGAAAGAGATGGAAGTTCCAGCTCAATCTGAGCAAATTTACCCTTCTTCTGCCTTTCTGGCCCTCAATGGATTGGATGATATCTACCCACACTGGTGAGGGTGATCCCAACAATCTTCTTTACTCAGTCTGTTGATTCAAATACTAATCTCTTCCAGAAACACCCTCACAGACACACCCAGAAAAAATGTTATAATAGTGATCTGGGCATCCTTTAGCTTAATCAAGTTGACATGTAAAATTAACCATCGCAGTCAGGCAGGAATTACCATATGGACTTGCCCTGTTCTCAAGTTCAAAAGTTCTCACTCAGTTGTATCCTCGGGTCAATTTCCAGAATGTTAAAATGGCTGTTTTTGATAATTTTTAAAAGCTTTTTAGTTGCTATATACACAGGCATAAATTCCTCAAACTCAGGAATTTATTTATTCAAATATGGGAGAATTTCCTCCATCACGGTCAAAGAAACTCTTCTGAGGAAGACATCACTTCTTGGTGACCATCGATTCAAGAAACAATAGTAATACTGACCTGGGGATTTTTCTACTACTTTACAATATAGCCTTTGACCCAAACACATGAAGGGAACTAATATTTAATAGAAGAGGGACATCAGTTTTTATGTATGCTTTGCTGATGTGATTTAAACTTGGAGCCATGTGGGCAAATCTAGATGGCAGAATAAGTTAACAGAAGGCTTTATATCTAAGTGATGAGAAAAAAATAGGAAAGAAAGGGATAGAGGAGAATATGAATGGAGTCTTAATGATCTTTCTGGAGGATTCTTCATACCTAGATCAATTTTTCTTTTTTTAAATTTTCTTTTTCTTTTTTATTTTTGAGAGAGAGACAGAGTATGAGCAGGGAGGGGCAGAGAGAAAGGGAGACAGAATCTGAAGCAAGCTCCAGGCTCCCAGCTGTCAGCATAGAGCCCAACGTGGGGCTCGAACTCACAAACTGCAAGATCATGACCTGAGCCAAAGTCTGACACTCAACCGACTGAGCCACCCAGGAGTCCCTTATNCAATTGTTCAATTACTTTGTAAATCATTTAAGAGTAAGAACAGTCTTTTATGTGCTGTAAAATGTGTTAATGTAAGGTGAGTATTGCACATGTGTTAAATTAAAATAACAGTCAGTAGCTCCAGCGGTCTGGTAGTACTGAAGGTGAGATTTGTTAGTATTACATGACAATGAAGCCAAAATTCCAACTCTATATGTAAGTAGGTCTCTACCCAATGTAGAAAATGGGGCACTGAGACAATGATACTAACAAAACTTCAGACACGCAAGAGTCAGATTTTCTCACCTTCATTTAAGTAAACAATATCTAGAAGCAGGAATATTAGAAACCAAAGATAGATGAGCTGCCAAAATGCTGAATACTTTCTCATTCGATGAGAGATAGCATCTAGATACATATATATCATTTTAAAAATTCATGGGGAGGGGTACCTGGGTGGCTCTATTGGTTGAGCATCCAACTCCTGGTTTTGGCTCAGGTCACACTCTCTCAGATTCCTGGGTTTGAGTCCTGCGTCAGGCTAGGAACTGGCAGTGCAGAGCCTGCTTGGGATTCTCTGTCTCCCTCTCCCTCTGTCCTTCTCCCACTCACCCTGTCTCTGTCTCTGTCTCTCTGAAAATAAAGAAATAAACTTAAAAATCCCCTTCCACTAAAAAAAAAATACATGGGCGAAAAATAAACAGGAAACTTAAATTTACTAAATATTATTGAATTGTACACTTGAAATGGATGATTTATATGATATGTAAAATATGCCTAAATAAAGTTATTACTAGTACCCAGAAGACTGAGGAAAAAAAGCATAGTTTTCAAATATGTATTTTGGAAATATACAGATGAAAAATAAAGTCAGTTACAGTCATAAGAAAAAGGCAATCTGTTAGGAAGTATAGATATCTAATTCAAACAGATGTCTTACACAGCTGTACTTTAATGTAGGTGAAATATGCCACTTTTGAAAGGATTTATTAGTGAAATATAATTTGCAATTAGAATTCTAGCTCTTTAGGACTAAAAATCTCAACAAATAATTTGGAGGAAACAAAAATTTTTCTAGAACATTTACCATCACACATATTTTCAAAGATTTGCAGCACGTATAACCAACCCATCAACAAGTTTCATCTTGGTCACAGATCTATTTGTATGGAAAAACACAACAGGATTTGTTAAGTATATGCACCATCTTCCATCTAATTAGTACCTCAGGGCAGGTTGTTTATAAACAGAAAACAATAAGGGACGTGTAAAATATCCCCAGCATTTCTCTCTGGATATTTTTAGGTTTAGAAATCAGGAAGGCAGTTTGCACTTTAAGCAATAAACCAGCTAGCTACCAGATTGCCATTAAGGACAAGGAATCCAACTAGAATACCTTGTGATCTATGAAGAAATAACCCTGTATGCTGCTTCATATATTGGAAGAAGAAATTTTGTTCCCTTTAGCTTCAAATTAGAAAAATGTTTAGAGGGCAACATGGAAATAGATTCTATTATTTTTAATGTCAATATTAATAATAAAAGAATGTTACTAAAAATAATTCACAGTTGAAGCTAACTACATCCCAGCTCTGCATATCCACCCCTGCCAAGTCACTACTTACTTAACTATCCATTTGCTGGGATCACGATAGAAATCAGCCATTGTAATCAGGGAACATTTGGCTCCAGGGACTTGTAATGGGTTGCAGAGGATTGCACATCATGTTTCACATGCAGATGAGGTTGCCATCTGGTGGATATTCTCTAACTAAAAGCTAACAACACTTACAGACATATGCGGAGCAATCCCCTTCCAGGTGGACAAATGCTGCTACTTTTAGAAAATATTCATTAGCTGTCCATTTTATGATTTGCACTAAGTGGTCACCTGTTTTTTGTACCTTACATATGAGTAAAAAAAATGCCAGGAAAGCAAGTATACTAAAGGTTTGGATTTAAGAAGTACTAGATGTGGGGTGGAGAAAGATATTTCATGCAAATGATAACCAAAAGAGAGCAGATATATTTATATCAGATAAAATAGACTTTTAGTTAAAGGCAGTCATATGAGACAAGAAGGTCACTCTATAGTAATGAAGAGATCAGTTCAGAAATAGACAACATTACAATAATAGAACAGGATTTCAATATGCCACTTTCAACATTGGGCAGATTATCCAGGCAAAAGAGTAATAACCAAACAGTGGACTTTAATAACACTACAGACCAAATGGGTGTACCACACTTATAGAGAACATTCCATTCAACAGCACCAGAATATACATTCTTCTCAAGCTTACACAGAACATTCCCCGGCATAGATCGTATGATGGGTCACAAAGCAAGCCTTACACAAATTTAAGATTGAAACCATATCAAGTATCTTTTCTGACTACAAAGGTATAAAACTAGAAACTGATGACAGGAGGAAACAAAACTTCACAAATATGTAGCAATTAAACTCTTTCCTAAACAACCAATGGATGAAGGAAGAAATCAAAAGGGAAATCAGAACATGTCTTGAGATAAATGAAAACAAAACCAGAAACACACCAAAACCAGAAATACACCAAAACTTATGGAATGCAGCAAAAGCAATCCTGAGAGGAAAGTTCATTTCAAAAAATGCCTGCATGAAGAAAAAAAAGATTCTGATTAAACAACTGAACTTTACACCTCAAAGAATTAGAAACGGAAGAACCAACTAAGTCCAAAGCTAGCAGAAGGAAGGAAATAATAAAGATTAGAGCAGGAATAAATGAAACAGTGAAGAAAGATAATACAAAGAAGTCAATGAAACTAAGAGTTGTTTTTTTTTTTTTAAGAGAGAGAGAGAGCATACAAGTAGGAGTAGAGAAAGAGGGAGAGAGAGAATCCCACCCAGACTCCACACTGCCAGCATGGAGCCCAGTGAGGGGCTCAATCCCACAAACCATGAGATCATGGCCTGAGCTGAAATCAAGAGTCAGACACTTAACCAACTGAGCTACCCAGGTGCCTCAAGAGTTGGATTTTTTGAAAACATAAACAAAATTAACAAACCTTTAGTAGACTAACCAAGAAAGAGAATTCAAAAGGTGATAAAACATGACTTTGTTTATCAAGCAGGTTCTTGCTAAACACAACTTTGTTAAATAATATTAAATATGCCTAAGAAGTAAAACCTCTGACATCAACATGGGCTCTGTTTTAAACAATAAAGTAACTCCTGTTGTCATGCATGTCTTTACCTAACAGCCTTACTATGAGGATTCACAGTCAGATACATGCCAGAATGATAAATGGTTCCATCTCAAACCTACTCTGATACAAAATGACTACTGATTGAGATATCACCACACACTTTATCTAGTTTTCCCTCTTCTTTCTTTTTCCCTAATGGAACTCTCAAAAAGCCATCTCTCATATATTAAAATATGACATCTATCCCATAGAAGGCATGACAGTTGATGAAAACAGTGTGCTACAAAAACATAGTTACTCATGCCATTTTTACACATAGGCCAGTTAACTGAACTCTGACTTATGGTCATTAGCCAGCCATCTCACAAGTATATATTACTTGCTGAGTAAAGGAAATCAGGTGAAAAAGAATACAGTCTTTGGCATTGGATATGGATTAAAATCCTACCTCTGCTTCTCCTTCATCAAATAGTTTTTTGAGACTCATTCCTCAGCTGTAAAAAAAAGAAGTGGAGGAAATCACACTGTGGGTATGGTATTAGTGTTGTTATAAAGATAGAAGCACTGAGGTACCTCGCTGGTGAAGTTGGTAGAGCATGTAACTCTTGATTTTAGGGTTACAGGTTCAAATCCCACATTGGTTGTAGAGATCATTTAAAAATAAATTTTTTAAATAAAATCTTTAAAAAGGTGTTTTTTTTTTTTTTAATGTTTATTTATTTTTGTGAGAGAGAGAGAAANAGAGCATGTAACTCTTGATTTTAGGGTTACAGGTTCAAATCCCACATTGGTTGTAGATATCATTTAAAAATAAATTTTTTAAATAAAATCTTTAAAAAGTGGTTTTTTTTTTTTAATGTTTATGTACTTTTGAGAGAGAGAGAGAGAGAGACAAAGCGTGAGCCAGGGAGGAGCAGAGGGAGAGGGAGGCACAAAATCTGAAGCAGGCTCCAGGCTCTAAGCTGTCAGGACAGAGTCCAACATGGGGCTAGAACTCACAAACTGCAAGATCATGACCTGAGCTGAAGTCGGACACTTAATCAACTGAGCCACCCCGGTTCCCCTAAAGGCAATTTTTTTTATAAAAATACAGTCTGAATCCAAAACCACTAGACAAATCCATATATCTTATGTTTATATATCATCTTAAATTAGGTATAAAGTATTTGAAAGTTGATACAATTCAGTTTTCTAGAGCAACAGACCTTTTCCTTTTCCACAGTGCAGTGAATAGTCCTATATATGGCTTACATATTATAGAATTGGTTATTTCATGTTTCTCTGAAACAGATTTTTACTTTTTTGTTGCATAGACAGCCTCTCCTCTTACTCTTCCACCCTTAGTGTTATTAACTTTGGAATGCATTATTTGTCAATATAGAGTATGCTATAAGACTTCTAGTTAGGGGGCCTGGCTGGCTCGGTCGGTGGAGCATGTGACTCTTGATCTCAGGATTGGAAATTGCAGCCCCATGGTGGATGTAGAGATTACTTAAAAATAAAATATTTTTTTAAAAAGACTTCCCGTTAAGGCGATGAGACACATGCATTTATCTGTGTGGCATGATGAAGCTCCACTAAAATGACAGTAAAGGAATTTTTTAAGGTATAAATGGAGAAGGACAAAGAGAACAGGAGAGGAGAGGACAGAAGACAGATAAGGTTAATAAAATTGGGGAGGTTGGAAAGTGACAGATGAGATTTAAGTAACTAGAGTAAGCTGAAACCTAAGCCTGGTGGTAATGGGTTCAGTTCTTAAAGTTACTGGATATCTCTAGGTACAGGATGAAGGAAGGGCTTAAAAAGATGAGGATTTGGGGGCACCTAGGAGGTTCAGTCGGTTTAAGCATCCGATTCCTGATCTCAGCTTAGTCATGATCTCACGGTTCACTGATGGCGTGGAGCCTTCTTGGGATTCTCTCTCCTCTTCCTCTCCCTCTCCCTCTCTGCCCCTCCCATACTTGCACTCTTTCTCTCAAATAAGCTTAAAAAAAAAAGACGATGATTGATAGAGAGCNAGAATCTCTAGTCATGGAAACAATAGACATAGCTGAGGGTGGGGGTGTGAACTTCAATGAAAATGAGGATTAAGTCTCTATATACTAAATAGTAACACCTCCTGACTCTGTCACCTTCCTGCTGCTTGGTATCTAAGATACTGTCAGCTCAGCCAGAGATTGGATAATTCTGGAGAAGCTGACCAGCACTAGTATAAAGACCTATAGACACTGATATTTGGGGTTCTCCCATTGAAAATACTGCTCACTTACTCCCCAGGGAAGCTCAACAATTCAAAAGTCCCAACAATGGGGACAGAACTTCTTTTTTGTGGCTCACTCTTAAATATTTATGGAAAGGCAAATTTCTAGCTATTTGAGGAAAGTTTCTAAAATGAAACACAGAAATGAAAACTACAAAAGAAACAAAAGTCAAAGTAAAAAGAAGCAAAAAACTATGTCTTCAGAGATATGAGAAGATACTGCATTGGAGATGTAAGAACAATATGCAGAAAAATGGAACTTTCAAGGAATGAGAAAGAACTTTCAAAAATTAAAATATTATAGTAAAAATCTTAAAATAAATAGAAGAATAAAAATTGAGAAATCAGGAGCTAGTAGAACAAAAAGAAAAAGAAGTGGAAAAGTGAGAAAAGATGAGACAATGCAAAGATTCAGTAATGGAGAGTCAAATTAGACCCACGGAAGTTCCAGAAAGACAGGACAGAAATAGTAAAAGAGGAAATTACTAAAGGAATAATGTAAGAAAAATTCCTAGCACTGCAAGATATTAGTATCCAGATGGTCTACCAAGTATCCAGAACTGTAAATGAGAAAATGATGCTCAGTAATGAACATTATAGTGAAATTTCAGAAGACAGAATAAAGAGAAGATTTTAAAAGTTTCCAGAGGGGAAAAAACAGGTCATATACAAAGGATCACAATATTAGGAAAAAAAATTCTAATCAGTATCCCTAGAACCTGAAGACATGTTTTTAGGGAAAATAATTTGCAAATGTGGTATTATAAATAATACTCCCCACAAAGATGTTATCCCAATCCTTGGACCTGTGAATACTACCTTATATACCTTATATGGTAAAAGGAATTCTGCAGACGTGATTAAGTTAAGAATCTTGAGATGGGGTGATTCTCTTAGATTCTGGGTGGGCCCAATATAATCAAACGAATCTTTAAAATAAGGAGGCAGGAAAATCAAACTAAGAAAAAAGAGATGTGAAAACTGAAGCAGAGGTTGGAGTGATATGCTATGAACATACAGGAAGGAGCTATGAGTCAAGCAAGGCAGGCGGCCTGTAGAAACTGGAAGAGGCAGAGAAAAAGATTCTCCTCTACAGCTTCTAGGAGGAACCATCCTTGCCAATACCTTGACTTTAGCCCATTGAAACCAAATTCAAATTTCTTATCCAAAAATAATAAATTTGTGTTGTTTTGAGCCACTGAGTTTGGGATAATTTGCTTCAGCAGTAAGACGACACAAATACACCAACCTAGACCTCTTATTCAGTTGAATGAACAATCAGATGAGAGATTAGAATTAAGGGTGTTTTCAGACATTCAAGATCTCAAATGATGTATCATCTTTCTCAAGAAATTACGAGAACATCTGTCTACCAAAATGAGGAAGTTAAAGCAAAAGTGAGGGGAACATAACATCCATAAAATGGAATCCAACACAAGAGAAAGGAAAAAGCAATTTTAAGGATGAGGGTGTAGGGATAATCCAGGAAGACAGTGATTTCAGAAAGACTAAACCTGGTCATATTGGAACAGAAGGACAAAAATTCCCATCACAGACATCTTTAATTAAAAAATAATGAAAGTTATAGATAACCTGATGTATTTGAATACACAGAAAGGAGATGTGGAGATTTCAATAGAAAATCCTATTTGAGGATGAGTAAGTGATACATGCATAAAAAAACCCCAAGCCAATAAAAATTAAATACATTTGTCAAAACCAAATTTTTATAGGAAAGAAAATGTATTAACATATGCGATACTTGGTTAAACTTTCAATAACGTTTACAAAGTCATAGTAAGATAATCACTGAATATTGATTCCACCAAAAATTTTGGGAGGGAAATGTGTGTTTATGGGTGTGTTTATGGGTGTGTAAGAGTCAAACTGCCACCTTTCATAAGAGAGAGTTCATACACATTGTCTAAAACGATGAAAAATCAAGAAATAGCCATACAGGAGTGCACCTGGTTGGCTCAGTCGGTTAAGCATCTGACTCTTGATTTCGGCTCAGGTCATGATCTCACTGTTTGTGGGTTTGAGCCCCACATTGGGCTCTGTGCTGACAGCATGGAGCCTGCTTGGTATTCTCTCCCTCCCTCCCTCTCTCTCTGCCCCTCCCCTGCTCACGCTCTCTTTCTCTCAAATAAATACAAACTTTTCTAAAAAAATTTAAAAACAAAAGAAAAGAAATAGCCCTAAAGACACGTTACATAAAAACATGGTAGTAAATGCTGTAGGGAATAGCTAAAATTGTTTAAAGTTATTGCCCTTCAAGAGTGAGAATCAGGAATGGAGAGGGATAGGATAGGGGACTGTTGTTTTTGTAACTGTACTATTTTAAAAAATTTATGTACAAGGGATTAATTCAGTAAAACTACAGTTTTAAAGATGAATTATTCTTATGAACAATGCATTGCTGTGCTTCGCTTAATTCTTCTGAGATACATTATGTGCATGTTCTAATCTAAAAATTTTTAAGACAGGGAAAAATCCTCTATGTACAGCAGCACATTTGCTGTACAATTGTTCCTCAATTCTTGAGGAACACAAATAAAAATCCTTGCCACGCGTAACCTGTAGGGCTTGTTGAACTCTCTGATCCCACTGTATGCCACCAGCTCCTTTGCTTATTATGCTCTACATACACTGTCCTTTTTCATCTCTTTGTTCAAACAAGTAAAGCACGTTTCCTGATGACCTGCCCACAATCTATTCATTTTGCTTGGAAGGTCATTCCCTCAATCATCTCCTGGTTGCCTCCTTATCTTTCAAGCCTCAGCTTAAATGTCACATCTGCAGAGAAGCTTTCTTGGACCACTGAAATGAAAGGAGGTCTCCATGCCAATCCCCCCACCCTTTCCTGTTATTCTCTCTTACATTGCTCTGTTTTTTATTGCACTGTACCACAATTTGTAAAAGCATATTTGTATAGAGGCGCCTGGGGGGCTCAGTAGTTAAGTGTCTGACTTTGGCTCAGGTCATGATTTCACAATTTGGGACTTCAAGCCCTGTGTCAGGCTCTGTGCTGACAGCTGAGAGCCTGGAGCCTGCTTTAGATTCCGTGTCTCCCTCTCTCTGCCCCTCCCTTGCTCGCACTCTGTCTCTTTCAGTCTCTCTCAAAAATAAATAAAACATTAAAAAACATATTTATATACATGTCTTTGAATTTTCACTAAACTCTAAGCTGCCTAGTGTGTCTGTGTGTAGCAGAGAGACTTGTACATAGTAAATGCTCAATGAATATTTTTTTAAAATTTGTTAATGTTTATTTATTTTTGAGAGAGAGAGAGAGAGAGAGAGAGAGCATGAATGGGGGAGGGACAGAGAGAGGAGACACAGAATCTGAAGTAGGCTCAAGGCTCTGAGCTGTCAGCACAGAGCCCGATGTGGGGCTCAAACCCACGAACTGTGAGATCATGACCTGAGCTGAATTTGGACACCCAATATGAGCCACCCAGGCGCCCTGCTCAATGAATATTTTCAATGAATTTTTTATTAAGTGATATATCCATGTCTCTGACATTTATAAACAATGGCATGTTATTGTCGGTAGTTTTGCTATATGTTAACAATAACCAGATAAAGAGAACTAAATAAAAAGAAAGTTATAGGGGTGCGTGGGTGGCTCAGTCGGTTAAGGGTTCAACTTCAGCTCAGGTCATGATCTCACAATTCTTGAGTTAGAGCCCTGCGTCAGGCTNAAAAAATAAACATTAAAACAAACAAAAACAACAAAATTGGGGCGCCTGGGTGGCTCAGTCAGTTGAGCGTCTGTCTTCGGCTCAGGTCATGATTGCACAGTTGGTGAATTCGAGCCCCACATAGGGTTCTGTGCTGACAGCTCAGAGCCTGCTTTGGATTCTGTGTCTCCTTCTCTATCTGCCCCTTCCCCCCTTAAATAAATAAACATTTTAAAAAAAACTAAATTATACAACTCAGACCTTTTGAAAACTTGAATTTTGAAAAACATTCGAGTCTTAATGCCATTGGCTCATTTAAACGCTAGCCTTTGTTATACAGTGGATTCTAAGCAATGCCTAGAATTATACTCAGTACAGTCTCCTTTAATCAAACATTTTATCATTTGTAGTTAACCTCATTATGATAATTTTATACAACAAGGGGTTAATTAACATCACTGATCCACAAAGGAGGCATATATCCATATAATCAAGATCATAGGTCTTTTCCTTCTTCTAAAAATACACAGTAATGAAATGTGTAACAGTCTTGTAGTCAGTATAATAGAATTAAATGCTTCATTTAGGTGACTTGTTTCAGACTCAATTGGATTTTACTTAAAGCGAGCATTTCATGGGTTTTGATCTTTGTCTATGTAGCCTGGGAAGGAATGTGAAGTGAAAATCACAAAGGTTTATTGTAATTATTCCAGTAATATTGTAGCTTTAGTATGATTTTTATTGTAATTTTTATGAGTAGCAATTTCATGTAGAGATAAGACTTGTAAAAATCTTATAATTTAAGCCTAATAAAAGAGATCAGACATGTAATATGCCTACCACAGTACTTGGCACATTAGGAATGTTCAATAAAAATTGTTTTTTTTCCCCGACTCTGACAATTCAAGTAGTAGTGCAGCCAACGCTCATTCATTACAGTATATTAAAGCCCCAATTTTTTACTTGTATAGTGATTTTTTAAACCTAAGCCTAAGACTTTGATCTGATTTATTTGAACTCATTGTTTCTGCTTATTTACTTTCCTTTTTTTTAACATTAAAACAAATTTTTTAAAAGGTTCACTTGTTTTTGAGAGAGAAAGAGACAGACAGAGAGACAGACAGACCTACCGTGAGTGGGGGAGGGCTAGAGAGAGACGGAGACAGTATCTAAAGCAGGCTCCAGGCTCTGAGCTGCACAGAGCCCAAAGCAGGGCTCAAACCCACGAACTGTGAGATCATGACCTGAGCCGAAGTTGGATGCTTAACCGATTGAGCCACCCAGGCGCCCCTTTCATATCTTACTGAATCTTGATTTTACGAGCTCTCTTGCACACGCTTGGGTAAATGAAGTCATTTCTTTCACTCACTAGGATCTTAAAGAAACTAGTCAACCTAGTCTGAATTTTTTAAACATCGTTAAAATAAAAATATCAGTTAATAAACTGTAGAAGGAAAAAAATCTTTTTTGTTTTTCTGCCCTTCCAGATTCTCCANGGGTGGTTAGAACTTTAGTTTACATAGCATCTTAACAAAAGGACAAGTTTTACAGACAAAACAAGACAAAGGCAAAGGACTTGAGTTTCCTGGGTGGCAAATTGTGGGAAGGTGAAGATATGGGGAAACTAAGGGACCATAAGGGCTAGTTAGTATTTTGTTATGTAGATCCCTCTAATGCTGACTCCAGGCTTATAAAGGGTGTAGAATTGTCTCTGGTGGTTAATTTCTGTTCTTCCTGGTACAGAGGGGAGAGGGACACCCCACTTTTAAGCAAATAAGGGGAAGGCAGAGAGTTTTTCTTATATCTGCTTTGTCAATCAACAAAAGACAACACTGCAAGCTGCAAAATAAAATGTGTTTTTATTTAGAGTTTTAGGCATTGCAATCCGGGAGACAGATTCTCCTAAAATTGAAAGCATGCTCTAGAGAAACAAAGGAGATTAGAGTTTTTAAAGAGGAAACGGGGGATTTACATAAGTTGTTTTGAAGAAAAGGTGATTGGTGCTGGTATCTCTACAATTACACTAATCTGTGTGTGATTGGTTGCTAAGGCTAGTGTTAGGCAGAAAGTTTTATTATGTCCATTTTAACATATAGCAGATGCCTTGGCTTTTAACTGAATTCAGCAAAAATTCCAAGTATTTGAGACAGAAGATGTGCATAAGCCCCATCCCAATGTCCTCCCAGATCCATTTTAAATAACTCTTAGCAGTGGTTATTCCATATCATTCTCTCTGTTGTCAGTGTCATCTCAACTGCCTTCAACTTGAAATAATCCTCATGTCAAAGTGCATTTCTTGGGTGGCATATTCTGCTATCCCTTAAAATTAAACCATTTTCTTTACGGTTCTCTAAAAATCCACTCTAGTATAGCATTATTTTAATCCAAGATTTGACCAGCGTAGGCCAAGAAATAGTCATTTTGGTATCTCTAAAAGTAAGACAATTGCCATCAATAACATTTTGGAGGGGGAAGAGGAAATGGAGAGTGTTGGCAACTTTTCAAGAATACAATGGATCTACAAAGCAGAGATCAAAAACAAATGTTGTGTAACATGATACATCTTAGCTTTGATAAGATATTTACTATAATCATAATAAAAGATATACACAAAGCATTCGTGAATGATGAAAAATTAAAGAAATCTATACACAAGTTAGGGAGCTCACAGATTCTATGATGTGCTGTGTTTGAAGAGATTAAGAAAAAACATCTCTGATTTATCTTTCTTTAAAAGTTATATTGCTGTTATTGCTTTATATTATAATGCATATGTCATTTTTTAAAGCTCATCATTAAAGGATAATTGGGCATAGTATAGGAGAGCATTCACCAGGCATCTGGAAGGTTGAGTTTAGCCCTTAGCTCTGCTATTACATTATTTAGAAAAATCACAATCTATTGGAACCTCTGTTTCTTGTCTATGAAATAAAAAGAATGGATACCAAAATTTCGTAACTCTTAAACTCCACGATCCATTGATCAGCCAGTCAACAAAATAAATACTCTATTATTGGAACAGAAAAGAACTATGTTTTAATTATCTCTATTTCCCACAAGGTACCGTGGGAAATACCGTGCTAGCACGGTACCTAATAATTTAACTCTTTTTAGTTCAAAAAGAGTTATTGAGTATCATCTAGGTTCCAAGAATAGCACTAAATTCTGGGAACTCAGCGATGAGGTAGACATGGTCTCTACTTTTTAGAATTTTATAGTCCAGAGAAAGAAAAAAGCATAGTAATTTAAACATCAACAAGTATGACAGAGGGGTGCCTGGTTGGTTCACTTGGTTAAAGATTCCAACTTCGGCTCAGGTCATGACCTCATGGTTAGTGAGTTTAAGCCCAGCAAAGGGCTCTGTACTGAAAGCTCAGAGCCTGGAACCTGCTTCAGATTCTGTCTTCCTCTCTCTGCCCCTCTCCCACTTGTTCTCTCTCTCTCGCTTTCTCTCTCTCCCTCTTTCAAAAATAAGTAAACTTAAAAAAAAATCTTAAAAAAAAAGAAGTACAATTGAGGTAGGCAAAGAGTAGTATTTTACATAATGGACATCCCTTACAAGAGTCAAAGAAAGCCTTCCTGGAGAAAATCCTATCTCTGCTCAATCCTGAAGGATGAGTTATCCATAATGATGGAGAGGCAGAGAAAATAGCAAGTGTACAAACAAAACATTTAAAAAGAATTTGAATAAATTAATGTGGCATGCATTCACTACAATTTCTTTCTGAATTGTTTAAAAAAGCAAATAGATCCTTGGTTATTTAAAGTAATTAAGAAACCACACTGACAGGTATGACGGGTTTGGGAAAGGACACCACGATGGTGGGTCTGACGGGTCTGGAAAAAGACACCAAGATGGTGGATGGGACTCCATCTTATGACTGCCTCAGGACTTTCCTGCCACCAGCTTCCCGATCCCAGTTTCCCTGCCACAGGTTTCTCAGAAGACATGCCACCTCAGCAGAAACGAAACCCAACCCAGTAAAAGCGAGACCAAATAAGGAAACCTGCCCTCTAGGGTCTCAACCCGGAACTACAATCCTATATATACCCCTCTCCCCAGTCTCTGGGTGAGACTTCCCAGGCTTGCTACTACCCCCAAGCTGCAGAACCTCACCCGAGAGCTCTTTACAATAAAGGTGTGCTCAGCCCATTCCCTTGACTCCTTTGTCTCCTTTTCCAGTGTCTTTGGTTCACCACCCTCTGTTATCTCAGCCTTAAACACACTTATCATAGGGATAATGCTACTTTACTTTCCGTATTTCCTTTAGAGTCTCAGCAATGGCTCCATGTTTATTTTATCTGGGAAACGATGTATGATTTTTTTTTCTAAAATTCATGTCGAGATACCTGGGTTTCATGTTGTGAAAAATTCAGAAAGATCTTGAAAGAGAAAACAAAACAAAGAAAAAAGGATTACTAGGAAGGCTCGGCATTGTCTAGCACATCCAACCCTTATATCTGATGCTATACTATCTGTGACTTTCATTGGATTAAAATGAGCCCTAGAAATCTGGCCTCAGTCCAGTGCTATGGTCTGAAAGTTATCTAAGTGATATCAGCTCAGAAGCCTGAACCCCAATGACTAGTCTTTGGAGTGGCAATCATCTGAGGTACCTGGTATGGTCCCTTTCCACAAGGCTCTGGGATTGTTCTTTCTTGAAGATGCAAATTATGGCCTGTATTTTACAGTTGAAGCTTTAGGTAAGCTTTAGAGTAAAACGAGAACGTTAAGAGATTTAATGGATGTGGTTAATTTATAACTATTTCCAATCCTTAATAGAGAGGATCAAAACTCTGTACTAGAGGGCAGTATATAATTATTTCATAAGAGTTTTGATGAGGGTTACTTCTGAAGGTAAAACAGTATAGACAGAAAGAGTGCTGACAAATCACCCGCGACACCTCATAATGCATGTGATTTCTAAAATGTTTATACTGATAATATTTTACCAAAAATATCTTAATTAGGGACACCTGTGTCCCTTCAGACCAAACAACTCTTCCCGCGGAAGTTTTTTTTAAAAAATGTTTTATTTATTTCTGAGAGAGTGACAGCATGAGCAGGGGAGGGTCAGAGAGAGAGAGNAGCGCCCCTTCCCATGAAAGTTTACAGTCATAATTCTTTAAACAAACCTAATTATTTCTAGTATCTCTTTAAAAATTTTTTTAAATGTTTATTTATTTTTGAAAGAGAGACAGAGTGCAATTGGGGGAGGGGCAGAGAGAGAGGGAGACACAGACTCTGAAACCAGATCCAGGCTCTGAGCTGACAGCACAGAGCCTGATGCAGGGCTCTAACTCACAGGGAGATCACGACCTGAGCTGAAGTAGGAGTAGGATGCTTAACCGACTGAGCCACCCAGGTTCCCCACCCGTATCTCTCTTTATAAAGCGACAGAGCAAATCCCCTCTGAGATTACAAAGCCCCTCTGAGAAATCTTAGTGGTTTTACACATAAAAGTTCTAGTTCGAGCTATAAAATATATCCTGAAAATTCTACTTGTTTAAAATTCAGGAACTGATTTTGAGAAGGCAAAATTAAGAGTTGTCAGAGGAAATCTGTTCACTTGACTAGGTAGGATCATGAGTGACTAAGAAACAATACTTATTTACCTATTTAACCAAAGTACAGTTATTCCTTATCCAGGGAATACATTCCAACACTCCATTCCAAGTGGATGCCTGAAACTGCATAGTATCNTTATAAATGAGGCACAGCAAGAGATTAATAATCATAAATAATAATAAAACACAATTTTAACAATATACTGTAATAAAAGTTATATGAATGTGGTCTCTCTCTCTCTCTTTAAAAATATCTTATTATGCTCTACCCACACTTCTTGTGATGATGTGAGGAGATAAAAATACCTATGTGATAAGATGTAGTGTGGTGACTGATATAGGCATTGTGTTAGGCTACTATTGAGCTTCTTGTTTCTTAATTAAAAATTTTTTAAATGTTTATTTTTGAGAGAGAGAGAGAGAGAGAGATTGACAGAGTGCGAGCAGGTGAGGGGCAGAGAGAGAGAGAGATGGAGACACAGAATCTGAAGCAGGCTCCAGGCTCTGAGCTATCAGGGCAGAGCTAATGTGGGCACGAACCCACAAGCTATGAGATCATGACCTGAACCCAAGTCAGACGCCCAACCCACTGAGCCACCAAGGTGCCCCTACTATTGACATTCTGATGATAAATCAGAAATCAGAAGGGGGAGATCATCTGTTTCAAGACTGCAACTTGCCTAGGAGTAACTGAAATAGAAGAAAGCGAAACAGTTAATAAATGGGGGGGGGGTGCTTCTGTACAAATAAAACATTTGAACAGAAACACAGAAGGTAACACTACTGTAAATGAAGAGTCTATGTTCTATGGGTTCCCTCCCTTAAATTATCAAGTATGTAATAAAGGCAACTTAAATCACGGAAAATTATTCTTGTGAGAGACCCAGAATCTTAGTTGAGGGGGTACTGTAAACCTTTGAATATACTTCACAGCTTCATTTCAGAGTTGGGTAGTATAAATCAAAGCAAATAAAATTCACTTAGTAAGTACTGTCTTTTAATACTCTCTCATATTCTTTTAGAGGATCTGTGAGGTCAAAATGATTTTCATAATAATACTAAGATATTATCTGTCATTTTGACTCTCATCCTCTCTGGAGAAAACAATGAAGTTTTCCAGAGGCTANTTATTCTTTCTATGAAAAAAAATTTTTTTAAATGAGATTTTTCATAAAAAACTAGGTCATTTATATTAGCATGCAGTGTGCTCATCATTGTTACTTTCCAGTGAATAAATATTTAAAAATTTTCTACTTTATCTCTAATATGATAATAATAGTTTAATGCACAGTATAATCCACAAAATAAAAGCTCTTTGAGGTTCTTGGTAATTTTTGATAGTATAAAGGAGTATGAAAATTAAAAACCTGCTTAGGCAAAACTATTCTTTTTCCTTGGGAAAAAAAAAGAGCACAGATTGTCCTGTATTTCTTTGTCACTGTTACTCTTTGAAGAGTTTCAACTATCATATTAATCATAACTTTGGACCGAAGTGGCTAATTTCTATTTTAAAGAGAAAAGTAAAGGGTAGGAAACAGAATTATCTGGCATATACAAACATTATTAAAGACTAGAAGGGCT
The DNA here is from genome assembly GCF_008692635.1 of Crocuta crocuta. NCBI lineage: Eukaryota > Metazoa > Chordata > Mammalia > Carnivora > Hyaenidae > Crocuta > Crocuta crocuta. The sequence goes on from NW_027527161.1 coordinate 86,460, forward strand.
TAAGAATACACATGATGACACNCAAAGTTAAATAAACTTAGAATTATGCTTAGTTTAAACCAATGTTTCAATATTCTATTTTACTTAGAAAGCATCTAGCAACGCAATGATTATCTACTCATTAACTGAATTTAATGTCAGTCCATCATCTTAAGTTGTTTAAAGATCTTAGAAATTATCTTCAAGCATAGTTGTAGTTGAAATAAAGTTTGTCAGAATACTGCTTCAATGTAGTTGAAAACAAATTTACATTTTTCATAATCATACATTTTTAGAGGTAATGTTAACTTTTGTGACCAGGGTTAAGTGTGAGTTTAGGAAAAAGTAACGTAAAATAAAATGCATTTTGTAGAATACTTAACACTGACAAAACAGAGAAGACTTATGTGCCAAAATGTAACATTAATTATATAATTTCAGGTTCTTAAAACATTTCTGGAGCAGTNTTTCTCACTTTCTGAGAATTTACAAATATTCAATTTATATGTGTTCTATTGTCTCTATGCTAAGCAGAATGGTACTCCTTTAATTTAGTATCTTCTACATATATGAAAAGATTTCACAGACATAACAAGAGGCAAAGGCCTTTCTGCATTACAGAATATTTTGGAATATATTCTCTAAATATTTCAATAAATATTCATAGCTTATTCCTCTTATTGGGCAGAAAATTTAATTATGCTTATGTTTTACTATTTAACCATGATCTTTCTACATTTGTTACTATGAGACTGTAGTTTCACTGTTATTATCAATTCCTGAAATTTGTTATCAAGAAAGAGGTAGCAGCGTATCACTCCTCAAAAAGACAAATAGCCAAGCTACAAGATTTAAAGGAACGGTCCAGCAAAAAAAGGCAGAAGGGTTTTTTTTTTTCAGCTTTTGTTCTAAACCTAATTCACGTTTATCCTTTTCCTGTTAATTTCTTGCAGCTTCCCTTCTGTATATAACCAGGCAGGGGAAAACACAAACATGAACTCAAGTGAGATTTTAAGTAGGAAATATAGAAAACATTACAAGGAAATAAAGCGGACAATGATTTTAATACTGGTGGTAGTAATAAGGAGTCTTGAGAAAACAGCTCTAGGGTACTTGACTAGTTCAGTATAACGGATCTGTGGTATTTATTCATGCTAATGTATAACTTTACATTTCATCATAATTTAAATTTATCATAATTTTACATTTTAAAGGGCTCAATGGATGAATTCAATGAATTATAGATGTAGGCTCCAGGCCCTAGTGCCTCTACTTTACACACAATGCTTGCTAATGAAGGCAACCAAGAGACCCTGTAGGGCTCTGGCTTCCTGAGAACCAGTTTGAAGAGCCTATGCTAATGAAAAGTAATTTTGAAAAGACACCTTTTTTTTCACATGCTCTCAACAGACTTAAAGTATAACAAACCATCGCCAAAAGTCTTTTGGGAAAACTGGGTATCAAATAAAGAGTCCCATACTCCTTTATCATTAAAAAGATTTGTGGTACCCAAGCAAGGACGCAAACAGACCGTCTCGGTATGAGGTTTCAACAGTAGCTTTCAACTACCACTTTGAAAAAAAAAGTAAATCTGTCAATTGCCCACCTTCCTATCGCGAGGGCCTGGGGAGTTCACACACACCTCAAATTTCTGGCGCCGTGAGGCGTTTGTTATCCTTTGGCCCCACCCCCGCCCGCCGGACCACACCCTCGGTTCTCACAGCCCCCTGG
>NW_027527161.1:88282-88440 GCF_008692635.1 Crocuta crocuta
AGCAGCTTCGCTTGCAGCTCGCCGCCCTTAGGCTTACCGCTAGCCTCAGTAACCTTGCCGGAACCGCAGTGCTTGTAAGGAACCCCCCCAAGGCTCGACCTCAGGTGCCGCCGCCCCTTGGCTCCGCCCCGCGCACGCCTGGCCCCTCCCCCGGATCC
>NW_027527161.1:88446-88658 GCF_008692635.1 Crocuta crocuta
GAGTTGGTGTTCCTCGGGCCAGGACTAGCCAGTCTGCCGCTCCTCCTCAGGCCGACGGTGGGTCGCGTGGTAGCGTGGTCGGCACTGGGCGCCTCGCCGAGCGCTGCCGGGCCTTGCCCGGTTCGGCTCGATCCAGTGGGTCCCACTCGGCGCGCCTTCCCCTCTCTGCCGCCTGCCGCCCTCCGGCGAGCTAGCATCTTACCTTCTCCGCG
>NW_027527161.1:88707-93630 GCF_008692635.1 Crocuta crocuta
TGGGCGGAGGGTTCGCGCAGCTTCAGCCGCGAGGCGGATCACAGCTGTTGAATCTTCGCCTTGCCGCTAGTTCTGGACGCCTTTCTCGGGGTTTCTGCCTGCTTTTCTCGTGGCGTGGCCGGTCCTCTCACGGCTCGGTGAGCTGGGTCGCTCAGATCTTCCCGCTAGGGCTTGTGAGGAACCTTCACAGGGTCCGGTAAGGGGCCGAAGCGTCATTTGTGTTAAGTGAAACCGGCCGCTGGTAGAATATTTTGCGGTCCGCGCGTCGCGGTCTGAACACCGACTTTTAGGGGTGGGTTTTTGGTTGTTGTTGTGTGTGTTTTTTTTAACGTTAGCCTGTTTAAAAATCCCGCTTCTCCCTACCTCCACCTTTTTCAGATAATCAAGAGCCTTGGCTACGACCGACTTGTTCTCCAGATAGGTAGAGGGAAGGTGGTACCTGAACAATTCCGTACTGAGTCCTTTGCTCTGGATGTTTACAGGTACAAGGATTCATTGAAAGAAGATCTTGAGAAAGCAGATCTTGTTATTAGTCACGCAGGTAAAGTGCCTTAGAATCCCGCGATTTGGGTTTTGGTAGTAACAGAAAGTTGAATTTTTGTGAGGTAAACTAAAATCACTAGAGTACCTCACCGTAGTCGTGGGTAGAATATTTCTTCGAATGTACCTATTAGGAACGTTATTGAAAAGAATTTATTAGGTCTGGGTGATAGACGGATAGGAAATGAATCACGTAACCCAACTTTACAATAAGAAACCCTAAACATGGGCCAAATGATTTACCCAGTGTCCCGTGTAAAGAGTGGTCAAACTTGACATCAGTATTTGGGGTTTAAATCTGCAGGAATGTTCACCCAGCTTATTGGTTGGATTGGTCCTGGAGAAATTGGCTTTGAAAGATTTTTTTCAAAAAATACTTTAAATGTGAGTGTGAAACGAATGTAGTCCATCTTCTTTAACCCACATATTGTGTAAATCATTGCCTGCTCTTCACAGAACCTGATCTAGTTAGACTTCCAGTACCTTCAGAAGAACGGCTTTTGGAGGGAGCAACTAAATACTATTCCCATTTTACAGAGGAAGAAGCAGAGACACAGAGATTAACTGTAACTTGTCTACTCAATAAGTAACTCTGCCATTAGTGTATTCTACCTGCTGCTACCCAAAAAGGTTTTGTCTATCTGTCTCGCTTCCAGTGAAAACCTCTAAATGAGTTTAGATTTCAGAATGGAATTGACCCAAATATTGTACATATGCAAATGCATGGAGATTCATTCTTGACAACATTGGGGATGGTGCTTCAGTGGCAGACTCCGAAGGATGGTCAAAAGTTTTTCTTTCTGGTGCTTGGCACTATTGAAGACTTGGCTTTTTCAACTTGTGTTTAAGTGCTGTACAGTTTCATGAATAGTGTGTTGAACCTGAATCTTAAGATTCAAGGCTCATGCCCAGGACATACTAATAGAGGGCAACTGGCAAAGCACTGAATCAGAGATCATGATATTGTTGGTAGTGATACAGGATGTATTTTTCAAGTCAAGTTTATGACATACTATAGAGCAACTGGTAACTACATTTTTGTCATTTTGAGTGTGTGATTGAAAGTCGTGGTTTGTAGTTCTGCCAGCCAAGTTTTTTCATCTTCAGCTCTTAACTATAATGCTTAGTGCAGAGCACCATAACTTTAAAAACAAAATTAACAATTTGGATTTATTTTTGTAGGTGCAGGAAGCTGTTTGGAGACTCTGGAAAAAAGAAAGCCACTTGTAGTGGTCATAAATGAAAAGTTGATGAACAATCATCAGCTGGAATTGGCAAAGCAGCTACACAAAGACGGGCATCTTTTCTACTGTACTTGCAGGTATACCAGACACTGATAATTTGACCTCTTGCCTTAAATCCTCCCCCATTGTTGTTACCCACCTACCTAACCTGTCTTTTCAGCCTCTTACCTTCTCCCACTTACCAAGCATGCTTTGATTTTTCTCACCTGTAAAACCCTTATTTGTCTTCCACTGTGAGTGTGGTTTGTGTTCTATTTCCGTATCTGTGCCTGTTTCATTGCATGTGAACATGTGAATGTGTGTGTGCTTGTATGTAAGTTTATCCGGGTGCACAAGTCTCTGAGAATATAATTCTTGAGTTCATTAGATTTTTTTCATTCAGGGAGTGCATTTTCATATTTTAAAGTTTTGCCTTCAGTAAATCCACTGGAATCCTTAAGTGAAATTTATTCATCCGTTAGTTCAGATACACCTAATATGTCACAGGCATTGTTTTTCAGTGCTGTGGATACAGTGGTAAATGGGAGATGAAGCCCCTGCCCTCATGGTACTTTGTTCTAGTACCTGGAGATAAACAGTAAACCGTTCATAAATAAGTGATCAAGATAATTTCACATGGTGAAATGTGTTATGAAGACAATAAGGCAGGATGATATGATAACTGGAGTGAAAATTATGGTCAGAGAAGGCATGGTTGGGTATCTGACATTTGAGCCAAGACCTGAGTAAGAAGAGATAGTCTTGTGAAGCTCTTGAAGAAGGAACAGCAGTGATTCCAAAGGCTCTACGTTAGGCATGAGCTTGGAGTTGTGTTTGAGGATCAGAGGGAAGGTTAAGTGTGGCAGGAGTATGGTGAGCAAGGGGGAAGGTAGTATGAGACTGGGTGGGGTTAGTTCGTGTAAGAGTTCTGATTTTATTCTATGTGTAGTGAGAAGCCATCAAAGTATTTTAAGCCAGAGGAATTACTATGGTAAGGAGTATTATTTTCTAGAAGTGTGTTAAAATTCAACAAGAACTGATCAACATCACATTAGAAGGATGAAGAAAATTGCTGGTTTGTTTTCTATTTATTCTTCTTGAGACCCTAGAAGCTTGCCAAAGGGTCAGGTCAGTAATACCCAATTATTTGACTTTAAAAGCTATTCTAATTTGATGTTTTCTGATGTTTTATGAAGTAAAGACTTCACAGAAGTATTACAAAATGTGTATTTTTTATGTTATAACTTGAAGTTTAAAGTGAAAAACCTTAGAAGAAACTGGCTAGAACATAAGCATTTCTTTTCACTTCATTGCGCCTGTCTCTTAGGCACTCAGAAAATACTTGTTCCTTAAGTAAATACTCACTGAGCACCTACTATGTTCCAGGCATTGTTCTTAGGTAGTTGGCATACATTGGTGTACAAAACAGGATTCCTGTTCTCGTTGAAAGGAGACAGATTCATTGATGTTTCAGGAATAGTTATTGGTGTCCCAATCCCTATATGATGGAGGAGAGGGAATATTAAAATGGCTGTGTAACCTAGAAGTCATTACTAAAATGGCTGCCGTTAGTGGGAGTTGGAAGAAGCTAGATAATAAAAAGTACATAGGTTTCAGATAATGGGCATGGCTGTCTTTGGGTAGTTGAGATTGTTAGGGGTTAACACCATTTTTTAGAGAAGAATAAACTCTTCCTAACTGGTCTATGCAAGTAAATTTTTCCCAACACTTTTGATGAGTATTTTTATTCTAGATGTTAAATCAGCTTTGATTTTTATGTCAGTACATTTAAAAGGAGAAAGCATTGATTTCAGAAACCTCCTTATTCAAGTTGAAAAGAAAGCTGTACAGGTCTCCAATTTAGTAATTTCTTATAGTTTTAGAAGTCTTTTTCCTTATATTTCCAGAAGTTACACACATGAATACTGTACAAATCAATAATTGGTTGTATTTTCATTTTAGAGGTTTTATTCCCCCAAATCTNCTTTTATGTCATGGTTTGGAATCTTATTTCCAACATGCTTGGTGATCGTACATTGTTTAGTTATATATGGATTTATAATGGTAAATTACTGGCAAAAAATTTATTTTGCAATCTTCATGCACGGTCTAGTAGTCTCCCCAGCTTCTTGTTCTTGTCTGGCAGCTGTTACTTTTGTTTTCATTTATTATGTTTTTATAAATTAATTTTGCTTCAGTTTATATCTGGCCAGTCCTGAGAATTGTTCAAAAGCTATGTGACCACATCTTTAATGAAATAACATTTTTGTGATATTTCAGTTGACACGAGAAGCCTATCTGTTGAATTGGTATTGACAGGTAGTGCATAGTGCTCCTGGTGTTGCTTTTATCTTTGCATGTACAGTTGACCCTTGAACAACACAGATTTGAATGACACGGGTCCACAGATTTTTGCAGTCAATACTGTAAATGCATTTTATCTTCTTTACAATTTTCATAACATTTTCTCTAGCTTATTTGTTAATAATAAAGTTTATAATATAATGTACAAAATGTGGGTTAATTGACTTACCAGTAACGCTTCTGCTCAACAGTAGGCTATTAGTAGTGAAGCTTTGGGGGAGTCCAAAGTTGTACATGGAATTTCAGTGGTGCAGGAGGTGGGTTGGATCTTACTCCACGTTGTTCAAGGGACAACTATATACCAATAAGAAAATTACATTAAAATTCACATATACAGTTTGAGAAGCATCACAGTATTCTTGGAAGTTAGAGTCAGTCGTCAAGTGGGCAGCAGATAAATTACGGAATTTTCTCCCTTGTTACCTAATATTTTTCTTCTTTTGTTTTAGCACGCTTCCTGGGCTGTTACAGTCAATGGACTTATCAACACTGAAATGTTTTCCTCCTGGCCAGCCAGAAAAATGTTCTGCATTTTTGGATAAAGTTGTTGGATTACAAAAATAAACACTAAACTCTGAACATTTTAAAAACACTCCCCAAATTCAAATTTTGGAATGTGGTTAAATCAAATTAAATACAAATTTTCAAAATAATATAAATTAATAAACTTATACATCTATAGAATGTATAGAAAATTTTATGGTGTGAATGTTAGCATTTGGGTCCAAATCCTCATTGCAATTTAGAAAATTCAGTAGATTTTTACTTAGTGTTTTAATTTTAGTAAAGTCTGTAG
>NW_027527161.1:93754-94096 GCF_008692635.1 Crocuta crocuta
TTTGTAAAGAAATGTGAGAGTCAGAATCTTTACCTTTTATAATTTAAGGAAGAAAATGTTAAAAAAAAAAGATGGATTAAAAAGTTCAATAATTACCTTAAAAAGGTGAACAAGATTAAATATCAAATCAGTTGATCTATGGTACTTGGAGAAACTACTTTCAGTAGAGTGGATATAGTCTCTTTCCTCTAAAATCTAAATAGAAAATGATAAAATAATCTTGTTCAATATCAAAGCTTTATTGGTTTGAAAAGAGTAAATCAAAAAGGACTTAGGCCAATAGGAATTGCTGTTATTTTTTAAGGGTCCTTCTCACAGTGGTATTGAATAATTTGTTGAAAA
>NW_027527161.1:94110-94705 GCF_008692635.1 Crocuta crocuta
ACATTGATGCATTATGAAATTCTGATGGGAGTAAGGAGTCCTGAGACCTAAAACTTAAACTGGATTATCTGTAAGTGTTCATAGTTTTATTGGTAAAAATTTTAGGTATAGTTCATAAAAATAGCATATGCTATAAATACATACTTTCCATAATGTTATTACAATATATTGATTATTCTAAGCATTTTACTTGGGGTGCTCTACTTAATGTGTGTGTAGATTTATTTTCCTGATCATTTTACTTAGGCTAATGTTAAAATAAATTCTTACTAATAGTAGAAGGTGGTGGCTGAGAAATACTCTGGGTAGCAGGAGGAAGCCAACTTGGATTAAAATTTTGCTGAGAATAAAAAGTGAGTAATCTACATAGTTCAGAATTCACAGCACCGTAATAATTATATATTGATCTTATACTAATATTACAGGAGAGGCCTTTTTCAAATACATGGTGAGGATTTGACTTTTCTGGGCTCTTTTATAAATGTGCTCTAATTTGAGAAAAATTGTTGCTTGAAATTATTTTGATCAGAGTCTTTAGTTATTTTATGTCCTGAAGGACTAACCATAGAGAATCTGAAACAAAGGTTCTACTCAA
>NW_027527161.1:94764-95977 GCF_008692635.1 Crocuta crocuta
AGCAATATGGGACTCCAAATCTTTTCTTTCCCACAAGAATATATAACCCATATTCCATTTCATTTACCAGAGGCTTAAGCCTGTGGTGTTAATTGTGGGTAGTGATCTCCCTTGACTGTATCCCTTTGTGAAGTTTAATACCTGTTGTTTGGCTCAAAAATCAAAAGGTATCTCAGAATCATTTTGATTTGACAGCAGTTTTTGAAGTCATCTAGTTCAATCCCATCATTTCTCATATGAGGAAGGCCAGAGGTTACGACTTGTCTGAAATAACAGCCTTTAACAGAGTTGTTGCTAGAAGCAGCTTTTTGACTCCTTGCCTTGAGTTGATTGTCCCATACCAGAATGTATGTTGTAAGCTGCTGCTTGATTCTTTATAGTTGTTTGCCTAGTGTTTAGTTAGTTGAATCCCTTCCAAGGAGAGTTTTGTTCATTTGTTAGAAGTTACTTAGTAGGATTTTCACACTTAATTGGGTTTTCCTTTGGGGTGTAATCTTAACTTGGACTTAGAAACGTATGATTTCTGAGTTTTTGGAATGTAGCAAAATGCCAAGGTAGGATTGATACCAGATTGAATGAATGACGACTTTAAGACAAAGAAGTGTAGATTTTTGGAATTGGAAGAGAATTTTAAACCTACTTACTACAAACTTCTTATAGATGAGGAGAAAGGCTAAGAAATGAATTGCCAAGTTTACCTATTATTGGTCCTTAATGAAAATAATGATCAAAATTCTATTTGGAATGTTTGCTTTGAGTGAAATTTGTTTGGCTTCATTACATGGCAGGGCTTCAGGTTCTTGAAATCTGTGGAAAAGTGGAATGTTTAAGTTTTCTGTTAGGGGTATTTAGATTTCCAGGGATAAGGAAGCAAAAGGAAGTTCAGTATTTTGAGAAATTTGTATCATGGGATAGGTTCAGAGGTAGATCAGTAATAGTAGAAAGTTTATGTTGTTAGATGAAAAGTGATGTGAGGTTATAGGATGACCCTGGGTAGTAAGGAGTTTTGATGGCTGCTTATGATTTGGGAGGAAAGCAAACTGGAAGGATATGGTAGTAGGTAAAATAATGCAACTGATGAACTTGATCTGAGATTCTGGAACATTTTAAAGGTATAGTTGACTCTTGAACAATGTGGGCAGTTAGTGTAAGACCCCTGTGCAGTTAGAAATCTACATGTAAATTTTGACTCCTAAAAGACTTGACTATATGC
>NW_027527161.1:96087-98485 GCF_008692635.1 Crocuta crocuta
ACATTTGACTAATTGCCTATTGAATGGAAGCCTTACTGATAACATAAATCATCGATTAACCCATGTTTTCTATATTATGTGAATTATGTAATTAACAACGAAGTAAGCTAGAAATATGGAAATGTAAAGAAGGAAACTACATTTACCTTACTGTACTGTATTGAAAAAATCGGAGTATTGGTAGACCTGCACAGTTCAAACCCATGTTGTTCAAGGGTCGTCTAGTCATTATCTGAAAGTATTGTCAAGTGTCTGATTTTAGACACTTTCGAGCACTACTTTGTATGCTTTCAAAGGTAAATCATGTAGGTAAAAAGTGTATTATGAAAGTGTGTACCACCACTTTGATAGTTTAAGGAAGAGTTTTCCAAGACTAAAAAAAGTCAAGAATGGCTTCATTATATTAGCACTAATCTCTTATTTGTTCAAAGTATAAAATTTTCATAGGTGACCCAAAATCTGTATACAGTCTAAGAAATGAGTGTATGGGCAGACTATTTGAAACTGATTTGGCAGAAAGATTTGGAATGAGTGGTCCAGATAGTTGTGNCTGTACAATTTATACTATGTTTTTATGAGGGGTGGGGAATGAAAAAAATCATTCACCCCTGTTGCATGATTAGTATATATCATATACTATATACAGCTGTTTACAGATAGGAAGTCACTTAATCTTTACAATAACTTTGTGTTATTTTCCCATTTGGGGAATGAGGAAACTAAGCTCAGCCTAATGCAAAAAGGAAGTTTTATGTTACTTAGGTGTCTGATGGACTGGGAATTGTAATCAGAATGGTGATTTCCATCGTATTTCCATCTTTTATGGTGACAGTATAGAATATTTGAAGAGGACTATTCTAAGGAATTTTGACTGTATGATAACCACAGGTATATAACCTTTTTTAGTTTTTGCATTGTTACTTAAAAGCATACTGGTTGCAACTCAAAATCCATGTGGAGAAATTCTCACAGGTGGTTTGCCTGGTTGCAAGTTGCTTACTGGCTCTCTTTTTTTTCTCTAAATACTTAAGTTAGGTCTTATTTTTGGTCATCACTCCCAGAGCTGCTATTGATGTTCCTATCTATATTCCCCAACTCTGATTTGGTTTCCTGAGTGGTATATCCAGTTGCCTATTGGTCCTGTATGTCTGTTAATTCTCTAAGCACAGTAAACTTAATGTGTCCCAAACTAAAATCCTATTCCTTCTCTCATCCCTCTGAGATCTTTGCCCATATTGATGGTGTTACCATTTAGTATTCCAGGCTTATTATCTCCAACCCTTTATATCTGATTGATCACCAGGTTCTCTTAGCTTTAGTTCCTAAATAGCTCAAGCCTTTTTATTTATATGCTCATTTAGTCTTTTAGCATAAATGTATGATAAGAATCTACTTTTTGCACCCAAGATGTGAGTCCTGCTCTGGAGGAACATTTTAACAGTCTAGTTATGGAGGAATTGTCTTACTCATTCTCGAATCCTCATCCGAAGCACAGGCTTTCCTTAAATGATGAATGCACTTTTCTCTCATGGTCTTGATTAGGAAACACTATAATCTTGCACACATTCATTTCTTACAGTCTGTCTAGGTTGTCTGTGTCAGAAGAAAGATGCGGCCATCACATTTTATGAAGTTTGTAGAATCAGATATTTACAGGAGTGGCATCTAAAACAGTGAAAAGATTTAAGACGACTACCAAATAATATTTAATTCCTTGTTAAATGGTTAACTCTTTACAGAATTCTTCTAGAACAGTCTTTATACTGAATAGTTCTTTAAAATCTCACAATTTTTGTAGGTGGCTATACAGAAGGTGAGCAAACTTAGCTTCAAATAGAAATGAAGAATATATGCTAATTCACTTTGATCTTGAGTCTTGAAAAATATTTTTAAGGTCTTTTAGACCATTAAATACCATCTATTTTGGTATTTCACTCCTAGCTCTTTATTGTTTATGAATTTTTACCACATCCTGGTTAGAATTATTTTGATTGACACAATCATTTAAAACAATTGCTTTTTTCTCTACTGACACATATTTTGCCATGAATTTCAGGGAGTTTTTGTAGGTACCTTGAGGTTCCAGGTTGAGAATTCCCAGGCCAACTTCTATATTTTCATTTGTTTTTCATTAGTATTCTGGTGATAACTACCAGATTCCTTTACAGTGATGACCTCTGATTAAATACACTTAAACTTAGTAATTCCCAGTTTCATAACATACCACGTTATAAACTTGTCAAGTTAACACCCACCAAACACATTTTGAAACTACTTTTAATACTAACTTTGTCTATAACCCATAATGTCTTGTGTAGCACTGTTTGTAGTTGACAAAAGGAACTAAATGGAGTTTTTTTTTTTCATCTGTAGTACTTATTTTAGGATAGACTAGAAA
>NW_027527161.1:98562-102258 GCF_008692635.1 Crocuta crocuta
TTGGTGAAGCAATACAATATTATTGTACTTCATTTACTGTCAAGTGTGCTTCTAACATTTGTTTGTTGAATTGATAGTCACTGTTGGAATGATGTGTGTCAGAACCGTATATTGTATCATTTTACTGTTCATTTCTCCTTTTGTACAGAATCTATTGGTTGTTTCTCCATTACCAGTGTGAAGTGGGTGGATAATAAACTCCCCAAAATTAGGAGTGAAAAACATTCTTAAATCCTGGTCCCAAGTAATTTTCTGGATCTCAGTTTTCCCGTTTGTGAATTAGTAAAACTAACTTCCTTCATAGGTGATTTCTAAGACCTAAAATCAATTGTGTGGCATGTTTGAAAATAAAAAATGTCATTGAAATAATAACATTTTCTCGGTTAGAGTTTTTGTTTTAAGAAAGTAGGAATGGACTTAGATTTCCCTGAAATTCACAGTATATACTACTAATTGATAAGGAAAGTAAAGTCATCACTGGATTTCATCTTTGACTTCTAGTCAGTCTCTAGAACGAGGTATAGTTAGAGAATTAAAGATTATTTAGAGATTATTCTCACAAAAATTGTGAGAATTGAAGTGAGTACATCAAAACAAGAGTGTTCTGGTCTTTATTCTCCATGTTAGTAGACCGTTAAGACACTGGAGGGAACTTAAAAAAACAACCCTTAGTATTTCTGTGCCTATATTACACACTTTTTAAGCAAAGTATTTCCCTTTTTTTCCTAATCCATTATTAGAGTGCTTCAGATGGAAGTGGGGAAGAGACCAATGAAAGCAAGTGGCTCTTGGTAATGTTTATTCTGTTTCGCAGAATAAGGATCACTGCTCTGGGAAATCAGTTCTTCATGGTCTTTTCCCTAAAGCTTGAAGAAGTTGAGTAAGGTCATGTGGCCACATTTTGTTTTGGAACCATCATCGTCCCTTTCCTCCTAAATCCTGCTTTGCTAATTTTGTTTAAATGTCCACTGTGGAAAGAAGTGACAGGTTCTAGTTCCAGGGTGCTGTTAAAAATATTTACCATTATATTTTTCAGTAATGAAAAACCTCAAAAAGGTTCTGTAGAGTTTTCTTCAATTGGCCCTATGTTAATTGTGGTACTAAAAATAAGTGAAATGATTTAGTATTGTTTTCTTTTTTAATACTGATTGCCTTTCAGCAGCTTCTGTCACAAGTTACATGTGATTGTCATTTTAATTTTTTCCAGTTTTAGATAAAATTGACAAAACACTGTAGAAGTTTGGGTATGACATAATGATTGAATACATGTACATACTGCAAAATGATTACTACAGTAAGTTTAGTTAAATCCATCATCGTGTATAGTTAGACATTTTATTGACTTTAAAAATCTAGGTAGGTCCGTTTATTTCATTTGGTAAGGTAAGATTTATTCATTTTTATGTGGGCCAGCCACATAATGTGCCAGGATAATAGGTTAATCCTCCTACAGGCTGTTTTTATGATTAATGTTGATCACAAATTTGCCGGTTTAAAGGGAGGGCAAATCTGTTATCCACCATTGAGTCACATACAGTCCCAGTTCCTTAAACCTGAAAGAGCTTAGACATCCAGCCCATCATCATTTTATAGATGAGGAAACTGACTCAGAAAGTGGCAAAACCAAGTTCATAATACTTCTTTCATGGTACCATATTGCCTCTCATTGACTAGAGTAGAAACTCTGAAGCTTCATGTTCTATATATGTTCATGACTAAATCTTGTATGTTATAGATAATATATGCTTTAAAAAAAATTATAGGCATGTACCTCATTTAACTGATTGAAACATGAAAGTGTTACCTTAGAACTAAAACTACTAGTATTTGTATGTTTACTACAAAGAATTTCACTGATCAGTGAAGAAGCAATTAAAGCACAAATCACATTTTCAAGTTACAATATAAAAAGTAGTACTTATAAAATTAAAGCACATCAGTTTCTTGACAAATCAAGTAATATTAACTATTTCAAATTATTTTGATTTTCTTTATTTTAATCTACCCAGAGTATAGTGTCTAATAGTTGTTAAGGCAGTTTTTCTTCCTGTTATTTTCAGAATTGAAAGAAACTTCTGTCAGTTTGGGAAAGTGCCTCTGGGGAGCTCAATTTGAACTTTGGCTTGATTTCCAGTAGAGTCTAGGTGAAACTGTTCTGGTTCTTTTGTTTTTTACCAAAGAACTTCTTAGTGAATTGTTTTGTCAAGTAGCAGCTAACAACATTCAACACTTAAGTGAGTACTTTGTGCTAAGCACTGAACATTCAGTATCTTCTTTAATTTTTTTTTAGTTTGTTTATTCTTGAGAGAGACTGAGCGCGAGTGTGGGAGGGCAGAGAGTGAGGGAGACCCAGAATCGGAAGCATGCCCCAGGCTCTGAGCTGTCAGCACAGAGCCCAAGGTGGGGCTCGAACCCACAGACCTGAGATCATGACCTGAGCTGAATTAGATGCTTAACTGACTGAGCCACCCTGGTGCCCCTTAACAGTATCTTATGTAGTTATTCTAGGAACCTTAGGTTTTTAGATCACAAAAAAAATTGTACAGCAATGTTTTTCAGTCTTTGAAACCATTTAATAGCAGTAGCTGTTGTGTATTAAAAACTGTTGGCAACTTGAAAGGTAAAGTTACCTGCCATTCACTTTGGATTTGGCTTTTCCCAAATCTTGGGGAAGATTTGGAACATGTTTGTAGAGGATTCCCTTATGGAAAAGGCCAGGTCAAAATTAAGCAGATGATTTCAGCATTCCTTACAGCCTTTGATACTGCTAATGGGCATTGTGAACATCGAAGATTGGATTATATATAGTGTGCAGTCTTTTCTGAAATTTTCACCTTGAAATCCTTTAGGAACACTTATTAATAACTTGTGAAACAACATTGAGAGCACTAGTTCCCAAAGTGTGGTCCTGGACCAGCAGCATCAGCTTCACCATAGAACTTGTTAGAAATGCACTTCTTGGGACCCACCCCAGACCTGCTGAATCAGAATCACTGGGCATGGGGTAATCTAGTTTATGGAGCCCTTGACTTGAAAACTACTGTTCTAGAGGTTTACAGGATCAGAGTAGTTTGCTGTAGAAGAATAGTAAACTGGGAGGCTGCCTGGGTAGCTCAATTGGTTGAGCATCTGACTCTTAATCTCGGCTCACCTCTTGATCCTCAGGGTGGGGAGTTCAAGCCCTGATTTGGGCTCTGCGCTGGGTGTAGAGCCTACTTAAAAAAAAAAAAGTAGTAAACCACTTAGGATTTCAAGTGCAGTAGATACAAAGGGCAGTATTAAATAATGTGAAATGGCTATATATACAAGATGGAGTCTACTATTGTCCCACAGGTCTTTTTTAAAAAGTTCTTTACTAATTTCAGGAATGTAACCTGTACTTACAACAATATCTGAGCCTTTGTTCATCTTTCCTTCTTTGATACTCGATTCCACTTTAAAATTATTGTGTAAGAAACAGCGCATAGTTTTAGTCCTAGTACTGTTACTTTCAGGATATGAAAACTTGGACACATTTATTTGAAACTTATCTTCATCTGTAAAATAAGAGGTCCCTTGTAGCTATAAAATTCTATTTCCCATTTATTTTCCCTGTTTATTATGCTATTTCTTGCTCATTTACTGAATACTTTTTAGATGTTTTATTATTTAAGATAATATATGTAAATAGTATAAAAGATCAACTAGTTCCACCTG
>NW_027527161.1:102267-102689 GCF_008692635.1 Crocuta crocuta
CCAATTCCACCTGGTGTATAACAGACAGCAGTTCTGTGGTCCACTCCTCCCCACCTTCGATTCTGCTTTCTATAGTTAACCATATTATGTGATTTATGTTTTATAAGTGAATATGTTCAAACTTGTTTTCATTTGCTAAATTTAAATATCACCTATAGACTTGCTAACATGGAAGAGGGGGATTTATCATCCTCTTCCACAGTAGGAAGTCTATAGATGATATTTAAGAGAATTAGTTTCCTCAGTTCTTGTGAGATCTGTTTTCAGTGTTGACAGGATTACTTAAGTACAGTGTTCACACCTGAGTCATGTAGTCCCTGTTCATTGATTACACTCCATTTTCTATATAACTTTTACTACATTTTAAATATTTTCATTTGGTCATTTTTCTATAAAAATTTCCCAAACTCTTCAGAAGTTTA
>NW_027527161.1:102755-123934 GCF_008692635.1 Crocuta crocuta
TCTTCAGAGGTGTACATCTTTCCTAGTATGTTTAAACACATTAAGTTATCCAGAACTTCATTATTTATTTTTGAAATGTCTGTGCTGGAGTTCTGTGTCCTTTTACTTGGGCTGGTTGTTCTCTAGTCCTGCCGAATGTCTGTTTTCCTGGGATTTCCCCTTCACCCTTATCCTAGAAATCCTTTTGCTTCTCTTTTGCATTAGATCTTCTGTTTCTAGGACTCTGCCCCCATCCCCCGTTTTGTGGTAACTTCTTTATTTTGGTTTCAAATCTCCTCCATAGGAGATCTTGGGTAGATAACTAGAAGTGGAATTGCTGAGTTATGTAGCATCTCTGTTTAACCTTCCAGAAACTGCTAAACCATTTTTTAGAGTGGTTTTACAATTTTATATCACACCAGCAACATACAAGTTCAAGTTCACATCCTTTTCAATACTTGGTATTTGTAGTTTTTAAAAAATTTATTTTAGTCATTTTAAGATGTATGTAATGGTATCTCATTTAAGATCTACAAATGGCTAAGAGGCACATGAAAGCTTTTTAGCATTGTTAGCCATCAGGGAAATGGAAAACAAAACCACAGTGAGGTACCACTGACACCCACTGGGATGGCCATAGTAAAGAGATGGACTGTAATTATGGATAGGATGTGGAAAAATGGGAACCCTCATACACTATGAGAATGTAAAATGGTGCAATTCCTGTGGAGGACAGTCTGACAGTTGCTCAAACAGTTAAAACATCGATCCAGCAATTCCATTCCTATGTTTTACCCAAGAAGATAGAAACATGTCCAAACAAAAACTGGCACGTGAATGTTTGATGACAGCAGTAGTTCTAAGAAGCCAAAAAATGGGGGGCGCCTGGGTGGCTTAGTCGGTTGAGCATCCGACTTTCGCTTAGGTCATGATCTCGCGGTTCGTGGGTTCGAGCCCNATTGAAATACTGATACATGCTGCAACATGGGAGAACCTTTTATTTAAGTATTTATTTTTTGGTGCATAAAAGGTGGTTTAATTAAAGCATGGGGACAGGTTCCATGGGCAGAAAGAGCTGCCCATGGGTGGACCTTTAAAACCTAAGTGAAAGAAGCCAAGTTACACAGGATCATATATTGTATGATTCCATTTATGTAAAATGTCTAGGTAAGGATAGACAAAGTTGATTGGTAGTTACCTGGAGTTGGTCATGGGGAATTAGTTGGTGGTTATATTTGGGTGTAATGAGAATGTTTTAAAATGATGCCGATGGATGCATAACTCTAAATGTACAAAAAATTATTGAAATATACTTTGAATGAATTGCAAGGTATGTAAACTAAAAAACTGTTAAAATGATCAGATTTAGGTATACAATTCAGTAATTTTTGGTGAATATACAGAAATGTGCAAAAACAGTTTCAGAACATTTTTATCACATCAAAAAAGATCCTTTTTGCTTGTTTTCAGTTAATAACCTATTCATAACCCAACCCCACACAGCCTAATCTGCTTTCTCTGGATGTGCTTTCTTTGGTATATTTCATATAAATAGCCTCCTGGATCTTTTGGAATCAAACCCCTTTTGCATCTAGCTTCTTTTACTTAGGTTTCAGTTTCTCCACATCCTTGGTGATAACTTGTTATTGTGTGTATCTGTTATAGCCATTCTGGTAGGTGTGTGTTGATAGCTCTTAATAGTTTTAATTTTCATTCCTAATGACTCATGATGTTGCACATCTTCTTAGCTTATTAGCCATTCCTATATTTTTGGTAAAATGTATAGTCAGATCACTTGGGCATTTTTAAAAAAAATTTTTTTTCAACATTGATTTTGAGAGAGAGACACACACACACAGACAGAGTGTGAATGGGGAGAGAGAGAATCTGAAGCAGGCTCCAGGCTCTGAGCTGCCAGCATAGAGCCTGACACGGGGCTTGAACCCACAGACCGCGAGATCATGACCTGAGCCAAAGTTGGACTGAGTCACCCAGGCACCCCAAATCATTTGGGCAATTTTTTAGTTGTATCATTTTCTTACTGTTGACTTTTGCAAATTCTTTTTATATCTTGGATACAAAGCTTTTTAGTCAGATGTGTGATATGTATTGATAACTTTCTTCTAGTCTATGGCTTGCATTTTCATTTTCCTAAGTGTCCTTTGCAGAGTACAAATTTTTAATACTGATAAAGTCCAGTTAATTTTCTTTTTATTCTTTCTAAGACTTCATTACCTAACTCAAGGTCTTGAAGATTTTTTCCTGTGCTTTCTTCTGAAAGTTTTGAAATTCTGTTCTACATTTAGGCCTTTGGTCCATTTTAATTATCTTATAAGATGTGAGGTAGAGATTAAAGACCTTTTTTTTCTTTTATATGTGGATGGGATTGTGCAGCCCCATTTGAAAATACTGTCTTTGTTGAAGTCCTCTTGCACCTTTGTCAAAAATCCATTAACCATGTTTGTGTGGGTCTTTTCTGTGTGCCTTCTCTCTTTTTCTTTTTTCTGTCTCTGTCTCTTCTGTTTTCTTCCTCTATTTCTTTTTGTCTTGTCTCTAATTTTTATTATCTTTGTTTCCTGCTCTTCTTTGCTTTTCTGGTTCTCTTTTCCCTCACCCAGTTTTCCCTTTGATTTCCTTCCTCAAAATGAAGTATGTGAATTTGTATTAATTGAAGTTTTATGTACCTTATTTTTAAGTTAAGTAGCAATAAGTATGAAGAATTCATATTCTTTTCTACAAAACTGCCCCAAATGAGTTAACTTTTTCATTGTAAGTCTTAATTTTTCTTTCATTCCTAAATTATAAGATTATTGATGCTTTTCCTATAGACATGGCGGTCATGATTACTAATGGATGCACAGATAAAAGAAATACAGTTTTCAAAGCAGCTTAATTTTGCAGTTACTCCAAAACCAACCTTTGATCTATTTATTAACATTTAATTAAAGGAATTTGGTTTTGGCATTTAAATAAAAAGGAGACACTTGACAAGTAGAATCAAGCAATGCAGTGATCGGTCCTGATTTTTGAACCTCACAAATACAGTCCTGCTTACTTTGGTTTTCTTAGAATCTGGAATAGTTTTCCCAGAAAAGTCCCCTAATAATACACAAATATGAGTCTATGTTCAACACCTGTAATGCTATGCTACAGCATCTTAAATGTGGCCTATTAGAAAGTTGGTGGATAAGAATTCCTTTCGTGCTGTTTAATTTAAACGTCCATTGTTTCATTTTTTAAGAAACATGTTTTGCATTGTCTCTTTGTTAATGCTATAGAATAATTTGGGGACATTAGTCAAGAATTCTATCAGTGTTTCCTAGTATAGCTAATGGATTTAGTTTCCGTGATCCTAGCAGAGAGTGACTATCTAGGAAAACCAAATGAGAAGATTACTTAAACCCCGTACTTGAAGTATCCAAAAAACTGCTTTGGCACTTTACTTTGCTTGAACTGTGATCTTTGCCCCTGTAGATCAAGGGAGGCCCCTCCTCCCCTCTCAACCTTCTTAGTCTTTAAAGGTATTCTTAATACAAAAGGTTACTAGTTAATTAGATTTAGAATATTTTCCTCTCCTCTCTATGAATTTATGAGGGGATCAGGGAACTTGGGCCAGAGACCTTAAAGTGATACAATGTGGGCCAGGCCACATTATACACACCTGAGCCTTGTTGCAGTCCCTTTGCAGCCTCGTCATCAGTTGCCCTGAGTTAAGCTGCAGACTTGGCTTCCTTTTGGTCCCAAAGCTCAGCTGCTTGTGCATACTTCTCTCAACCTTGGGCTCCTTGCGTAAATCCCATCCTTCCCCAGCAAGGTAGCTCCGCAAGTGCCTTCTCCCATGTTTTCTCAAGTCCAGTTCTTTATTCCTAGGAGCATCGGCTCTTCCTCTTCTTTTCACAGGGTCCCTACTTGTACCGGGCGAAAGAGTCCTTTGCTTCTCCTGCTCCTGAGAAGTGCCAAGATTCTGCAGCGCTGACAACTGCCTTCTCATCCCTAGACTCTGGGCTGCTTTCCGGATACCTGCATAAACAAGCCCTTGTCACAGCTACCCATTCCTTCCTGCACCTTGCTTTTTCTTTCTTGCTGCATTTGTGTTCCTTTCTCCCCCTCCCCAACCCCACTCCTGCCAAAATGCATAAAGGATGGAAAAAGTACTGCGGCCAGAAGTCTCTGAATGAGACATCAATGGATGAATATTTAGGCACCTTAGGGCTGTTTCGAAAGCTGACTGCCAAGGATGCCTCTTGCCTCTTTCGGGCTATTTCGGAGCAGGTAAAAGGAAAACATATCTTACCTATACTGAGTTTTCAGGGTTTGAAACATGGCATGGTACTGTAACTAGAAGACCTGTAACCCACCAAAAAATAAAACATAGTCCCTTTTCTCTTAGTAAAAACTTCCAGGCTTACCTGGCACTTAATTAGCTTGGTGTAGGCCTTTGCTGATCAGTCCAAATATATTGCTGTGCCTTTGCTGTCTTTTCTGTTTTCTAAATGCCAATTTGGAATGTAAAAGAATTAAGGATGGGATTACAGAAAACTTTGAAATGAATCTTGATCCTTCATAAGCAGCCCCTACTTTCTTTAAATTTTATGACTAAGGAAAAATTAATAGGTTGTGCCCATAAGGAGTAGAAAAGGAATGGGGGTGGTAAGACAGAATCATCTCTCCCCAATCTCACTAATGATGGCAAAAACAGATTTTATTAAAGTCAGAACTTAATTTCCCCATATCCTACATATGTTTTGAATAAGGTGGACTTAAGTGTCCAGTTCATTTTAATTTGAAAACTATTTCAAATGACATGACAGTGAGCTGGTCTTTCTCTTTTTAGTTGTTTTGCAGCCAGGTCCATCATTTGGAAATCAGGAAGGCTTGTGTCTCCTATATGAGAGAAAATCAGCGAACTTTTGAGTCTGTAAGTAGAATACATAAGCAAGGTAGAGATGTTGGTAGAGTGTGTAGCAAATGGGAAATGAATTTTGAGCTGTGTACATGATGAAAAATTTGTCATGCAATCTCTCAATAGCAAATACTCAGTTTTCAGCTGCCTTCCCCTTAGCTAGCATACTTTTAGACTTCCAGAATTAGATTGTTCTGTACTCATTGAAAATTAAGAAAACAGTTCATCTGTATCCTTCCCACTATCTATTCCCCATATACATCCCAAAATCTCCCAAACCCTAAAATATTACATTTTTTAGTGCTGTTCTGTATTATATATCCATATCACTGTTTATTGAACAAGTAATCATAGTTCACTTATGTGAAAAAGTTTGGCTATGTTAATATTTTTAATGTATACTTTCAAATATGCACAAATGGGAACACCCCTCTGTTCTCTTAATTCTGTGCACAATGCGCTTGAGCCAATATGAATACTCTTACAAAACCTAATTGTAAGGAAACAAATTAGTTCTAAACATTTATCTTTTCATGTGTAAAACTGGTAATTGGTACTCTGCCACTAACAATTGTCTTATTTAAAACAACTTTTAGAAGACATCTTGCGTACTTTGAAGTATTTGTATTCTTGTTAATGGAATGAGGTTTTGTCAAGGTCTGATTTGAAGTGTGTTATCTTGTGTGGCTTTTTAAAAAAATCATTCTCAGCCCTTCCAGTACTATTTGTTCTCTTCTCCCTGTATATTATGGGTATTAGCCTGCTGCTCGAGGTCTACTCTTAATTTTCTCAACAGGTTTCAGTGAATCTTAAAACTGTGAAGCCTTCTTGACTTGAAAGCTTATTACCTAGGTTAAAGTTAATTACAGTCTTTACAACACCTGGGAAAAGGATTATTCATGAAATTACTTCAAATGCAAGACCGTGGTGTAAAACAGTGCATCTCAAGTATTTTTGTGCATACAAATCACCTGGGGATCTTGTTAAAGTGCAGATTCTGTCTGATTCAGTAGGTCTGAGCTGGGGCCCAAGATTTCTGCATTGTTAGCAAAACTCAAGTGATGCTTACTCTTGTTCACGATACAGTAATAGTAAACACATTTAGAGTAACAAAGATTTGTGTAAAATTTTAAAACTTAGATGGATAAATCTCAGAATACTTAATGCCAAGGGAAAGAAGCCAGACCCTCCCCCAAAGTGCATACATAGTATGATTTCCTTTATATAAAACTTCAGAAAACGCAATCCAGTCTATAGTGCTAGAAAGCAGAGCAGTGGTTGGAAGTCCGTGTGAGTTACAGAGGGACACAAGGAAATTTGTGGGGGTGATGGATATATTCAGTACTAAAATTGTCAAGATGGTTTCGTGGGTGCATACGTGTGTCAAAAATGTATTTGTGACATTTAAATATGTGCAGTTTATTCTATGTCAGTTCTACCTCAAGCTGTTTAAAAAGGGATTGAGCAAAATTAAAAATTGATCTTCAAGTCCAGTGATAATATATACATGGAACTAGATCTGTATTTTATTTCCTGAGTTTACTCTTAATTTTATTGGGGTGTATTTTACACACAATAAAATTTACAATTTTAAGTTTAGCATTTTCAGTTTTGGCAATTATATATAGTCCCACAACTGCCATTGCAGTCAAGATAGAAAACATTTCTATTACCCCAAGAAGTCCCCTTGTACCCTGGGCTTTTCTGAAACTAATGAAATTCCCTGTAAGTTACTCAGTTTAAATTTGTAAATGCATGTCTCCTGTCAAGTTTAAAGTCCTTGTGATTATTGGGTTTGCATGATTTATGAAAATTGTCAAGTTACTTAAATTGGCATTTCAAAAGAAACTCAAAAAAAGCATTACCATTTGATGAAATGCTCTGGTATGTCGTCGATAAGCCAGGGCCAATTCCTAGGACAGTTTTATAGTCCAGGTTTTCTCCACTCATAACTTTTGTGTATGTGCAAATCTTCTTGAGGTGCTGTGCAAAATAGTCATTTAATACCATAATTGTTGAGCTGAAGAAAAACCCATTGGAGGATAATATTGCAGAATATAATCAGATTTTAGTAATGCTATGTATTTGGTTAAGTCAAGTTTGTTTTATTTTTGAAGTATGTGGAGGGATCTTTTGAGAAATACCTGGAACGGTTGGGAGATCCCAAGGTAAGATCAAATACGGGGGTTTAATCTTTTCAGAGTATTTGGAATAGTAAACCGAAGTATTCATTCAGCTGTGTCGCCTTAGCTTTAACTAGTTGCAACCTATTTTCTTAAGTAGCCAGCTGTGTTGAATCAAATAGTTCTTGCAAAGAAGTTTAGAGGCTGGCAATTGACCTACTTTGTGTTGAATGTTGAGAATTGTGTGTAAACAATTTTATCATCCATAGACTGCAAACAGGACAAGCTTAAGTCTTTTCACTTTAATGGGGGAGGAGGGATGGTAATGAATGTTA
Organism: Crocuta crocuta; assembly: GCF_008692635.1. Lineage (NCBI taxonomy): Eukaryota > Metazoa > Chordata > Mammalia > Carnivora > Hyaenidae > Crocuta > Crocuta crocuta. Next base: position 110,096 of record NW_027527161.1, read on the forward strand.
CAACAAATCATTTGTTACATTTTTTTATTCAACAATTCCCCTGATTTGTAGTTACCCTTTTATGTGGCAATAAGTTCCATAAACACATATTTAATTAAAAATAATTTATGTGATTAATTCCATAGTTCTGGAGTTAGCATTTACTAAATACCATGCTACCTTTATAATCTTAACACTAATTCCATTTTTATTGTGCCTTTTAAATCTCTCATATTAACTGTCCTTTTTAACTGAGAAGGTCTTTAGGACTATTATTTTCAGAATAAGTTTATGTAAATGAGTAACACAATATCTTAAATCTCAAAACAAGTTATAGTGTGTTCTACAAATTCTTCATTTAAAACATTGCTAAGCATCTAAAATAACTTGTTGAACTTGTAAAACTTCTACATGAAAGCTACAGAATGTTTTGAAAAAGTTTATGTACTATTTATGTTTAGGAAAGTGCTGGCCAGCTGGAAATAAGAGCTCTTTCTCTAATTTATAAGTAAGTTAATCTGTTCTAAAGACTGAGTGTGTATGTGTGATTGTGTGTAAGGTTTCTATTAAAGGCTCTTTGGGATTTGGGAAATTTGGGTTTTATGTAATAACCTGTAGAATGAAGAGGTCTAAGCAAAGTTAATTGGTGTTAACTTTTGGGTGGAGAGCCTTTAGAGTTTGTGTCCATTTTGAATGAAATAAAGGACTTTAAGAAGTGCTGGTATTCCTATAGAAAATCAGAATGTGTATCTTAGAATTCTTGTGTATTAAACCTTGTGCCTCTTTAATGCATCTTTAGTGGGGCAATAAAGGTTCCAAGAGGGTAGAAATTCCTTCTTGAAGACAAAAAGGTATTAGATACTACAGTGGTTTGTAGTCCTTCAAAAGGTTACAGTACATAAGCAGAAACACAGTATATCTCTGGTATTAAAATTTCATAAGAAAATTAAGAAAAAATAAAAACTCTTCAGGGAAATGATAATGGAACATTTTGAGAAACATTGCTCTATCACTTTGGTCTTTAAAATAGCAAAAGTGGCATTTCTGGAAGCTGTGGAGTTGCACAGAACTATTGGAAAATAATTCTATAATGTAGGTTAGAGGCTAGTGGGAATCTTGTTAATTTGAGGAAGTTGATGCCTTCACAAATTTTAGGATGGTGAGACACTTCCTTGGTAGTGTCTGAACCCTCTTGTTACGGGTACTCACTCAAGTTACTGTTTTGCAGTCTGCTCATTTCTCACTAAATCCACCAAAAAGTTGTATAGAAGAGGCATTGGGCAGGTGGTTAAATCAGTTGTTGCTTTTAAGTTAAGGGCCAGCTCTTAAATTGGCTTTCTTTCTGTTTATATATGGCCCTCGAGCTAAGAATGCTTTTTTAAAGTTTTTAAATGGTTAAATGAAAAGTAGAGTACTGTTTCATGGCATGTGAAAATTATATGAAATTCAGATTTCAGTTTCTGTAAATTAAGTTTTATTGGAACAGAGTCATTTGTGCTTCTTTATCCGGGTCTATGACTGCTTTCATGCTACAAAGTTAAAGTTAACCAAACCATATGGCCTGTTAAAGCTGAAATGCTTATCATCTGGTCTTTTACCAAGTAAAATTTGCCGGCCCAGGGTTTAAATTAGTGGGGAGCTCCCAAAACTCAGAAATACACACAGTTGGCAACCTGTCGTCTTTATTCTTCCTTTCCCCAAATTAAGGTATGTTTAAAAAATCCGTTGGACCTTAGGAGCAGTTGGCTATCTACCTTGAATTAACATTATTTAAGCCTCTTTAAACATTCAGATTATTTTATATGAATAAGATGAATAAGTTTGAAAGCTCAAATACTTCTTATAAACTATCTCTTGGATATACTAAATTATCTCTTTTCAACCACCTTTGTTTTCTACCCACGTAGTCGGGATTTCATTCTTTATCGCTATCCCGGAAAGCCTCCAACTTGTGTCACAGATAATGGCTATGAAGACAAGGTAAGAAGATGAGTGAATGTTTACTAAAATAAAAGAAATTGAATGATGCTGCTGGGTTAATAAAATAGTAAGAAATCATTTTTTGTTATCTAATTAATAGGGGGAAGCATAGTCTAAAATGCCAAGCTTCTCTGCCACCAACCTTTTCATCTCCATTCAGTCATCCTTAGTGTTGTTAGCCACCCTTCTGAACAGACCTGAATCTTACCAGCCCTGTAATAATAGATTTAAAAAAAAAAAACAACCAAACCTCAATTGGCTCCTTGTCAGCTAGAAGATAAGGTTCATACTTGGAAGCTTAGCATTTAGTCCCCTAAACGTTCCCAAATCTCCTTTTCATCTTCACTGCCTACAACCTTATTGTATAGTGATTCCAGATACTCTCACTTACACTTTTTTTTTTCTTTTATATCTCAAATGTTAATTCTTTTGAAACTCCCAATTCCCCTGGAGTTCTTTCCTCCCTTTGTGTTCCTCTAGCATCACCCAAGTAATTCTGATCACATTGTATTTGTTTTCATATCTATTTCTGTCCTAAATCTGAAAGTTTCTTGAGAGCAGGCCAGTGTGCTATTACTGCCCCATAAGATCCTTGGAAAATACTTGTTTTGTTGGTTGAGAACTCTTAGCCATTAAACAGATTGTTTTTCAGCATACAGTTTTTCTTCCAAAAAGTCCCATTTTTTTTTCTCTTTCTACTTGAGAGAGCTGGGGGGGTGGGGAGAGCAGAAAGAGAGAGAATCTGATGCCAGCTCTGCCCTCAGGGTGGAGCCGCACAACCCTGGGATCATGACCTAAGCTGAAACCAAGAGTTAGATGCTTAACTGACTGAGCCATCCAAAGAGTTTTTAAGGAAAAAGGCTTTTATCCCAATTATTTGATTAGTGGGTATAGACTATACATTAATTGAGTTTTGTACGTCTTATTTCACATCATGGAACATAATTCAGGCAACATTTAAAAAATTTTTAATGTTCGCTTATTTTTGAGAGAGACAGACAGTGCCAGCAGGGCAAGGACAGCAAGAGAGGGAGACTAAGAATCTGAAGCAGGCTCCAGGTTCTGAGCTTTTGGCACAGAGCCCAATGTGGGATGCAAACTCCAGAACCACGAGATCATGACCTGAGCCAAAGTTGGATGCTTAACTGACTGAGCCATCCAGGTGCCTGTTTTTATGTTTTTTAATGTAAATGGACTCAAAGTAAACATATTACTTGTTTTCGCTTATCCTCATCAGTAATATAGATCTACCTCATTTTCTTTTTACTAGTTTAATGCGTTTATATCCCACTTGCCTCCCCAGAAGTGTGTATCAGAGAACTATTACTGTTGGGATACCAATACCACCAGGAACATTAAAGCCATTATGTCTAGTTTTACCTCTTCCAATCAAAATGGAACTTCTTGCCACATGAATAAAGAAATTATACTGTTATCTCTGGGGTTGTTGTTGTTTTGCTTCTATATTTAGTTCTGGTTAGCTGGATTCCTTTAACTACTCCTTAACAACTGCCTCCAGTTATTAACCTTCCTTAGTTGGAGTTCCAAGTTCTTCTAGTCCAAAGTACAAAGGGCTTCTCAAAATTTGTTCACTGTGCTTTTGGATTAATAAACTCTTAAAATGGAACTACCCCTTGGGGTGGTGTGAAACTTCAGAACTTAAACTTCACTGTGAGTTACTTCAGCTTGACACTTTACTGATGGAGTTGCAATCGTGATTTCCAAAAAAAACAACAACTAGGGAAGCATAATAGACCTGAGACAGAGAACTTTATTATTGGAAGAAGTTAGCCCAGAATAGATAGGAAGGCAGCAAACGGGGCTTAAAATTTTCTGCCAAAGTTCAGTGGCAGTATCCTCCCATAGTACACAAAATCCTGTTTGGTCCCTCAGGTTGCTGATACCAGAGGTGGCTTCAAAACAAGATAGACTTGGGGTGCCTAGGTGGCTGTAGTCAGTTTAGTGTCCGATCTTGATTTTGGTTTCGGTCATGATCCCAGGGTTGTGGGGCCAAGCCCCACATCAGGCTCCATGCTGAGCCTGGAACCTGCTTAAGTTTCATTCTCTCTCTTGGGGCACCTGGGTGGCTCAGTCGGTTGAGCATCCGGCTTCGGCTCAGGTCACGATCTTGCAGTTTGTGGTTTTGAGCCCCACCTTGGCCTCTGTGCTGATAGCTAGCTCAGAGCCTGGAGCCTGTCTTCTGATTCTGTGTCTCCCCCTCTTTCTGTCCCTCTCCTGTTCACACTGTCTCTCTCTCAAAAATAAATAAAACCTTAAAAAAAGATTTCATTCTCTCTCTCCCTTCATTCCTCCTTCCTTCCTCCCTCCCCCGCCCCCAAACTCACACTCTCCCTGTCTCTCAAAAAATAAATAAAATAGACTTAATCATTAGATACTATATTCCTTACTCGACAGATTTTTGATCCAGAGTTTAAAAAGGTTTTGGAGCTGTTACTCAGGCAGAATCTCTGTATGATGCTTTNGATCAGTTAAAAAATTAACTCCTTTTGTAGCTATGTCAGTCCCTTAATTCATTAACAAAGTCTCTTTAGCAGTATTCTTCCTATATAGTGTATTCATGTATTACTATTTGGTAGGATGGATAACCTTTTAAGTAAATTAACTTCCCCTATAATCTGAGTTTGGAGTATTTGTATATTTGACCTAATTTCTTCAGTCATTTTTCAAAGCTAATTTGGTCTTTTGACTTTTGTTAGGATTTCTATTAGATTTACTCACTCAGTTTGTAAAAGTTCCATCTTTCTGCAAATTTACAGATCAGAACTTGTTTGATACATTAATGGGAATGTGATTTAGGTTCACAATGCACTCTAATAGTGATTTTAATCTTGGCATTGAAAAGTCACTTTAGAGAAAATCTCTGCGTTATAGCTTCCATTTATCTTTATTCATGATTTTAAAAAATCACTTTTCCTCAGCCTTATTGTGACATAATTGGCATGTTAAGTGAAATGAGTCAGACAGAGACTAGTACTGTATGATATTACTTAATATGTAGGATCTAAAAAAAATCCCATTTTAAACAAATTCCTTCTTAATTTTTGGTTAGCAACTTAAAGTATTTCATGGTTTTAAGATATGTAACATTCATTTAATTGTTCTCTGTGTTTTTCTTCAGATTCTGCTCTGCTATTCAAGTAATGGCCATTATGATTCAGTGTACTCAAAACAATTTCAGTCAAGTGCAGCTGTTTGTCAGGGTATGTGAAAGCTTTATAAATGGTTAGGTGTGTTTCAGGTGATTTTTTTTCCCCATCTTTAAATTTAGGGACCTACCATAAGTAACTCTTCTAAGCCCTTTGTTTGCACTGATGGAAATTGTATAACTGGCTTATGGCTATTTTCACATTGTTACAAAGAGATCTTACTTTGACAATTGGAGTTTTGACTTTTTTTTTTCCTTTAGCTGTACTATATGAAATTCTCTATAAAGATGTGTTTGTTGTGGATGAAGAACAGTTGAAGACTGCAGTTGAATTGTTTAGAAGTGGTTCCAAAAAGAACAGAAACCATGCTCTGACTGGCAGCGAGGGTGTCCGTATTGACTACAAGAGTTCAACTCCTAATAGGTAATTAAGGGAAAGGGGATGTCAACCTTAAGATCAACATCATCATTTGAATGTGAAAGGGGCTTGACATACACACTATGGAGAGACATTTTTTAATGGGGGAAGAGAAATTTTACCAAAAAATGTTGAGATGTTCAGGCTTTGGAGGTTTGATCTAAGTCAGAATCCGTTTTTGATTTTTAATTGCTAGAAGTGACATTAAGAACTATCTAACCCCATGATTCTCAAATGGTGCTTGTTAGGAAGGCAGGTTTTTGGCCCTATTTTCACAAAATTTGAGGTCAGAATGGGGCCAGGAATCTGCTTTTTTAACAAATACACTCCAAGTATTCTGATGTAGGTAAGCTGTGGACCATATTTTGAGAAAACACTGATGTATACCAGCACCATCATTTCGTTAGTTGGTAACTGAGGTTCACAGTGGTTACTTGACACACACATCCAGCTAGTAGAAAATAATCTCTCATTTTAAGGGAAGTTTTAGGAGTTTTGAGTGTCTGCTTTTGGTACTCACTAGGAGTGTAGATTGTGGCCTTTGAAGAAACAGCTGGTACTGAACAGATTTAGTCAAAAACTTTGTATCATAGATAATAAAGTAGGTGTTGTCTTTTATTTCTTCTTGGATTCCTTCTTATGTCTAGGAAATTCAGGTAGGCTTGGTGCTAGTCAGGTGTCACCTTGTCTTTTTGTCTTGATTGAAATTTTTTTGTAGAAGAGAGGTTTTTAAAACTTTATTGGGAATGCAGGAGTTGGCAATCATGTATAAGGGTAAAGTTGCTTCATTCTTCACTGATGTGTCCTTAAGATATCAGGCTTACGGAAACTATAGTAGTAAAAAGGGAAGATATATTAGTTACCTATTGCTGCATGACAGTATTACTACAGATTTTGCAACTTAACACACTTATCTCACAATTTGTGTGGGCTAGGAATTTGGGCACAGCTTAGCTGGGTCTTCTGCTTAGGGTCTCACAGGACTGCAATGAGTTTGTTGGCCAGGATTGTGTTATCTGGAGTTTTGACTGAGGAAGGATCCACTTTGACACTCACATGGTTCTTGGCAGCATTTAGTTCTTGAAGCTGTAGGACTGAGAAATCTGTTTTGTTAAGTTTTTGCTGACTGGCAGCCAGAGGTAACCCTCTGCTATTTGCCACATGGGGTTGGTGAACATGACTACTTGCTTCCTTATAGTCAGCAAGAGAGGCCAGCAATACAGGCACTCCATTCTTAGGCAATATAATAATATACATCTTATCTATTGGCTAGAAGCCAGCCTAAGGAGGTAGGGAAATCCTACATGGATGTGAACACCAGAAGGCAAAGATCATAGGGACCATTTTAAGAGATGGAAGTATGAAATATAGGACGTAGTCTGCTTATATATATTGTAGCACATTTTTATAAAAAGGAAGCATAAATATAAATGTTGGGGTGAAAAAATATTGCCTCATTTTAGACCTGAGCTACTTTACCACTAGATGGTGGTATAGTCCTTAGACTTAAAATTCAGCTACTACATTTATAGAAAGCTCTTTGTTCTAAATCTTTTCAATTAGGACTGAAGAGTTGGGTGCCTGCTGCAATGTTGAAAATATACCAGAGGGGTACAGTCAAGGAACAGAAGAAGCAAAGGTTTGCAATTTTCTAGGCAAAGAATTCTCATAATCTTGACTTGCATGATCATAACTTAAAGGAATTAAAGTCAAGTGGCCCATTCTATTTATATGGCATGGGGGAGGAGTTCATGCTTTCCTTTGTGGAAGTTTTAATCTGAAAATTGGTTCTTAATGTTTTCTGAATATTCTTAATGAAATTGTATAGATTGTTTTCAAAGCAAGCTCTGAACACTTGAAAATTTTCAGAACCTGCCGTTTTCTAATTAACGTAATATTACAAATCCAATAGATACTTTGTAGTGAATCTTCTGGATGCTAAGGTTTCTTTTTGTCATTAAAGTATATAATGCTTGTCCTATTTAAAGAAAATAGGTAATAATCCTGTTTGAAGAAACCGGAGAAATTTTTCCCATTTCTATAGGCTTAAAATCAAGCAGACCTTTAGTTTGAGGCTAGCTAAATAGGGCAAATACTATTACAATAATCTTTATGTATGCCCCAAGTGCTGGGAATTTGGGAACAGTAACAGTATTGGATATGGAGAAATTCTAGGAAAGCAGAAGAAAAAGGGGATTCCTTTGGAAGGTTTATCAGANCATTCGTACTTATCTGTGTATATCAAGATGAGATTTACTGAATAGCCTGACTGAATCTTTAATCTTTGTGTTGCATTGATTTATGAGAGATGTATCATAAGTTGTTGGCTGCTTTCAATAATATTTCCCTTCTGCCAACTTTCAATAATATTTCCCTTATGCCATCTAAAACCTTTTAGATTATTTGCATACTACTTCTTTAATCTCCTGATTTTTAAAATACACAATAAAACTTACTGTGGCATTTAATTCTATTTTTTTTAATAAAGAAGGAAAGGGAGGCATATATACATAGTTTTAAGAAAACTAGAAGAACTTTAATTCTTTCTTCATAGAAGGAACACTGAAGCTAAGGATGGTGAGTTTGTAGCATGATTTTTTGTTTTAGTCTCCAGAGATTCCATCAAAGATGCTCTTCCCGTATAAGGTGCTCAAAGCCTTGGATCCAGAAATCTATCGTAATGTAGAATTTGATGTTTGGTTGGACAGCAGAAAAGGTAATGAAATACTGACCACATGCTTTTGAATTTTGACTTCCAGGGGAAAATTTTTTCAGATTATTTCTAAGATGTTTGTAATGTAGTGTAAACAAAGAACAGCCTCCTACTTTTTAGCTTACTTAATACATGATTTTAAGTTCAGAAGAGGAAACATAGGTTTAGAAGTGGGGAAGGATCTTTTAGAATCTGATGTTTATCTGAGACTTTCAGTTTTGAAAAGACTGTGGAGATAACCTTTAGATAACTTTAAGAGTACCCAAAATAGTTAATGGTGAATAAGCTTATCTTAAATAGTTAATGGTGAATAAACTTATCTTAAACTGTTAAAACTGCCTCATTGATAAATTAATAGGTCAGGTGTCCACAAACTGGCCTATAGAACACATCTGTCTTGCCACCTGTTCTTGTCTGGACTGTGAGCTAAGAGTGGTCTTTATATTTTTAAATGTCAGAAAAAATTGTAAAAGAACAGTATATTTTGACACATGAAAATTATATGAAATTCAAATTCAATTGTCTATAAGTAGTTTTATGACAGAATTGAGTAGTTGTGACAGTCTGTATGACCCACAAAGCTTGAAATATTTACTCTTAACACAGTTTGCCAGTTGTTGAAATAGGTAATTGTTCATATCTTCTTAGAAGAGAACTAAGTTGATCAAATTAGCCTTTAAGTTCTGCCTTCAAGGTAGCCTTTAATGTTTCATATTCAACTGCTTGAACCTTGGTAAACCTAGGTAGTGTTAACAATCTAACGATCTAGAATACGGTTAAGACTTACTGGAACACAAGAAGTTGTTAAAAATAATAAGGTGCTTTGAAGAGACTGTAGTGTTTTTTGTTGTGGTTTTTTTTCATTGAGGTGTGTTACTATCAAATTGTACCTTATTGGTATAACCAAGATTACGACCTCCCAAATTCCACCTGTGTTTTATAGCACAAAACTATTTTTTTCAGGTCTCCTTAAACTGACCACAGAAATAGCATGTCGAGTAATAGAATGACCCTTTAGGACTCTTCCCCTGTGCCCAGATTTTAGCTTATAGTGGTAGCATTGTCAAAAACACTGGTAAAGGTAAAGTAGAAAATTAAATGGTGTAAAATGGGAAAGGAACCAGTTTAGTTTAGTTGAGCTTGAATCTTCATTTTCTTTTAATAGAACTTCAAAAATGTGATTACATGGAGTATGCTGGGAGACAGTACTATTTGGGAGACAAGTGTCAGGTTAGTCCGTCCTTTAAAAACTCAATAATTTGGGGGTGCCTGGGTGGCTCAGTTGTCAAAGTGTCCAGGTCTTGATTTCAGTTCAAGTCATGATCTCCTGGTTCGTGAGATGGAGGCCCACGTCCTGCTCTGCACTGACAGCAGAACCTGGTTGGGATTCTCTCTCTCCCTCTCTGCCCTTCCCCTGTTCGTGCTCACTTACTCTCTCAAAATAAGTAAACATTTAAAAAATTAATTTTGTTTTTCCAACATTGTAGTTTTAGTCATTAATATAAGTTCAAAGCTCATTTACAAAATGCTAGAAAATATTTTTTTGTGTTTCCTTTAAATTTTAATTACAAACTTCTGTGAGAAGATGTAAAGATCTTTTCATCATGTGCCACATCTATTGAGCTAGACTGGCTGGCAGTGTCGATTATCAACTGCCTTAATAAATTGGTACTGTACTCTGGGGAGAAGTTGTATTTTTGTTTGGCAGAAGCCAGATCTGGCAAAAGACTTGAGATTAAATGTATTTTTACTGTCTCCTACTGTCCTTCAGGTTCGCTTGGAATCAGGTGGAAGATACTATAATGCCCACATTCAAGAAGTTGGAAATGAGAATAATTCTGTAACAGTGTTCATTGAAGAATTGGCAGAAAAGTAAGAATACAATATTTTTTGTATTACTAAAATCTTTGGCTCTTGATGCCTTTTTGTGATAGTAAATTGAGAATTGTCAGGATGCTAGTAAGAGATCCAAAGTTATATCTGGCACCAGCTTAAGATGACTTCTCTCATATTGTAAAAGCATATGCTGAGATATGAAACCTCAGTATACCTATATATAAAAGTTTCCAGATCCTTAGGCTCTAGCCAACCCAGTAGAAATACTAAATATAACGGAATTCTGGTATAACACTGTTCATACCAATTGGAAAGCTGGTTTGCTAACCAATCCTCTGCCTATATACCAAGATAAACTAGTCCCGTAATTCTCAAACTTTAAAATGCCCCAGAATTACCTAGAGAGCTTGTTAGAACAGATTGATGAGCTTCATCCTCAGAGTTTCTGATTTCAGTATATCTGTGATGAGGCACAAGAATTTGAACTTCTCAATAATTTCCAGGTGATAACTGATGCTGTTGGTCCACTTTGAGAACCATTAAACTTGGTTATGCTGTACTTCTAACCAAAAAAATCTGAGTAGCTTAAAACAAATTCATTTCTTGTGTTCATTTAGCGTTTCATAGAGTGACAGCACAGGGGATTTAGGCCGTCAAAGGCTCTATCTAAACACATTCTTCCATGGTCACAGGGAAAAGATGAGAACATGACAAACCACTGGCTGGTTTTTAAAGCATCTGCTCATGTTTTATTGGCCAAAGTGAATTACATAGTGAGCCTGAAGTCAATGGGATAGGAAGCTATAATCTTCCAAGGAAAGGCAACAAATATTTGTAGACTAGCCTATCGCGGTCTTTCCTCTGGAACATGATATATGCTATAAGTAGCTGTGATGAAAACCTCACCAAGGTAGCCAGTGTCCACAAGTTTAAGTAGAATATGCTTGAAATGAAGCGGGATGGGTGAGGGTATATATATATCCAGTGAGAATTAAGTCTGTGTTGCAGTGGCTTTATGATGCTATCTTTAACTTTAAGGCATGTTGTTCCACTGGCTAACTTAAAACCAGTTACTCAAGTCCCACCTGTTCCTGCCTGGAATGGTATGCCCAGTCGGAAAGGAAGAGGTTACCAGAAAATTTCCGGGGGCTATGTCCCAGAAATGGGTTTGTATACTGAAGGTTTATATTCTTTACGCCTTCTGAAGATCTAACGGAAGTATTGTTCTCAGGTAGAATTCAGCATTACTGACCTGTTGGGATGAATAGTAATTTTGTTGTGCACAGCTGTCCTGTGTATCATAGGTTGCTTAGCATCTTTTGCCCTGTCTGCTAGATGCCAGTAGCACCTTTCCTGCAGTTGTGACAATCAAAAATGTCTCTAGACATTGCCACATGGGCCTCAAGGTGGGGAGGGGCAAAATTAATCTGTGGTTGAGAACAGTTGTTCAGGGGACTTTGTATAAAAAGCTGGAGTGGATTTTAGACTCTAAAACTTGAAAGCATTTCTCAGAGAACTAGGAAAACACCTCACAGAAGCAGAAATTTTATTAATAGGCATAGTTTCTTAGAAAATAAGTAATGTAGGTGACTAATCAACTATGTTTTGATGATCAAAGCCACCTACACTGAAGACAGTGTGGAGATGTCCATTGATAGGGGAGATTACCTGCTGGTTTTGCTCTTCCAAATGGAAGATCTAGTACATCCTTAAAAAAATACAGAAACTGCCTTCCTGTATTTATTTGGTTTGTTCCCTTAAAAAAAAAAAAAAGTCCTAGGCATTTGGGGAAGGATTGGATCTCTTGGTCATAAAGCTTATTTCCTATTTCTTTGCCTGAAAGCTGCGTCAGAGATGGACATGAAGCAACGGAAGAAGATGTTCAAAAAAGTTAGAGGAAAAGAGGTTTATGTGACTATGGCTTACGGCAGAGGAGAGGCCATCCTCCCACCCAGGCTTCAGCACAGCATGCATTATGGGCACGATCCTTCAGTGCACTACGCACAGACTGCTGCCAGTGTCATGTCTAATGAGCATTTCCATCCTCAACATCCGTCTCAGAGACAGGGTCGGGGATTTGGGATGCCCAGGTAAGGCTTAACTGACTTCCAAGGTAGTGTACATCTCTCTTTAGGTATTGTGAATAATTCCTAGACAGAATTATAATAGAATTTAGAAATATCTTAATAGTTTAGCATTCTTTTATAATCTCTGCTTAGCAGATAGAATTGATGTATACTTATTTTTCAGAGGAATTTATGGGGAGATTTGTATTCTCAATGAACAAGTACGGAATGGTTGAAGAGATGCTAGAGCTATTAAGATGAGTGTAGTGGATATGGCACTGTATCCATTAATAGCGGATAGGCCTAAAACCAGTAATGAGGACAGCACGGCTCTATTAGGATATTTTTAGAAAAATGTGTTAATTTAAGTGCCAAGATTGACTACTTAAGCACTAGTGGATAAACAGTTTTGTTTTTCTTTCTCTCCCTTCATTCTTAGGGATTCATCTCGCTTTATCAACAGGCATAACATGGAAAGCCCTCCTAAAGTTGGTTTTTACCCTGGCCCAGGTAAAAGGTGTTGCCAGAGCTATGATAACTTCTCCTATAGATTTGGGTAAGTGAATTTTAAATGTTGAAAATTAGAAAATGAGGAAGTTGGGCTTCATTGCTGAGCAGCAAATAAATGGATTAAGATTTTTTTAAAGTGTCAACATTGAGACATTTGAACAGTTATTAGAAATTTGGAACAAGTTACCATATTTAACTCTTTTCTCCTTTACTCTGAACTACTTAAGTTCCTTTAGACGTAGTCATCGCCAGATGCATTGTATGAACAAGGAGTGCCAGTTTAGCTTTGCCCCAGAGAATGGGCAGATGCCCAGGGGGTTGGAAGAAACCATTACCTTTTATGAAGTTGAGGAAGGGGATGAGACTGCTTATCCAACTTTACCTGTAAGTAGGTCAAAGCTTTATTCAAAAAGCTGTTTACTTTTTCTCTTATCATTTGTTTAAGTAAAGGCAGTGTGGATACATTTTAGCTTTTTGAACACACTGCAAATAGCATTTCTGGAAACCTTGAGCTCTTATTGTAGAGCTTTTAAAGATGGGAGAGGACAACTTTTTTTAAAGCTATTCTTAGAGAAAAGGAGTAGAGGTGGACAAATAAACTTGCCTTAATGGGCTAATATTTTCTGTTTTCTTGGTCATTTTCTTTTGGTGAACTGTGTGTCTTCGGTACAGAATCATGGAGGGCCCTCCACACTTGTTCCTGCTACTTCAAGATATTGTGTTGCAAGGCGAGGACATGGCTCAGGCAAACAGACCTTGAATTCAGAGGAGGCCAATGGCCAGAGTCACAGTGGTGAGTCAGAGTTAAAGGTATCTTTAGAAGATGATTCTTGTGGCATTAGTCATCAGGGCTGTGAAGTAGACTTACAGGTTTTGGTTTTGAGGTCTCACACTGTTCTAGTAGTTCATTTTGAACAAGTTCTCAGTTCTTGTATCAGAGCTTTGCTGAGATTTTGAACATGTCTTGGTCTTTCTCATAAGGCCAGACTTCTATTTCTATAGGCTACCACATTGTTATAACTTATTTTCAGCTCTCTGCATAAGTCTTTTAATGAGTTTTGATTTGGTGGGATTTCAGTATGGAAAACATCTGTTCTTTATTAGTAAGGCACTACTGTTATGGTGAGGACCATTTATTTGTATAACTACTTTAGGCTTTTCCGTAACTAGC
>NW_027527161.1:124279-129813 GCF_008692635.1 Crocuta crocuta
TTCCATTTTATAAGGCTGCTATAAAACAAAGAATTTGCCTGGAAAAGCCTACTTAGAACTTTATTATTCATTATATCCTGTTGGTCATCTACTAAGTATATTTATAATTTAATCTATTTAACTGTATCCTTCAAAGGAATGTGGTATCCTTGTGTATTATATGAGGAAATTGAGCTTCACAGGGTAAATGACATGGCCAACATCATACCTTGAGTAAGTGGCAGAGATTTAGCTTTTTTAGAATTGCTTTATTTAGATATAATCTGCATAGCATATAATTCACCTATTTAAAAAGTTTGCAATTCAGTGATTTTAGTATAGTCACAGGGATAAATGACAGTCACCACAATCAATTTTAGAACATTTTTGTCACCCCCAAAAAATCCTGTACTAATTAGCAGCTGCTCCCCATTTTCCACCCCAACGCCTCTCCCCCTCAACCCTTGACAACCACCAGTCTACTTTCTTCTGTCTTAATGGATTTGCCAATTCTGGACATTTCATATAAGTGCAATCATGCAATATATACTCCTTTGTGACTGGCAGAGATCACTTGAATTTGGGTTTGTCCAACACTAAAGCCTATATGTATGTTCTTAAGAGTTGCTGGAGTGCCTCTCACTATGGGGTGTGCTTATTTTTACCATTTTATTGTAAAATGATCTGTGAGCAACAGACAGTTCTACTGAAATAATTCTGTAGGAATTGGGTGAATTAAGGTGGTGTGAGGCAGTCTCAATGACTTGACTTATCATTCAGGTTCTTTATTTTCTTTATGTTCTTCTTTTTACTACTGATGTAGAAGAAAAAAGTTATTTCTGGGAATTTAATGAGGATAAAACATCTAGCACAAGAATGATCTGTGAAGACTTTGTCCCCATGCATGTGCTTAAGGATGTGTATTCTCTGCTCTTCTACTCAGCATGACCCTTTTGTCTTTTCTTTTAGCTTAGTGGGTACCTTCAGATGTACTGCTCACCTGTAGTGGCATATTCAGAGTAATCAAATCTTTGTTCCCACCGCAAATCTTGCTGTCTGGATTGGTTGCATGTATGTGTTTAATAAGTGACATGTTTAAGAATCAAATCCAGTTTTGACCTGTCGGTTTTTATTTGGTGGAAAACTGTCCAGTTGATGATTAACTTTTCTTTGCATTTCAATGGTATTGTAGTTTTAAAGCAAAATATTTTAGTTTACTGAGCCATCCTCTGAGAACAAACCAATTTTAAATGTATTATTTACTTAAAACAGGCTGAGAAACAGATGAGGCATGATACACCCCTTTAATGTCTACTTAAGCAAACTATGGGTCACACTCATTACTTTATAGACACCACTTACTATATCTATATCAAGCACCATGTTCTGTTCTTTTTACCCCCTGTGAGCTGAGTACTATTACCCCTGTTGTATAGTGCAGAAATTGATGCACAAATATTAAATAACCCACTTAAAGTGATGTTAAGTTCTAGAAGTTAATCGGGATTTAAATCTAGACAGCCCTAACTCCAGAGCCAGTGAATTTAATTGTCGTACTCTACTGCTTGACTGGAAAAATTAGATACAGCTGGGTTTTTCACCTCTGCCTGAACTCTTAGGAACTAAGGAAGTTTTCAGAGGAGAAATTTGTCCTGCTTACTGTCAATCCTTGGCTTCCATATCTGTTGACTAGTATGAAATATCAAATCACTTGTTTCAAGGACATAGACATTTTAGTTTTGAATATATATCTATAAAACTTGAGAAAAAGCAAGTGCTGGCCATCTGGCTCTGCTGAGCTAAAAAGTCCTACATAAACACTTCTTCTGTCTTTTTTCGTAGGGAGATATCATGAAGATTATAATTATCCTTCAGGTCAGTGAGATCTAGATATACTCTGACATTCTTCATTTTTTATACAATATTAAATTATAAAATAATGCTCATGTTTTACTTTACTTTGGCTATATTCTCTAGAACCAGACTATGAAACTTCAGGTGTTTATAGCACAACTGAATCTACAGCAAACTTGGTAGGTATTTCATAATAATGGCAAGCACTTCTGTCTCCTACTGTGTACTACTAGGGCACTGTTCTCAGAGCTATATATAGAAATATATTTAAATCAGAACAACCCTATGAGGTAGTTAGGGTTTCATTCCCATTTTGTAGATGAAGAAGTTAATCTACATCTGACATTAATCTATTTATAGATAGTCCTAATGTTTTGGTAGAAGAGGAAATTCAAACACTGGCAGTGATGATTTTTTTTAGGGGTTTTTATTATGATTTTTAAGTAAGAGTGGGCCACAAATCTTAATTACTTCACATAACAAAAGTTTGTTTCTTGGTTATGCTTCACATGCACTGGAGGTCTGCAGGAGGGCTCTGCTCAGGGACTTGGGCTGATAGAAGCTCCATTCATTGTTGCCAAGGCAGGAAACAAAAGGTAGTGAATGATGCACTGGCTCTTACAGCTTCCACCTGGAAGTGACACATGTCACTTACTTTTTCATTTACCAGAGCATGCTCCACTGAAGAATCTAATTTCTATGTGTCTGAAAGTCAAAAAGTTGGAAATATTTTAACAGCAATAAGGACTATAACATTCAACTCAAACTCCCTCCCACAGGCGAAATACTTGCTTCCACCTCAAGGGGAGACAATCCAGAAATCTTATTTGGTATAATTAAACTCAGAGCCCAAGGTTTCTCGGAAATATGTAGTATTCTCTGAATTGGGTCGAGATGTGGCTCATCATCTGGAGGCCTAAAACCAAAGATACAAAGTTATTTAAACCCTATATACCCAATTTACAGTGGTGGAGCCAACTGAAAAATGGCAGTAAAAATTCTCATTCAGAAAGAGGGTAAAACGGGAGAAACATAGCTCATGGCCTGTAGGTTACATCCTGGACAGACAACCTAGACGTGGGGAACTCTTCCTTGGAGGGGCTCTCTGATTCATTGTTTTCTGGGGCTCTTGGTTGCTCCAAGGCCTTTCCTTCCTTGGCCATATTTGAAGTAGGCATTGGAGAATAGTCCTTCTTGGCAGCTGAGCAGCTTTCTCAGCCTGCTTCTCAACTCGGAGAAAATTGGAGCCCAAGGCTTGTTTTATCTCAGTTGGATGGTTTTAGTTCTGCTCATAGTTTCTTTGGCTGCGTGATTAATTTATTATGCTGCTTATCTGTTTGATTCCTATTAGTTTTATATGGAGTAGCCATACTGACAATTTTTGTTTTATCGATGTACCACTTAGATTTGCTCTAATTTGCATCCTTATCCCTGTGTCTCTCTCTACTTGACTGCAAGTACCTTGGGCTTCTCAGGGATGGAGAAACCATACTTTCGGAGGCTTTTCCATGAACCGTTTTGTCCAGGAGCAAGGGTTCAATGGATGTTGCATCCTTAGTTGGACTCTTGCTTTGAGATATCTTAAGGCAGTCAGATTTTAACAGTGATTTGATTTTTGCTTCAAAGCCAAGGCTTTAACTACTCTTCATTGTCCAAAGCTCTTAACAATTTTATATTTTACAATTTAGGGTTGAAGCAGTTGCCTCTTCAACCGTGTAAGTTCCTGTATTCAAGGATTCTCTATTCCCTTTCATTCCTTTCTAGAAACTACTTTTCTATACACATATATCTCAAAATATGTTGCTGAACTCTGCCACTAGTAATCAAAACCAAAAATGAACCTTGTTTTCCAAATCTCCCCTAGGAGCCACAAGCTCATAATCTCCTTTTCAAGTGATGCTTTTGTTATAGTAGCACCCTACTTCTAATTACCAAAATATCATTTCTGTTCACCTAAGTTATGCTGCAGTAACACCCTCCCCACAAAAAAAAACAATCTCCGTGGTTTAATGCATAACAGTTGTTCTTGTTAATGTTCTGTGTTTAGTGTAGGTTGGTAGCAAGCTTTTGTTTGTCATAGTCACTTAGGGGACCCAGGCTAATGGACATGGGCTTTTACAGTTACTTTGGAGGACTAAAGGTAAACTGGCTTTTAATATTTCTGCTCATATTTCATTGACCAGATACATCACATGGCCACACCTGACTTTAGATGGGGCCAGGAAGAACAGCTGACCATGTACCCAGAAGGAGAACTGGACTATTATTAAGAACTTGAATAACAACCCTCTGTTCTCTGTGGTTAATCTTAACTTCACATACTGAACTTTTGTTTTCGCTGTTCAGGTGATACATCTTAGGAATGAAGAAAACCATGATATGTGATTCTCTTCCCCTTATTTCTCCTTCCCTTTCCTTGTCCCTTCTAGAGGAATAGTTTTTCCTCTCACTTTGCCATTACTACCTTCATCATTGTCTTTTTATGCTATTTCTTGAAATAGCCACCCTAGTGATTTCTCACCCCAGTGAAAAAGTAACCAAAAATCTCACCATCAAGTTTGACCAGAGTAGATACTTTCTTTCTGTCCCTTTATCATTTGTCACATGTTCCATTTTGTTCTGACCTTCCATTATCATGCATCCCCGGTAACTTTCAGTCTCTTCAGGATGTGCTCCACTCCCACACCCCCGTCATCAGGCTGTTTTTAAGTAATTTTTATCACAGCATGCTGTGGGGAGAGGACCAGCACAGGACTTAAAGAAGTCCAGGCTTCAGAGCGTTGTAACAAAGCTGTGAGCATTTATTGATACTTCTTATTTCTGTGCCCAACTCGCAACTGAATCCTTCTGCAGAATTGTTTAGCATTCACACTGGGCTTTCTGAGCCAAAGCCAGAGTTTGCTTTCTGTCAGGTGTGTTGGCTGTACTTGAGCCCAAACTTTAGAAATGTTCAGTCTTAGATCCATGTTAACTTGGGCTCATCTTTGTCACAGTGTGGTTCTTCGTGTTTTCTGTGATTCCTTCACTTGATTCCCTCTGTGTTAATTTCATTAGTAAACCAATTTCTGCTGCTAGGTGTTTTTTTTTTTGTTTTTGTTCTCACACTATTTGTCCTACCTAACTCTGAGCATTTTAAAATCGTTTTTACTTTCACAAAGGTGTTGAGCCAGAAGGAGTGGTAGTCAGAGTATTCTCCATCCTGCTTAGATAGGATACAGATGGATAACCAGATAGCTACACTTGTCCCAAGCTACATCTTTAGGTGGAATGCTCTTTTAGCAAAACTGTTGTTGGTCCTACCGATTTTGAAGCTTTTAAAAAGGTAAGATAGGCCACTGAGAAATGTTTAAATTACAGTTCTCCATTCATTTTAGGACCTTTATTGAACTAGAATTGGATATAAGGATCTCTATAGATAGGAAATAGCACAGTTACCTAAATCAGGCACTACAGTGATACCTTTTGGAATGTTCTCTTAGTAGTTGCTTCAGAATCTGAATACTTTCAGGACAGATCACTTTTCACCTAATTTAAGGAGATAGTGAAATAAAGCAGGTCTCTTATTAATGTGCTGTTTAGTTTCTTGATTTACCCTTATATAACTATACTTCTGTATTCATTAAAGTCTCTTCAGGACAGAAGACCATGTTCTATGTCTCCTCAGGATACAGTTACCTCTTACAACTATCCCCAGAAGGTAA
>NW_027527161.1:129844-134983 GCF_008692635.1 Crocuta crocuta
AGCGGTGCTCGAACCCATGAACCATGAGATCATGATCTCAGCCGAAGTCGGATGCCGAACCGACTGAACCCCCCCCGCCCCCGAAGGTAATCTTAATAGTGTTCTCAAACCATCAGTTGGGGGGAAATGACTTTTTTCCTTTTTGTTCTCCTTGCCCTTTATCTTATTAAGTCTTTTTTTAATGTTTATTTATTTTTGAGAGAGAGAATGAGCATGAGCATGGGAGGAGCAGAAAGAGAAGGAGACACAGAATCTGAAGTAGGCTCCAGGCTCTGAGCTGTCAGCACAGAGCCCAGTGTGGAGTTTGAACTCATGAGCCATGAGANACATGGTTCTCTGTGTTGAAGTTCAATTACTCCTAATCTGTTTATTCTGAACCTCTTACATAGCAAGCAAATTAATATGAATTACCTGTCAAGTCTGTCATTTACTGAAACTTAAATGTAAAGCACACAGACTCGGCATCAAAAAGGTAGCTGAAATCATAGGAGTGAATAAGATCATCCTGGAAAAGGAAAAGATTGAGAAGAGCATCCAGAACAGAGCCTGTAGATCACCAAATTTTAGCAAATGGGTGAAGAAGGAATAGCCAAGGAGGGGCAGGTAGTAGGAGAGTGTATTATTCTGGAAGCCCCAGGAAGAGAATGTTTCAAGGAGCAATCAAGTGTTCCTTGCTGCTAAGAGGTCAAGCAACATAAGGACTAACAAGATTCTACTAGTATTTGTTGCCATGAAGACCACTGGTGACTTTGAATTTGGTTTCTGAGGACCAGAATGTGTAGCAGCCACACAGCAGTGGGTGGTAAGAAAATGGAGACTGCATTGAGAACAGCGTGTTCAAGAAGGGTCTGTTAATATTTGTTGAACATGTCTCTGCACAGCACTGTATTGAGTGCTGTGGCTTAATCAGAAAAACAAATTGCAGACTCATGAAGCTTACAGAAAAAAGCAAAGTACCTTTTCTATTAAAAAAAAAAAGTATGTTAGCACAGGAAAATGGACGCACATGTAATAAGTAATTGTAACACTATCTGGAAACCCAGAGGTTACCTGTTTGGGGAGAGGGGAACTATGCAGATGGAGGATAGGGGGTTGGAAGGACACATTTCATTGTATACGATTTCATACTTAATTTTTGAATCCTATTAATGTATTAGCTTTTCAGAAAAATACTCAAAAAAAACCCCTAAATTAAAATACTAAAAAATACTGAATTAAATACTAAACTAAAAATTAAATATCTAAACGGTAATTGTGGTGTTCTAAAACAAATAACCTTATTTATATTGGGTTCACATAAAGATTGAATTCTCTGTGTTTGAGAAATCCCTAAACTTTTTAAAACTTTTTTCTTCCTTTACAGGTGATGGTAAATTCTGCAGCAGGTGCTGCTTCCTGTGCCAATAATGTTCCAGCTCCAGTCTTACCTAGCCGTGCAGCAGCTAACCAAGCTAGTAGTACCGCTTCAGGCTCCTCGCAGAATGCTGTACCGCCTGTACTTGTATCTCCGCCTGTGCAAGGCAGGCCAGGTAGGTTATTAGTGGTTGCTGACTTCAGGAAGCCTCTTTTTCTATTCATGAACCTGCATATAACATAGGACTACTCTAATTCATAGTATTAAATTAGTGTAACCTATTTAATAAAAGTACATTCAGGAATCCTTGAAATTTGAGAGCCAGGATTTCAGGTTTTTTTCTTGCAGATTTTGGCTTTGATAATATTTTGTAGCTGAAAATTTCGAGGACTTCACTAATTTCTTAAACTTTAAGTTTTATTACACAGGAATTAAAGTAGAGGTGTTTCACACTTCACAAAATTCCTGAAATTTTTGTATGAAATATATTTCTATGTAATGAATCATTTTTGTCATGAATGTTGCAAGAAAGAATATAGGCTCTAGAATTTAAGAAATTAAGGTTAGAATCTTGGTTTTACAACTCGCCAGCCATGTAATTTTGGACAAGTTATTGAGCCTTTCTTAGCTTGGGCATACTAATAGTACCAATTTATGAAGTGGTCATGAAATTCTAATGAGTTCATACAATTTAATATTTTCAGAATTCTGAGTAGGTGGTGGCAAAAACAGCATAGCTATTTAATCTGAGTCCTCAAATAAAAATGGAAATAGCAAAACCAAAACCCATGGACAACATTTACAAGCAAATTAAGTAACAAAGTATCCCCACACACCCCAAGACTTAAGCACATAGGGACAAACCACCAGTCACAGGACTGCATGCTATCAGGGTCTATGTGGAAGCAAGAAAGAAGCATTGGGGATGTTGTTTGATGGACCTGGGAACAGGCAAACCCCAAAAGAGCTAATGAGAATTCACTGGAAAGTGGGGTGGCCAATTTGGAAAGAGCAGCTAGGACTGGGAAGGGATTTGATCTCTCTAGTACTAGGTAAGTGCTTTGGGTGCGTGGTAAAGGGACTGAAGGCCTTGGAGCAATACTGGCCCCTAAGAACTCTCAAAACAGTCCTGCCAGGGCTCCCTTTTAACATAGTATTCCTCACTGGGGAGAGAAACTGCTGGGAGTGGAATCAGAATTGATCAGGACTAGGAAAAGAGCATGTCTAGACTAAACCTGAGAACAGAGCCAAGGAATCCTAGAAAGCAGTCATGATTTTGAACACTACACAAAACAGAATGATCCTGTATCCACCTCATTCTAAAGTTCATGAAAAATAATTCATGTAACTAAGGAAGCACTAAGGTCAAATCCTATACAAAGATTTTTTCTTTTTAATTTTTTTTAATGTTTTATTTATTTCTGGGAGAGAGAGAGNGCGCCCCACAAAGATGTTTTAAGAAGGAAAAAGAATAACATTTGTATATGCAGTAAAATCATGTCAAGCATTTTGCTCACTTAATACAACTAAACTTTCAGAATGAGCTAAAGATACAGATGGTATAAAACATTGGAGTATAACTAATTAGAATTTGAATAAAAACTTAACAAATCAGAATTAGAAAAACTCAAATTAGGGGACAACACAGGAAAGCATTAGAAATGGCAGAAAGTCATTTCTGTACTGAAGACTGGACTATAAAGAACATGACCAAGTATATAAAATAGATGATGCTTAATTTTTTTCAGTTTGTTTGTTTGTTTTTTTGAGAGTGAGAGACCCAAGCACGAGCATGGGATGGGCAGAGACAGAGACACAGAATCCAAAGCAGGCTCCAGGCTCTGAGCTGTCAGCACACAGCCTGACGCGTGGGGCTCAAACTCATGGACCATGAGATCATGACCTGAGCTAAAATCAGATGCTTAACCGACTGAGCCACTCAATGTGCCCCCAGATGATGCTTTAAAAGAAAGATATAAGGGGCGCCTGGTGGCTCAGTCAGTTAAGCGTCCAGCTTTGGTCCAGGTCATGATCTCACCATTTGTGAGTTCAAGCCTGGCATCAGGCTTTGTGCTGACAGCTAAGAGCCTGGTGACTGCTTCAGATTCTGTGTCTCCCTCTCTCTCTGTTCCTCCCTGAAACACATTCTGTCTGTCTGTCAAACATAAATAAAGATTACCAAAAAAAATTTTTTTTAAAAATAACAGAAAGATGTAAGAAGGGGAGGAAATTGAAAATGAAGAAAAGGAAGATATTCAAAAGTGAAATGTTAAACGTTAGGCAAAGGAGGGACACCTGGGTGGCTCAGTCAGTTAAGCACCCCACTTCAGCTCAGGTCATGGTCTCGCAGTTCATGGGTTCAAGCCCCTCATTGGGCTCTGTGCTGACAGTTTGGAGCCTGGAGCTTGCTTCAGATTCTGTGTCTCCCTCTCTTTCTCTACCACTGTCTCATAAATAAACATTAAAAAACCTTTTTAAAAATGTTAGGCAAAGGAGATCAGTGCTTGAACTCTCTGAAAAAGAAAGCCAAAGGGAAAAGGACAAATACTGGAAACTGTAATTCAGAAAACCTTTCTGTAAATTGAAAAAGCTTTAAAACTGTATACTGAAGCAACACTCTGCATATTTGAGAACATTGACTCAAAACAGCAAACACCAAGATATTCTATTAAAATGAGTGGTCTTTAAAGAAAAAGTCCTTTGTCAAGATAAAAGAGCCTATGGAATATAAAAGAAGTAAAATTATAGGCATGAGGCTTTCACAGCAGTGCTTAATGCTAAAAGAAAATGGGAGTAAAATTTAAAATAAGGAATGGGTAAACCAAAGATTTTATGTCCAACTAAACTGATTTTCAAACCTAGAAGGCAGGAAAAGAGAATATTTGCACGAGCCCTTCCTGAAGAAATCTAAAGCTATGCTGTCAAGCAAGGTTTTCACTAGCCACACTAACAATTTAAGATTTAGTTAATTGCAGTGAAATAAATCTTCAGTTGCTCACTTGCACCAACCACATGCCAAGTGCTCAATGCTACGTGTGGCCAGTGGCTAGTATATTAGACAGCAGAAATCCAGAATATTTCTCCTCTCACCGAAAGTTGTATTAGATGGACTTCAGTGTGCCGGAGAAGGAATTGGCTTTTAGACTACCAAAACAAGTAAGGATATCAACAGTAAGAACTGATGGTAAGTATTAAATGTATAATTACCTAAGGAATTAAGACAAAACGAGTGCTGAAAGGTGGAGACCATATACTGGGGAGTAGCAATAACCTTATGTTTGGATAAGGTAGACAATGTATAGCTATTTTTTTTTAATTTATTGTTTATTTTTGAGACCGAGAGTGTGCGTGTGCAAGTAGGGGAGGAGCAGAGAGAGAGGAAGACACAGAATCCAAAGCAGGCTCCAGGCTATAAGCTGTCAGCACAGAGCCCAATGCAGGGCTTGAACTCCAGAACAGCGAGATCATGACCTGATTGAAGTCAGCCATTTAACTGACCGAGCCACCCAGGCACCAATTGTAATTGTATAGCTATTCTTATTTTTAAAAATTTTTTTAATGTTTATTTTTGAGGGAGAGACAGAATCTGACACAGGCTCCAGACTCTGAGCTGTCATCACAGAACTGGACACAGGGCTCCAGCTCCTGAACTGTGAGGTCATGACCTGAGCCAAAGTCGGATGCTTACTGACTGAGCCACCTAGGCATCCCTATAGCTGTTAAGAGTAGGAAAATTGAGAGATCATGTGCCAAGCATTTTTATAATACTCTCTGTAATTAGAACA
>NW_027527161.1:135224-138406 GCF_008692635.1 Crocuta crocuta
TTACATCAGTTTCTTATAGTTAGATAATCAGATTCTTTTAGTATATGTGCTGCAGAAGGGAGCACTAGATAATCAGATTCTTATTCTGAGACAGTGTAATGTCAACTAAAGTGAGTACGTGATAATTCTAATTTTATCCCCTCGTGTCCTTGCAAACTAGGAGTCTCAGTATGGAAGAAAGGTAATATGGATATAATAAAGCTAAAGAAAAGCTTTTATGGTCTCAAATTTGAATTGGAGGTATTAACATAACTTCAGGTATTTTATCTTTAGATATATGTGTATATATTTCTAAGCTCTCTCCGTTGAAAGGGCCTAGAAACAATATTTTTAGCACTTATTTTGTGGTCTTGAAATACCATTTCTCACTTGGAAAAAAAAAAAACAGCTNAGTATTGGGGCCATGTCAGAAGCACTTAGGAGCCATCTTAAAGAGGTTCCCACTGACCAAAGATGGGACAGTTTGCTCCTCAGCAGTGATAATCGCAGCAGACTGCAACATACCAAATATGTTAAAAGTTCTTAATGCTATTTTAAAAATTGATCACCTTGGAGGATGATTAAAAAACAATTCATTTTCTTAAAAACTGGAAAATAAAATGAAAGAATCAAGTGTTCATCATGCTAACATTAAATGAACTGTACCACCAGGTAACCAAATAGTAGATGAGGGGAAGCGTTCTTATATATTAGTATTCTAACTAATCAGTGAAGATAATTATTTTGCAGTCCTTACTGAATGAGTGTTAAACGGCAGTAGCTGCGAAGATTGCAGAAACATTACTTACAGATGTGCCAAAGGAATCAATTGTTAGTCTGATCCAATTTCCTGGATCTAGCTGCCTATTTGCAGGAAATACAGAAGAACATGTTGAAACATACCATCACTGTATAATCGGGAAAATCCAGATAGTAGGAAACTCAACAGGTTAAAGGGCCCAGATTCTTCAAAAGAAAAACTGAAAGGAAATGACAGGGATGGAGAAACTNCCAACTTTAAAACATCAGGGATATACATTTGGGTGACAAAATTCTTAAAACCATGAAGGAGTGATTACTGTGAAAGTTAGGGTTAAAGGGTAAATGGTTAAATTATGGTCAGGGGAGAGGGTTGTGATTGGGATGGGGCACATAGAAGTTTTCTGGAGTGGCTGGCAAAGTATCATTTCTTANATAATTCATTTAGAGTTTTTTTCTGTATCTGATTCATTTATAGGTTAAAAATTAAGTGCTTAGCACAGTGCCTGGAATAAAAACATTCAATATATGAGTTCATTAATGACCGTAGAAATTTTTCACTGAAAATGTTAAATGTAGACCCTGGTTTTACTGTGTGCCAATTGCAAGGGAAAACATTGGGTGCTGAGCTTAAAAAAATCAAATGACTGGTGAATCAAGCATTGGAGTGTCTCATGTATGCATTTTATTCAAAGCTTACCATTTAAATGCCGGATTTGTGTTGTTGACATTTCTAAAAATGTATGCTACCTTTATTTATTTTACGTTTTGTTCTTTGAGTCACTTCTGAACCTCAGTTATAACTCTGCTAGGTCATGGCTGCTTTTTAATTGCTCTTTAATATTCCTCTCACTCCTCTAGATGAATCAACTCATGTTTCCCATTGTGTTATTCATGTGTCTCCATGGCAGCTCAACCCCATCCTCCATTGTGAAGTCACTTATCTGCCAGCCAGTTAGATGCCATGATTGCATTTAGTATAAATCTCCTCATAGGCATTAAATACTGTTAACTGAGTTTTGGTTCTGTCCCCAAGGTTTTTGTCAGGGCCAGGACTAGTGACTCCTTTTCCCTGGGTGAAAAATTTAAGGGAATGCCAAAAAAGATCACAGTAATCAAGATAAATAATACTTGAACGTGTTTTTTAAAAAAAAATGTTTATTTTTGAGAGAGGGAGAGGCCACTTGAGCAGGGGAAGGAGGGGCAGAGAGAGAGAGAGGGAAACAGAATCTGAAACAGGCTCCAAGCTCTGAGCTGTCAGCACAGAGCCTGATGTGGAGCTCGAACCACAACCTGTGAGATCATGACCTGAGCTGAAGTTGGATGCTTAACCGACTGAGCCACCCAGGCGCCTCTAAATGTACTTTTTAAAAAATCAAGAGTAATGTAAAAGTATCAGAATTTTAAATAAAGACAGAGTCTGTGATCCAGGCTTAGGGTGAATTGAGTAAGACCCTCATTCTTGGGATCAAGCAAATGCAGGTTTGGATCCTGTCTCTGTTTAGAATTTTGATATTTTAGTAAGCATGGATATTTTTGGCATTATTAATTTGGTGGCTCCTTAAATTTTGCACCTCACTATACCTAAGTCCCTTCCCTTTGATCTATAGAGAATTTGAGTCTTACTGTGTGTATTCATATTCTTCTTTTGACATGTCCTGAAACAGACTGTAGCTTCATGGACAGGGGAAATAAATATTTTGAATGTACTACATTTGTTTCCATTAATACATTTTTAAAGTTTATTTTTAGAGAGTGTACATGTGTGCAGGGTAGGGTGGGCAGAGAGAGGAAGAAAGAGAATCCCAAGCAGGCTCTGTGCTGTCAGTGTGGACCTTGATGCGGAACTGAATCCGATGAACCATGAGATCATGACCTGAGCTGAAATCAGTAGTCAGACACTTAACTGACTGAGCCACCCAGGTGCCCCCCTCCATTAATATTTTAGGGAAGTTTGTTTGCATTGTTTTGGAGCTATCCCTTAAATTTTACCTGTCAAGTCAGCAAATGAGTTGCTCATGTATCTCCAGAGCATTTGGAAATTCTAAAAGATTTTTCTTAGGAGGATTATTATATAATGCAATTTTAGGGAAGGTGAGTTCAAATAAAGTAATCTTAAACATCTCTTCTGCTTTTGATTCTTTCAGATCCATGAGAACTTACTTAGCTATCTCTGTGTCTAGTAGTTGGTTTTTTACCTAGTGATAATCACATTCTGGTATCTTTAGCTAATTGCTAATTTACTTTTTTAAAAAAATGATGTGATTCGAGTGCTGGGTTAAAAGCAATATAAGCAGAGCTTTGTTGAAGTGCCTCTTCCAGGGGCGCCTGGGTGGCTTAGTCGGTTAAGTGTCCGACTTTCACTTAGGTCATGATCTCGCGGTTCGTGGGTTCGAGCCCCGCGTCGGGCTCTGTGCTGACTGCCAGCTCAGAGCCTGGAGCCT
>NW_027527161.1:138544-140126 GCF_008692635.1 Crocuta crocuta
ATTTCTGCAAACATGACAAAACTCTAAAAAGAGTTGAGCAAGTTTTTAAATTTTACTGTTTAACTTAGATACTGTAAGAATCCTTTTTTGTTGCCCAGTTCTGAGTTTTGACAACCTATAGAGTTGTAGAACCACCACTACAATCAAGAAAGAAGAAGAGTTTTGGGGTGCCTGGGTGGCTCTGTCGGTTAAGCGTCCGACACTGGCTCAGGTCATGATCTCACGGTTCATGGGTTCGAGCCCCGCATTGGGCTCTGTGCTGACAGCTAGCTCAGAGCCTGGAGGCTGCTTCAGATTCTGTGTCTCCCTCTCTCTCTGACCCTCCCCTGCTCACACTGTCTGTCTCTCTCAGAAATAAATTAAAACGTTAAAAAATTTTTAAAAAAAGAACAGTTTCATCACCCCCAAAGAGTTGTTTATTCAAGTTAAAAAAAATTTTTTTTAACGTCTATTTATTTTTGAGAGAGGAAGAGCACAAGCAGGGGAGGAGCAGAGAGAGACGAAGACAGGATCAGAAGCATGCTCCGTGCTGATGGCAGACAGCCTGATGCAGGGCTTGAACTCACAGCTGTGAGATCATGACCTGAGCCAAAGTTGGATGCTTAAGCGACTGAGCCACCCAAGCACCCAATGAATATTTTTAAATTACAACAATAGGTATAGAAAGTTAACGTGATATTTCATCTAGTGTGTTTGTTTAGATTCTGTCCTTGTGGGACTGACATGATTTAGAATACCCCATGTTCCAGTGATGCTACCAACTAGATACCTTTAAGGATTGCATAAACCTGTAATCTGTGTAATTTAGCCTCTCTTACTAACTTCTACATCTTGTGATTTGACTAAGGATGGCAGATGGCTGAAACATCCTTAACTTTTATTAAGCTAAGTAAAAATTTTGCTTTAGTGGTATTGTATTTCATTTTGTATCTTTTAGCTGATGTTTTTTTAAAGTCTTGACAGTAGTGAAAACTCTGCAATTTCCAGGGTTTTTTTCTTTTAATTTCAAGTAATAATATGAACTCAAAATAACATGTAATGAACTCTCGGTTTTCAACTGGCATGTCTTAGGAAGGTGGGCACTTCACCTTCCAAGTTTTTGTTTTTATGTCAAACCATAAGAATTGGATTCTTTTGACCAAACTGGGGACACAAAATGAACTACTGTTGTTAAGGTGTTACAGGTGTGCATTCCTACCTTGTTTTCTTTTTTAGTGATTGCTTCGCCATCCTATCCATACCTTTCTCCTCCTATTCCTGCTGCTGCTGGTGCTGCTGCTCCTTTACCACCTCCACCTCCTCCTCTTGAGATGGGAGAGTCTTCAAGCTTCCCACCTCCACCTCCACCTCCACCTTATTCCTATGATCCAAGTGGCAGTGATCTGCCTCAAGGTAAGGAGATTTTGAGACTTGGTTGAGGGTATTTTAGTCTGAAATTTTTTTATTTTAGAGCACGTCTCTGGTTGTTCACTGCAGGCAGCGTGAGGGACCAAATAGAAATTGACTTGAGAGCATAATGTTAGGTAAATGACTAAGGAAAGGAAAAACTTGAAAGCTGAGAAAATCTTTTGCAAAATCAAGA
>NW_027527161.1:140451-144267 GCF_008692635.1 Crocuta crocuta
TTCAGGTCTGCCCAGAAGATTCTCAGCTGGATGTCTTTGTTCTCTCAAGTTTGTTTTTGGAAAAGCAGGAATTGATACCAAATTTTTTTCCATTTCTTTTCTAAATAAAATTCCTACTATAAGTGTATAAAATTATTGCAGTCTTTGATATTTAAGATTCCAACTGGAACTGGATTTTAGCCCTGTGTTCTTGCTTCTTTAATTAAATGAAGGAGTAGCTTTTCATCGGAAGTTCATTCTTATCCCTCAATTTGGCAGTGTTTCTCAAAACAGAATTGTAGTTGAAGGTTGTGGTTTGTTATACTTTCTTTGCTGTATATAAAATTCTCAATTTTTCTAACTGCTTCTCTATTACATTTTTTTAATTTTCAACTCCTTAGTGGTTACCAAGATCTTCAATTCCATGCTGTTCTTTTTCTCTGCCTTAAAACTTCATTATCCCCTTTATGTACATGATTCCTAAATGTATCTAGCTCTGGCCTTTGAAGTTTGTTACTTGTCTCTAGTTACTTGCTAGGCATTTCCACTTGGCTTTCTTACTGTGATTTCAAACACTTAGCTATAATGAAATTCCTCGTTATCTCCCTTTTTCTTTTTTCTAGGTCATTGACTGGAAAACATTGACTCCTTGGTTTCCTATTTTGCTAATAGTTTCATTTCCACCTGACTTAACCCATTATCTAAACCTTGTTTAGATCTCTTTATTCCTCTACTCTCTTGTACTCCTGCCCAAGATTTGTTCTGTCACCACATGATGATTTTGCATTTCCCAATATTTTATTATGAAAATGTTCAAATATACATGAAAATTGAATTTAAAAATGAATATTCATGTATTCACCTAGATTCTATCACCAATTTTAATTACACTTGCTTTATCACATGTCTGTCCGTCTTACCCTCCCTCCATCTTCTGTCCATCAAGTCCTCCATTTTAGGTTTGGTGCATCCCAAAGTAAATCTTAGACATCCACGTTCTTTCCTGTAAAAACTCTAGCATATGTATAGTTAACTAAAGTTGGGAGTTTATTTTTTCTCTTAATGTAAAATTTATGTATGATGTACAAATATTTTTTTTTTTTTTTTTTACAAATAGTTTATTGTCNTTCCCCCCTTCTTCTCCCCCATGGTCCTCCGTTAAGTTCCTCCCAATCCTCCTATACGTGCAAACATATGGTATTTGTCCTTCTCTGCCTGACTTATTTTGCTCAGCATAACACCCTCAGGGTCTATCCATGTTGCTACACATAGCCAGCTTTCATTCTTTCTCATTGCCAGGTAGTATTCCATCATATAGATAAACCACATCTTCTTGATCCATTTGTCCGTTGATGGACACTTAGGCTCTTTCCACGTTTTGGCTATTATTGAGAGTGCTGCTATGAACACTGGGGTACATGTGCCCCTATGCATCAGCACTCCTGTATCCCTTGGGTAAATTCCTAGCAGTGCTATTGCTGGGTCATAGGGGAGTTCTAGTGTTAATTTTTTGAGGAACCTCCACACTGTTTTCAGAGGGGCTGATGATTTACAAATCTTAAATGTATATTTGCTGAGTTTTGAGAAGTGAGTGCTTGAGTCTCTATAACCCACATCTCCCTCAGAGCATATAATAATACCATTATCACACAGTTAACCTCCTGCCCCTTCCCAGTCTTTCCACCCCTACCTCTACTTACCCCAAAGGAACCACTGTTCTGAAATTTTTTCTTTCATAGCTTCACATGTTTTAGAGTTTAATATAAATTGTATGTATGTCCTTTAAACAGTATGTATTTTTTATGGAAAGCTGCTTTTTTTTTTTTAACTGGTTAATCTTTTTTTAATTTGTTGTCAAGTTAGCTAACATAGAGTGTATACAGTATGCTCTTGGCTTTGGACTAGATTCTCATGATTCATCGCTTACATAACAACACCTCAGTGCTACTCCCAACAGGTGCCCTCCTCAGTGCCCATCACCCGTTTCCCCTCTTTCCTGCCCCCTCATCAACCGTCAGTTTGTTCTCTGTATTTAAGAGTCTCTTATGGTTTCCCTCCATGTTTATAACTATTTTTTTCCTTCCCTTCCCCCATGGTCTTCTGTTAAGTTTCTCAAATTCCACATATGTGTGAAAACATAATATCTGTCTCTGACTGATTTATTTCACTTAGCATAATACCCTCCAGTTCATCCACGTTGAACTCAGCATAGTTTTGATATTCTTCCTTTTATTCATACAATTTTTTGATACAGTTTATTGTCAAATTGGTTTCCATACAGCACCCAGTGCTCATCCCAACAAGTGCCCTCTTCAATGCCCATTACCTACTTTCACCCTCCCTCACCCCCCAATAACCCTCAGTTTGTTCTCAGTATTTAAGAGTCTCTTATGGTTTGCCTGTTCTTTCATATTGTTGCATATATCAGTAGTCCATTTGCTTTTATTGCTCTGTAATATTTCACTGTATGGATATTTCTCTTCATTCTTTGTTGTTGGACATCTGGGTTATTTCCATTTTTGGGCTTTTTATTAATGTTTATTTTTTACATGTTTATTTATTTTGAGAGAGAGAGCAAGGGAGGGGCAGAAAGAGAGGGAGAGAAAGAGAATCCCAAGCAGGCTCCTTGCTATCAGGGCAGAGCCTGGAGTGGGGCTCAAACTCCCCAGCTGTGAGATCATGACCTGAGCCAAAATCAAGAGTTGGACACCCAAGCTGATTGAGCCACCCAGGTGCCCCAAGGCTATGAGTATTCTTATAAAAAGTCTTTATTACCATAATGTTTTCATATCCTTTGGGCAAATACCTAGTAGTGGAATTGATTGGTCATAGATGCGGTATTTAGGTTTATAAGAAACTGCTGCTCATTTTTCTGAAGTTGTATCTTTTTCTACTTTTGCAAGAACTCTGTGGACTTGTTTTTAACAGCTTGAGGTCTAATTCACATACTATACAAGCCACCCATTTAAATTGTACAATTCAGTGGTTTTTAGTATATTCACAAATATATGCAACCTCCACCACTATCTAATTCCAGAACATTTTCATTACCCCAAAAAACAAACCCTGTACCCATTAGGAGTCACTTTGTCATTCCCTCTGGCAACCACTGTTCTTTGTGTCTCTATAGATTTGCCTCTTCTGGACATTTGACATCTATGAATCATGCATTATATCATCTTTTGTGACTGGCTTCTTTCACTTAGTGTATTGTTCTCAAGCTTCATCCATGTTGTAGCATGTGTCGATACTTCACTTTTTTTTATAGCTGAATAATAAATATTCCCTTCTATGGGTATGCTGCCTTTTATTATTTATTACTTGATGGACATTTGGGTTTTCACTTTTTGGTATTATGAATAAATATTTCTATGGATATATATACAAGTTTTGTGTGAATATATATATACACCAAGGGATGGAATCCCATGCCATTTGTAAATTTACTTCCTGCTGTTACCTTTTCATATTCTTTAGTTAACCATTAGTCTTTATAATCCGCTCCTACATAATAGTCAAAATACAAGCTGATTGTAAATATATTTGTATGTATCAGAAGTCTCCAACTTAAGGGTGAGTTTTCTGAGAGTTCATTTGTTTGTGGGACTCAAGTTCTCATATTTGTAAGCATATACATGAGTCCTAGGTCAACCAATAAAAATACATTTTGATATAATTAGAATGCTCAGATTNAAGAATATCTCTCTCATATATCTAGTTTTTATTTCTGAAACATTTTAAGTTCTGTGAAGTCATTTTTAATTTAGCTTTATTTATTTATTTATTTATTTATTTATTTATTTTAGATACAAATATTTTGCAGTACTATTTCAATCT
>NW_027527161.1:144325-154081 GCF_008692635.1 Crocuta crocuta
AAAGTTGTCTTTATAAAATCTCTCTGAAGATGATAATAGGTCTATTTTCTATTTTAGCCTCCCAGTGCTTCAGTTCCTCTTATAAAATAGTTGCTAAATTATAGCAGCACAACTTCAAGCATGTATTGGCCTCCATATTTAGTATCCTATATATGTCAACCCTTCACTATGTTTTTCTGATTCAAAATAATAAATGAATTATTTCTCCTGCTTAATTGAAACATTTTTATGGTTATTTCTACACGTTACTGTGAAAAGTAATTGGACGAATTCAAAGATATTTGAAGGGCTATATTATTGAGAGACAGAGATAGCATTAGAGCATGGGAAGGGCAGAGAGAGGGAGACATAGAATCTGAAGCAGGCTCCCGGCTCTGAGCTGTCAGCACAGAGCCTGATGCAAGGCTTGAATCCACAGACCATGAGATCCTGACCTGAGCCAAAGTCGGACATTTAACTGGCTGAGCCGCCCATGCACCCCAGGGCTGTATTATTTCTAAAGCACCTATGTGTTCATAGATATTTACAAACACTGATTTTCACCACTCGAGTTGTAGAAGGGTGAGAGTTCTGACAAATATCTTCCTATTGCTGAAAGGTATTTCTGACTTTAGGTAAGAGCTCTTTTATTTTTTCATTCAGGAATCATTTCCCCCCTGAAATACACCTGACTCACGCTATAAAAAGACGGCATATTTCCTAAAAAGGAATGATAACATTTGAAGAGTGGGCAGATGATAGTAAACTAGACAGTCTCCTTGATAATGTTCAGAGAAGTTCATATTTCCAAAGACTGATTTCACTAAAACTTGGTATTATCATTTCCAGAAAACCATCTCCAAATGTCACACATTTATAAATTAAGACTAGTGGATTGATTTTTTTTTTGTTGTTCTTTTGTACTGTTTACTAAATTCAGTTTCAGGAATTGAAAATATAAACTACTTGTGCTTTCAGTTATGTTAGTTTCCTATATTTACATGTGTAAACATAATTCATTTCAGATGGAAGAGGAATTTTAAAACCTTCTCCTGCATTTTACTTAATGAGAATACAAGGACATGCAGAATAGTTATTTCAATACTTCTTTAAGTAATAGCATTCATTTTGGTATATCTGAAAAATACTAAAATATAAAGGAAACTGAAATCTTTTGCACAANAATAGTTTATTTCTTTTATAACATATTGACTGTACTGTGTAATTTTGTAAACTTTTAAGTTAACAATATGAGCATTTTGTTAAATATTTGATAGCATGATTTTTTTATCGCCTGTACTGTATCCCATCACGGATATATTTAATCTATTTCCCTGTTTAATATTTCATAGGTTGTTCACTGTATTTTGCTTTTTTAAAACCATGACATATCATTGACTCACAATGTTAGGTTAGTTTCAGGTGTACAACATGGAAATTTGATACTATGTTGTCATTCTCCTCACAGATATAGTTCCCAAATCTGTCGCCATACAATACTACTAGAATACTACAGTCTATATATTCCCTGCTCTGTCTGTACCTTTCATCCTTGTGATTTATTCCTTTCTTTTGCTTTTTTGAAAAATTTTTAAATATTTTTTATTTATTTTTGAGAGAGAAGGCAAGTGGGAGAGGGACAGAGAGAGAGGGAGACACAGAATCCGAAGCAGGCTCCAGGCTCTGAGCTGTCAGCACAGAGCCCTATGCAGAGCCCAAACCCACAAACCGTGTGTGAGATCCTGACCTGATCCAAAGTCGGATGCTTAACCAACTGATCCATCTAGGCGCCCCTCCACTCTTTTGCTTTTAAAAATAATGCTATAAAACATATCTTTATATCCAGGTCATTGTGTGTATCTGTAATTTTCCTAAAGGAATTCCTGTGCTCAAATATTAGATACAGCTGCTGCTAAAGATCTTAAAGTTGTAGTAGAGAATAGATTTCCTCATGTTCTGGTTTTTTTCAGGGAAAAATAAAGTCATTGCTTCCTTTTCCTTAAAATCATAGCCAAACTTTTTTAGTGAGGAAGTGTACTACTTTAAGTAAAGGGATAAGAAATTGTTTCTTTTCTTTCTTGCCCAAGTGCTATCACCACAACTACTGGCACTCCATGGTCTATGTGCCACAGATGCAGCAGCAGCAGCTTCATGTAGAGAATTATCCAGTCTCTGCTGAGCCACCTCCTCTGGTAGATCAGAACATCCCCCAGTGGTATAGTGAGGTGGGGAGACAAGATACTACACAGGTGGAAGCATCAGGAAATGGTGAGTATGCAATGAGATTGTCTGCAAGAAGGACAATTTTATTTTATTGTGTGTAATGTATTTTTTAAAAATTGTTAATGTTTTTGAGAGAGAGTGCACGCGTATGCGGGGGAGGGGCAGAAAAAGAGGGAGAGGATTGGAAGTGGGCTCTGTGCCTACAGCAGAGAGCCCGATGTGGGGCTCAAACTCACAAGCTGAGATTGTAACCTGAGCCAAAGGCTGATGCTTAACCAAGTGAGCCACCCAGGTGCCTCTATTGTGTGTAATTTAATAAAGCTCTGATATTTAATTTGGTCCAAATTCTAGACTTGTGTGTTTTTAAAGAATGGTTTGTGGGCCCTTGGGGTTCCTGAGACCCTCTTAGGGATCCATAAAGCCAAAAAGTATTCATCAGAATACACAGATCTTAGAGATTTTATTTTTCCCTTTCACGGTTAGGTCTTGCATTGAGGATGTAAAAATCAGTAATGGGTAAACTGCTGCTACCTAAGCACAAATCAAGAGGGGGCACCAAACTGTACTAATAATTGTTGTATTCGCTGCCATATACACTCATGATACAGAAATGCCAGTTATCTATCTATATATATTTTTCAATTTTTAAAAACGTTTTATTTATTTCTGAGAGAGAGAGAGAGACAGCGTGAGCAGGGGAGGGTGAAAGAGAGAGGGAGACACAGAATTAGAAACAGNCATGGGAAGTATTCATAAAGTAGTGTGCATACTGAAGTATGATTCACTTAAGGATTTGTGAGATTGACTAATAAGCTGAACTAGCTCTTTTTATGCAACACTATTTTTACTTGCCATATAGACAGACTATGGTTATTTAGACTTAGAGATCTGGCAGACATTTTCTCAATGTGAGCCTGTCACTTCAAGAAAAAAAGGACTGATAGAATTTGTTGTCAAAGATAAAAATTCCAGCTTTCAAATAAAAATTAGAATTTTGGAAAACTTTTATCTGCTACCATGAGCTTGACAGCTTCTACTTAACTTTTCTTATAAGATAGCTGGGACTTTTGGGGTGCCTAGCTGGCTCAGTTTGTAGACCATGCAGCTCTTGATCTCAAGGTTGTAAGTTTGAGCCCCATGTTGGGTGTAGAGATTATTTAATAAATAAAATCCTAAACAAACAAACAAACAAAAGGATAGATGGGGTGCTCCTGAATGGCTCAAGTCGGTTGAGTATCCGACTTCGGCCCAAGTCATGATCTCACGGTTTGTGGGTCTGAGCCCTGCATCAGGCTCTGTGCTGACTGCTTGCTCAGAGCCTGGAGCCTGTGTCAGATTCTGTGTTGTTGTCTTTCTCTGCCCCTCCCCCACTTGTGCTGATTCACTGTCTCTAAAAAAATAAATAAATGTAAAAACAAAAAAGAAAGATTGATGGGGCTATAAAGTAATGTGTTTTTTTACACTGTACAATGAAATGTGTCAACATTTGGGAGATTAATAACTGTGAAATAATATTTTTCTAATTACCAATGAACGGTGTTACCTGTGTATGGTTTTGTAAAAGATCTATTCAAAGTACAAGATAAAAACAGTGGGTTTTAATGTTCACAGAGTATGAAAAAGTCCACCTTGCTGCTAACCTTTGGGAACTGCCACTTAACCTAGTTTTGGTGTAGCATCAAAGAATACAAGTATCTGAAAAGGCTGGTTATTAAAAGGCTTCTCTTCCAAGTACATCTGTAGGAGGGAAGNATGTGAGAATCCAGCTGTCCTCTATTAAGCCATACATTTAAGATTTGCACAAGTGTGTAAAAACAGTTGGCAGTTGTCTCATAATATTTTTGTTTTGGAATATAAACTTTTCATTAAAAATCTTTGTGTTAACATTAATGGGCTTTTTTTTTCCTACTAGAATTAAGAAATACTTTTAACTTTCTCAGTTTAATTCCTAATACAGTAAATATTGATAGATAAAATTCACATAGACCAAACTATTTGGGATCCTCAGTTTTTAAGAGTGTAAAGGGGTCCTGAGACCACAAAATTGGATACCACAGTGCCAGACCACAAAAATGGTTGCTCTGGTTCAGAGTACTGTATAGATAGAAAGATATTTTAAAGGATTTAGAATAGGATCTTTGGACTGCCCTTCTTGAAAGAATCAGTAGGAGGTAGAAAAAATGACGTAGAGACAAATCTAACCAAGTCTTTTTCGCATTCCAGCACTGCTACTTGATGGTTGTGATCTCAGCTAAGTTGCTTAACCTCCCTAAGTCTGATTTTATGTACAATGGGGAAATAGTTGACTTGCCAGCATTGCTATAAGAACTAAATGAAATACACTATATGTATATACTAAATGTATAAGTATGATGTGTCTGGTGCACGTGAGAAATGTGAATTCCTTTTTGTTCCTCCCCCCTTTTAAAGCATATTAATGGTTAGGGAATATTAGCACTATAGAATATGATCCCTAATGTGGTAATATGATAAGGCCCATAGTAATAAAAGTTAAAGTGCCAACCTCATTGTGTTTTTGTGGTGTGTACCTTTTATAGAGCTATTTTTAATTGTAGTACACCTTGAGGCAATGCAGTGGTAGTCTTTATTCCACAGATAATAGCTCATCTATGTTGCCCCAGGTAACGAAGGACTCCTTTTTAACATTTACATAGTCAGTATAGCGAAGTCAGAACAGCATCTATTTCCACTAAAAGTCATTCATGGTAGCTAAGTGGTGTAACATTAAAATGATGCTAGGATCTTAATGCCAGTCAAGAGATGACACTTAAATATTTGGTCTTTAGGATGCTTTTCAGAACTATACCTTCAAGTATAGGCACTTGAGTTTTTCATTGAAGTAATACAAAAAGGTCATTTGGGTGATAGGTGCTACAGTAGAAAACTATTGGGTAACTTACTTAGGACCTACCCTTATGAGAACTTCATTGACTAGAAGGACTCTAGAGAATGTTTATGTATGTATGTAATCTGTGGGTACCTAGATCATCCCAGAAAGATAGCTGTCTCTAGGTAGAATACATTTGACACATTATAGATGCATGTGTACACATGCACCCTTAAATTTCCTTCATTGGGAAATTTTCATATAAGCTTATAGTAGTCTGCTTTAGTCACTAGTGTTCATATCTAAAGTGCTCTTGCCACATTTGCTGTGATCTTTCCTATAGTTAGTGCTAAAGTTCACTTTTACCTGTAAGGACATCTATTTCTGTTGATGTTTTAGTGAATCTTTGTATATAAAGTATGTACTATATGCATTCTTTGTTTCAGGTACTTTTCCAAGTGCTGACCCTGCATCTGTCCCTCATGGAGCAGTCTATTATCCAATGATGTCAGATCCCTATGGGCCTCCACCTTTGCCAGGTTTTGATTCCTGTCTTCCTGTTGTGCCTGATTATCCCTATGCCCCCTGGCATTCAGTTGGTGCAGCATATGGTGGCTCCTCTCAAATTCATGGTGCTATGAATCCTGGGCCAGCTGGCTATATTGCTTCACCTCCCTCAGCTTCTAATTACATACCTCAGAATATGTAAGCTTCAGCAGTATGAAGTATTCTTGCACTGCCATTTTTTGCTGTTTTGGTTTTTTAAAAAGTGTTTTATGTTAGTGTTTAAGTGATTTAGGTGGTTAAGGTGGTTACTATTGTATCTGTCTTTAAAATTATTTTATCTTTTGATTTAAAATACTACTTTAAATAAAGGAATATTACTTTGGGTTGTGGATAGGGAAATGGAGATGGATGTACAGCTAGCCCCATGTTGAGCATATTTCATTGTATTCAGCTGTTCTCCTGTGAGCCAGCTTGTCAACTTTGTATTAGCTGATGGTTCCAGTTGATAAAAGGAATAAATAATAGAATCTATTTCCTTGGTTCAGATGTCACACATCATATTAAACCGTGCAAAATTGGAATAACTTTCACTTTTTTCTAGACAATAAACAATCAAGAGCATTGGCTTCTGGATAACTACATATTAAAATGAGTGACTTCAGATTTCTTAAGAATTGTCTGAATTGAGTTGTGTTCTGTGATGTTAATCAGTTTTGAAGGCTCATGGTGCTCTGCCTTAGATTTATTCCATATGCTATTGTTTAATATTGGATTTATGTAACTGTTTTACTGCACAGTATTGAATTGGTGTCCTTTGCACATTTAGCAGTAAATAAAATTAGCATTTAAAATTGCTAAAAGGAGTGAGGTTTTCTTCCTTGTTTTCTTTTTAATGGCAGCAACGTGTACCAGACATGATTGTTGTATACATTTTTCCCCTGCTCTCTTGGTGGCAAAAGAATGTGAATTTATGACATGAACTGGTGGGGGCCAGTTGAAATGTTACTTAATCTCAGGCTGTTACAGCACATACAACCATGTCTAGTTCTTTTTCCCATGAGTATATCCCTTTTTAAGTTGTATTTGTGTTTGTGTGTTGTTGTTTTTAATCTTGACCCCCATACCGAACTTTAATCTGGACTTACTTTCTCATTATGTTTTACTTCCAATAGCTGTATCTTTCTGTTTTCAGACCTGTCTTCTATATCTGTAGGCCTGCCTTGCAGACTTTCTGTGAGACCTATTTCATCAGCCTTTCTGTCTTTTCCCTTTCATCTACCCAAAGACCACAGAATCTTCTGAACCTGTCAGTTCTCTTCTGAGGGGTTGTTTATAATGAATGCTTTGCTATATCTCACCTGACAGCTATTTAAAAACGTGTTCTTTGGTTGCCACAAAAACCTATTTATAATGCCATCTTTAAAGGTTCTTTATGCTTGTGAATCTGTCCATTCCCCNGAACAGGAATGGAAGCCATTGTAAAAAAGATCTGCTGTCTTCAGTGTACTGTTCTCAAGATAATTGATAGTAATGAGTTCAAATCCATGTACTCATTCAGGTTCCTCTTTTCATAATGGATCCGGAACTAGTTGTGTTTTGTTTTTACCTCAAGTCCCACTGTACAGGTTGGCATCAGGCTTTAGTAAGGAGAGATGGGACAGCTGTGTGCAGATCTTTATAACAGCCTGGCCATATTCATGTTCTAGCTTCTTCTCTCCTAACCTCCTGGGTCCTCCATTTGTGCAGCCTACAAATTGTTCTAAGTAGAGGTTTATTTTAGTCAAGCTTAAAACATGGAGCGACCCCTCTCCAACATTTTTCAAATACACTAATGTTTCTGCAATACACATAACTCACAGCAAGTGATTGTCCTGTACCTTCAACTCTCAGTGATTTACTAATTAGCTTCTAAGGGTGGTTTAGAAGTTCCTAGTCTATCTTGAAAATGTGGGTCTGAAAATCAGTTTTGAGACAAGCATGTTTACCTTAGGCTTCCAGTTGATATGTTTTTATTTTAAATTTGTAGGTTGTTGCTTTGCCTTGAGTTCCATTACTAATTTGATTTAATGAGGTGGTAGTTACTTAACTTAGCCAGAAAACTGGAGATCAGTGGTGTGCACTAGATCAACCTAATTGTTAACTATTACCAGTGTGGAAATCAACAGCATTTATGGTCTGTTAGAACATACAAGTATAGAGGCGCCTGGGTGGCTCAGTCCGTTAAGCATCCGACTTCGGCTCCAGTCTTGATCTCACAGTTCAGGAATTCGAGCCCTGTATCGGGCTCTGTGCTAACAGCTCAGAGCCTGGAGCCTGCTTCAGATTCTGTGTCCCTCCCTCTCTTCCCCTCCCCTGCTCACACTCTAGGTCTGTCTCTCAATAATAAATATTAAAAAAATAAAACCCTACAAGTACAGTCTGCTCATTTATGTATTACAATCTGTCTTCTCACATAATCAAGGATGAACTCTGACCCTCCTGTTTTGGGAGTTGAGGGGGGGGGGTTGAAGGTAGCCTTTACCGTGGCATAAGTCTGCAGTGGTTTTTGAAAGTAGCTTCCAGATAAAAAGGAAGTGTTTTCTTTCTGGTAATTAAAAAATCCTGACTTAATATGTTTAATCAACCTATAGTATAAATATAGTGGTAGATTTCGTTTTACATATTACCTCTTTATGGCTTTTGATGTTACAAAAAAACTTCCTGTCTTTCCTCTGCTGTTATGAACCAAATTTCATCCACTTAGAATGATTAAGGGAAAGAGATACAAAGGCACTGTGGTTTGTTCTTGATCCTTTTCTTCCACCCCCTCCTGAGATAAATCTGATCACACCAAAGCAAAGCTGGATCATCCATAGAAAGGAAAACAATTAGAATTCTTTTTTATGCTGTGTATATTTGTTTTCAAAATTAATTGCAATTTTCTGCCCTGGTGAGAAGAGCACATGAAAATACTGAATCTGTTTTACTGTTGAAATTCAAGACGTGAAGTTTTCAAACATCTTTCATATCCTTGGAGCCTATAATCAAGGCATAACCTTTTAATTAGCTTTGGAGATAAAAATATAAAGTCATTTTTTATGTGAACACCAGACATACAGAACTTAATTCAGACATAAGTCTCCATGAATAATGAGATGGTCCATGAACAAGTGACTTTTTTAATCTGGGACAAATGTCCATTTTGTATAAAACCTATTTGGAGCCATTTATATTTTCCACTTGTAATAAAAACTAAACTCAGGCGAGTTTATACAGCAAAAGACAACTTGTTTCCTTCCATCTCACCTAGAGTGTTAAGTTTCCATCAGAGCAGCTTGATTAGGACATTTGTTTTCTCGCTTAAGTTATCAAAGGCAGTTTCAGGGATGTATGGGGTCCCTGTGTTGGGGGATAACTTCAGGAAAGGATGGACCTGAGTTTAGGTAACTAGTGTGGGACTAAAACCACTCCAAAGTGATAAATCTGGGTATCCCATCAAAACCTATATGGTGAGGTTTATAGATGAAAGATTAGCTGCCTGTTAATTGGTGAGTAATTGTCAAACCCTGGGTTCATTAATGCTAGTCCTTCTACTTTTGTGTTTGGAATCTTTCATCGTTTTTAAAAAACTACATTGGCAACTGGCAATATGGAGAGTAAATACTTAGGAAATTAGTGAGAGTTGAGGTTTTAAAAAATTTTTCCTTGAATGCTGAAAAACAACTTTAGAGTGGCTGTAACATATG
Organism: Crocuta crocuta; assembly: GCF_008692635.1. Classification (NCBI taxonomy): domain Eukaryota; kingdom Metazoa; phylum Chordata; class Mammalia; order Carnivora; family Hyaenidae; genus Crocuta; species Crocuta crocuta. The sequence goes on from NW_027527161.1 coordinate 153,608, forward strand.
GTCCCTAGGTTGGTACCTTGTTAGGATACCTGGGGGTTGGGAGAACCCTATAGTATAGGCAACTGATTCTTCAAGTTCTGTAATTTTCAAGAATATTCATTAGCTACCTGTAAAACTAGGTTTTATTAAGCCATGATACACAACTGTAGTTAAAACTAATTGAGGTGAGTAAACCAATTTTAGGTTTTACTGCTTCACTATTTCCCTAATAATCCAACACTTTTGAGTTCACTTCTTATGGCTGCCAGAGGGGAGTGTGGGAATCAGGATATCTTTTACTGTTGAACAGCTATTTGCTTTTTGTTTTTTTGGTTTATTTCCTGGTAGGAGGTCCTTGCCAATGGCTAGATTTTTGTGAAAGGGGCCTGGGAGAAGGGATTCAACAATAATAGTAAACTGAATCAACTCTGGTGAATATTCAAGGCAATGAATATCTTGGTGAACATTACTGATTAATAGTTTGATTTATTGGTG
>NW_027527161.1:154172-154469 GCF_008692635.1 Crocuta crocuta
TCCAAACCTTGGCTTTTTCAAACTATACAAGTTTTTCAAATCATTTGTAGAATTATAGAAAAAAATTTCTTAGGGGTGCCTAGGTGGCTCAGTCATTTAAGCATGTGACTTGATTTCGGGTCAGGTCATGATCTCAAGAGTTGGTGGAATTAAGCCCCGCATTAGGCTCTGTGCTGACAGTGCAGAGTCTGCTTGGGATTGTCTCTCTCTGCCCCTCCCCAACTCTTGCACATGCTCTCCCGGAATAAATAAACAAATATTTTTAAAAAAATTCTAAGTACTGGAAAACTGTAGTTC
>NW_027527161.1:154587-159501 GCF_008692635.1 Crocuta crocuta
TAGCCATACAAAAACAACCCCCAAAAAACAACCCATTTTATACTCTGTTTTGCCTGCTTCAGCGGTTGAATTTTGGTTTTAATTTTCTTTCATTCCTCATGTTCTGCTAAAATAGCTTCAAACACCCAAGAAGTTTACCCTGCTAGTTTTGAAACACGGTATAGAATTGGGTTTTGTTAACCTAGTTTCTTTACTCACTGCTTATTTTTTTCCAACATTTTATTATGAAAAAAATTTTTCTTAATTAAAAAACATTTTTTAATGTTTTTGAGAGAGAGTGTGTGAGCGGGGAAGGAGCAGAGATGGAGGCACAGACTCTGAAGCAGGCTCCAGGCTCTGAGCCATCAGCACAGACCCTGACACAGGGCTCGAATTCCTGAACTGCGAGATCATGACCTGAGCATGACACTCAACCGACTGAGCCACCCTGGTGCCCCTAATTTTTTCAACGTTCATTTATTTTTGAGAGAGAAAGAGAGTGGGGGAGGAGCAGAGAGACAGGGAGACACAAAATCAGAAGCAAGCTCCAGGCTCTGAGCTGTCAGTACACAGCCTGACACGTGGGGCTTGAACTCATGAACTGAAGTCAGACGCTTACCCGGCAGCCACCCAGGCGCCCAATNGAAAACTGAAGTAATAGTGCAGTGAACATCTGTCTGTATATCCACCACCTAGATTTTACAATTAACATTTTACTCGACTTTTCACATATCCATCTGTAAATCCTTGGTGTTTGATGCATTACAAAGAAAATTGCAGACTAAAGTACACTTCACCTCTAAACATTTCAGCATGCATACTGTTAACTGGGATTTAGTATTTATTAAAGGTTCACTTTTTTCTCTTTTTAAAAATTTTTTTAATGTTATTTCTGAGATAGAGAGCATGAGCAGGGAAGGGTCAGAGAGAGGGAGACACAGAATCTGAAGCAGGCTCCAGGCTCTGAGCTAGCTGTCAGCACAGAGCCCGACGTGGGGTTCAAACCCGCAAACCGTGAGATCATGACTGAGCCAAAGTTGGACGCTTAACTGAGCCACCCAGGCACCCCAACTTTTTTCTCTTTCGAGGTAAAATTTACATGCGAGAAAATGCACAAATCTTGAATTTTTTGATGCATTTTGACAAATCCTGCATCTGAAACTCAATCCCTTATCAAGATAACATTTCCATCACCCCAGGAAATTCCTTCATGCTCCTTCCCAGTCAATCTCTCACCCCAGCTGGTCCCCTAGGCAACCACTGTTCCTTCTGATTTCCCCCACTCATAGATTTGGTTTTCAAAATGGATATAAATGAATCAGAGTATATGCTCCCTTGGGTAAGGCTTCTTTCATTCAGCACAGTGTATTTGGGATTCATCCATGTTGTGTATGTCAGTTCACGTTCATTGCTGAGCAGCATTTCATTGTATGGACAGGCCATTATTTGTTTATCCATTCTGTTGGTGGACACCTGGGCCATTTCCAGGTTTTAGATATGAATAAAGCTGCTATGCACATTTTTGTAGAAGCCTGTGAGCGTTTGTTTTCACTCCTCTCGGAATGGAATTGCTGGGTCATAGGTTAGGTGTATGTTTAATTTTGTAAGGAACTGCAGGGCATTTTTCCAAAATTTCATTTGCCATTTTACACTCCCACCAGCAATGTATGAGTTCCACGTGGTTTTCATCCGTCAACAGTGTCAGCCTTTCCAATTTTAGGCATAGTGGGGGGTGTATAGTAAGTTGTATCTCATTGTTTTAAATTTTATTTAATGTTTCTTTTTGAGAGAGAGAATATAAGCAGGGGAGGGGCAAAGGAGAAGAAGACACAGAATCCAAAGAAGGGTCCAGCCTCTGAGCTGTCAGCACAGTTCCAGATGCAGGGCTTGAACTCACAAACCACGAGATCATGACCTTAGCTGAAGTCAGATGTTTAACCATGTAAGCCACCCAGGCACCCTTCTCATTGTGGTTTTAATTTGCACTTCCCAAGATCATGTTGAGCAGTTTTTCATGTGCTTATTTGCCAGTTGTATATATTCCTTATTGAAATGTGTTCAAATTTGTTGTGTTTTTATTATTGAGTTGTAGAGGGTTTATGCCATATGCCAGTTGCAGATCTTTTTCAGCTATATTACTGCCTATTTAGATGTCCTTACTTAACTAATGTGTATTATATGTTATACACCCCGTCATACTTTAAATAATTAATTCAAGACTTGCAAGTGAGTTATTTGGCTGAAAGTTCTGATATGCTAACCAGTTCTCTGGTGGCCTAAAAAGTTAATGTTAGTAAAATACAAACAAACTTCAGGGATCTGAATTAATTAGGGGAAAGCTATTTGCTGAAAAGGCTTACTACAAAAAAAAAAAAAAGTATCAACTGATACTTGAGGAAATATTGCCCAAATGTACTCAGATCATACCAGTATAATGATAACCAGCTTAACCTCACTTTATGTGTCTTCTTACTGGCCCACAGATTCAAACTGTTCTGCACAAGTTGTACTTTGGGTACTCAATAAAGAATAGGAAAATTTCAGGATAAGGCCTATAAGGTTTCTCAATGTGTAAGCTATAGCTTTATAACATTGATCCCTTCATATCATTATCTCAAAGTTCTTTATGAATGCTTAATTTTTAAATATTGAGTAGTTTGCTCTAATGGTAACTATAAAAGGATGATATTAATAATGTTTAGTCTCAGTCATCCACTTTTCAAAATATATTGGACTGCAGAGGTCTCCCCTAAGTATCTGCTTGTTAAATTATGGCTCAAATCCATTGTTCACAAATGTTTGTTAATAACAGGCGGCTATAAATGATTGGAAAATGGAAAGACAAAACACCTTAATTCTGAGCAGCCGTACATTTCTGGGGAAAAAGTCAATGCTTTATTTTTGTTTATACTGAAGCTAAAAATACACAAAATCATTTTGTACAATATTTTTTAACACATTTAAAGATGACACTAAGTTTGCACTTCTTACAGAAAGTATTTAAATAAAAGTAAAGTTACTCAAGGAGGTTTTTAGCTTTTAAAATTGTAGTCTGCAAAGCCAAAATGACATTTACACAAACACATTTGGAATTTTCCCTTTTCATGATTAAGCCCAAGAGACACAATTTTCATCTTTTGCATCTGAGTTTGATGCAAACATTTTCTGTATGGCGATGTGTGATTGGGGCTGTCAACTAGGTGAAGAAAGTGAATTAAACACCACCTGTGTTCTTTACTATTCTTTGTCTTCTGTCAAATGTTAGTTCCAAACCACATTCATTGTTTTGAATAGGAAGAAGCTCTTCATTCTCAGTTTCAACCTTGTTTTTGAGAAATCTTGAAACAATTCTGTGGAAGGTTTAAATATTGATACTTTCTTGAATACTACCACTGGTGTGCAGTCCCATGTTACAAGAAACAAAAAGAAAATGTTTTCACTTGAGAAGGATGTGTTTATTTATACTTAAATGTTTTTAGAAAGTCTTTCCCTTTACAGTTGAAATAAGAAAACACTTGGGTTTACTTTTACTATGGTGAAGGAACAATTTGAACAGTTAAAATTTTCATAGCTAATAATGTATCAAATTGGGCTGACTTTAGCATTAAGAAAGCCAGAGACTAATGTGTTAAACCCTTTGGGTTTAGAAATTTCCTGATGAGCTCACACGACATTCATTTTAGTGTCATTTGTTCAATGCTCCCCTGTCCTAAGTACAGGTATCACTGTGCTTATTGGACTACAGGCTACATTGCTTTGGTTGTTGAAACTGATCATTTAATATATGTTGTAAAATGAAGTCCTGCAAGGTTTGACCATGAAGTGATGGAAGCTTTACCTTAATATAACTAGACCCACACAGGAAATAGATGTGATTTTCAAATGACTCGAACATTCAGCTAGTTGCTGCCACCCTCCTTCTAGAGCCATCTCCTACTTCTGCTACCAGAGCTCCTCCTGAGTTCAACGAACACCCACCCCCTCTACGTTTCTACAAAGGCTGCGGCTTTACTTTACTTCTTCCTGCTAACATCCTAGTTGTCAGAAGAACCTCTGTGGCATGAAGTCTCATTTATAATGCATCAAATAAGGTTTGGGAAGTCAATTCTGGTTTTATTTATAACAAGCTATTGGAACTCGGGATGTGTGTCACTATTTAAACACAAATGTTTCAAGCGTTAAATCAGTATGGTTTTTCCTAAATCAGTAGAGGTTCTATACCTAAATATGGTCTTTAATGTTTCCTCCTCAGGAGGGTATAGATGCACATATTTCAGTAAGGCTGCCACTCACTGTCCCAAGCATGTCTAAAACTAGATTTCAGGCTGCTAAGAGGAACAAGGACTCTTTGGGGGTGTTGGAATTTTTTTTAAATATTTATTTTGAGAGAGAGAGAGAGAATGAGAGAGAGAGAGAGAGAGAGAGAGAGAGAGAGAGAATACCAAGCAGACTCCATGCTGTCAGCACAGAGCCCAGTGTGCGGCTCAGTCCCAAGTACTGTGAGATCATGACCTATGAGATCATTACCTGAGCCAAAATCACGAGTCAGAGACTTAACCGACTGAGCCACCCAGGTGCCTTAGAAAGTTTTGCATCTTAATGTTGGTGGTGGTTCCAGGGATATATACAACTGTGAAAACTCACTGAATTGCACACACCAAAGTAAGGATGCAGGTAAGTGTACACCAGTTATTACTCCGTAAAGTTGATAAAAAAAAATTAACTGGTTTCCAAAGAGTAGTTTCAGGTCGCTTTACAAATCACACAAGAAACTGTCTCATTTTATACTTGTACCTATTGAAGCACCTATTATGTATTAGCACTTGAACCAGAAAGAACTCAGCTTGATCACCCAACTTTTTGACCAAATATGGACCTAAAAATTACTTTTGACTGTTTCCAAAAATTTTGTCTTAAAGGATCATAGTGTTCTAC
>NW_027527161.1:159589-163556 GCF_008692635.1 Crocuta crocuta
ATGCTACCATTGACGATATTTCTACCATTGAGAATATTGCGGATTTTGAAAGCAGAAGTCCACAATGGTTTGAGTATGACAGCCTTCAAAAATGGGTGCAACTTAAGGTGATTACTTTGAAGAACAGCATTCATTTGGGCACATACATTCCAGCATGTGTGTGAAAATTATCCATCCCCTTATTTTATAATCTCACTCAATATGTTTATTCCAAATTTCTGAAGCTAAAACATGACACCAGGTATAGAATAGCTTTCTTCTATACTACCCTTCCCCCAATTTGACCTTCTATTTCTCTTTGATGTAGAGTTTGGACAAATTCATTTTATTTCTTAGATAAAATTTGGAGATCAAGCCCAGTAATTGATCAGAAGTTCACGTTTATAAAAGTCAATCAGTAGCTGTCCTCTGCCTGACTTATTTTGCTCAGCATAACACCGTCAAGGTCCATCCATGTTGATACACATGGCCAGATTTCATTCTTTCTCATTGCCATGTAGTATTCCATTGTATAGATAAACCACGTCTTCTTGATCCATTCGTCCATTGCTGGACACTTAGGCTCTTTCCATGTTTTGGCTATTGTTGAGAGTGCTGCTATGAACATTGGGGTACATGTGCCCCTATGCATCAGCATTCCTGCATCCCTTGGGTAAATTCCTAGCAGTGCTATTGCTAGGTCATAGNCAAAAAATAAAGTATTCCCAGAAAAGAAAAAGTCAATCAGTGATATTGCACAATTTAAAATGTAGCCTTTGAGTCTGATGTGTTGAACTTAAGAATACAGTGATCACAAGGTGAGAAATTGCTGTGATCTGAAATTCAAACTGATTTTGACCCGAACGTTGCAAAATGATTACAGTTTGTTTGTTCAGAGCTAGTTTCCATATACTGTTGCGCTTCTGAATTTTTTTGAGTGTGAAAATGGTGATGTTAATGTTTTATTTCAGGAACTACTTTTTTTTTTTTATTATTGGGGAACTCTGTCTCAGTTTGGTCATCTAGAGTTTGACAGTTTGGTGGTTTAGCCCTATGCTTTAAAGTGCTTGTCCATACTCATTCTTTGCAAGCTTTCCCATCTGTCTCTTACTACACCACCACCATCTAAGTACCTCAAGCACTCCCCACAAAAGTTCAAAGCCTCTTGTTTGTTTTCTCGTCCAAGGGTCAGTTTTAAGGGTTCTATAAGACCAGAGAACTGTCAAGAAGGTTTCTAAGTTGGAAGGCAGTTGGTGGCAATGAGTATTTTGGGGAATGAGTGCTTTGTGGGAAAAAGCATAAAATGGCCAAGCCCAGCTTTACTGTACCTGAAAATGGTTGGCCACCCTAGGTGAAAATAAAAGGCGCACTGCCACCCACCCATTCAAGTGCTACCAAGGATATGGCCTTGATATGTGTGCATGTGCTGAGGTGCAGCTCCTGGGATGTTAGATTCCCTGAAACTTGTTCATAGATGATGTCAGAGGGCAAAATATGCTGCAAATTGGTGAAAATTACCTTTACACGGAAGGCTATACTTAGCTACTTCATTTAGTCATTTTTGGTTCTATCAAATCATTTGGAGAGTTCTAAAAGAGGCTTTTCTTTTTGAGGGTCAAGAATATGGGTAGTGTGTGTTACAGTTATGGACTGATGAAAGTTGATTACAGTGGTCAAAAGTGGTGGGCTCTTCCCATTACTAAAAACTTGCCTTTCATTTGTGTAGTGACTGGAAGTTTCTACAAAGCTTTCACAGCTTTTCCCATCAGATGAGAAAGCTAGCTTCTGACATAAGGGCATTCCACTTGATTTTATATTAAAACATCATAATCCTTAATATGCACATGAGTCTCAAGCACCACAAACACTGATGGTAGATCTTTAAAAAATGAATGACTACAACTCAGATCCAATAAACTAACAAGTATAAGGTACAGTCCACTCTAGAGTAGGAATAAAACAAACACTGAGCTTAAAAATGCCAGAGGATCCTGGCCTGCAGCCTGCATCATTCCAAGCAATTAACTCCTTTGTTTCTTACTGAACGTTTCATTTTCTTAGAGGAAAGCTCTCAAAACCACCTACCGGTATCTTCTCTGGACCACCATGTATCCTATAGATGGAAATCCTAAGCCACATATCAGCATATGAATAGTAATATCTCGACTATGCAATAAATTCAAGTATGCAGGTTTAATTTAATTCATCAAAAAATGTGTATTTTTATTTGTGAAGGCAGGTTTTTTTNACTGTTATGGCAATTTATTTGAGAAATTCCTCACCATATCTCAGGAAGTTTCTTTCCATTGAAGTTATTCCTCCTCCTCCTTCCTTAAAAATGATAAAATACCAAAAAAGAGGCAGGGCCAAGGTCAGAATAATCAAATGCTATTAAGTTTCAGTGTGTGTGTGTGTGTGTGTGTGTAACACAAATAAAGTTCTCACTTTACAAACATCTGCCTAAAAGCAATGCAAGCCAAAACCCACTTCTGTTGGATAAAATGTGATTTGGAAATACAGTAGAAACAGCTTTTCTCTGTAGTAAAGTGTGCTCACATTAAACTGTGGTACTCAGTTCCCAGTGGCTAGTTCTATGCCAGCAAATTGGATATTTGGAACAATTATCTAGATAAAGTAAGCCAGAGAAACAATCTAAAATGCCCATAGATTTGAGGCAAAGCTACAGGAGTTAGGGGGAGCTGACAAGTAGATGTGAGGAAGCTATTTAAAGGATCTGAACAATCCCATCAATTTCTATTGGCTGTGTTTGTACGAATAATCTGTTAGCAGTTTTGCAAACTAATCAGCTCCCTCTGTTCTTCTTGTACTTTTGAACAGGAAAGAATGTCTGCCTAATAACTTCAGGTACTTTTTACCTGATGGTTTAATAAACCAAGGTTTGGGCCACTTAACTGTTTAGTCAAAATATCACTTGAGTCTTACTCACAAGGCAGTTGGAATATCAAATGGTCATTGCCAATTTCTGGCTAAGGTGTCAACTCATGTTTTTCACTGAAATTCAGTGAAATTTACAGGAGAGGTTTTGTACTGCCCTAAGAACTATGAAGTTATTATTGAGAAAGTGATTATTATTGAGTCATTCACAAAAGGTAGAGGCCCTAGTTTTTTTTTTTTAAGTTCTTTAATAAAATTGCAGACAGATGTTTAGATGATTTGGACTGAGCTGAAATAGTCTAAATTAGGCCAGAGAAGAGTGAAAATTGACTAAGGGAGGCAGAAAGAAATCTGCAATATTCTGATGTAAGTGGACAGAGATCTAACTTGGAGCATTTATATCGTCTGTAAAATTTGGCATCTTATAAAAACGATGATTTTGAATTTGAAATCTTCCCTCTGTCTTTGTACTCCCTTGGACTTAAAGCTAGATGTGTTAGAGATACTTCAACAGTGGTCATTTTCTTTGCAAGACTTTTACCCTTGCTAGTGACCAGGGAAACTCTGATGTAATTATGATGGACTCAACCAAATAAATACAGATGTCTAGAAGTGACAAGAAGGCCAACTGTAATGGAGATGAACTGTGGTATTAGGTATTTAGACAAGTAGTAAATTACTCTTATACCATGTATTATTTTATTTGACTTTGGGGCACATTTTTAACTTACATTTAAATATGTCAGCCTTGAAGAGCCTGGGTGGCTCAGTCGGATAAGTGTCCAACTCTTTGTTTCAGCTCAGGTCATGATCTCACAGTTCATGGGATCGAGCCCTGCATCATGCTCTGAGCTGGTGATTCGGAGCCTGCTTGGGATTCTCTCTCTCCCCCCACTCTGCCCCTCCCCCACTTGCTCTCTCTGTCTCTCTCTCAAAATAATTAACTTTAAAAAAATATGTCTGAAGTTTTTAGGCAAATGGACAAAAATATATGTATAGAAGCCATTCTATTTTCACATCTCCTATGTACAATATATAATATATATGATTAATAATAAATGTCTTGTTTCTGTAATTTAGAAGGTTTGGGTTT
>NW_027527161.1:163646-166085 GCF_008692635.1 Crocuta crocuta
GTCCAGAGGTGAACACAAATATCTTTTCCTTCCTTTCTATGTTAAGTGTTCCTATTTTTCTGAGTTAGAGTCAATAAACATGTTGATGTCACCAATATGAAAGTTAGGGCAATTGCTCTTCAGCTTTAACAGCTGTCCTCAATCCCCATCGTAACCAGGCCTCAAGGTAGCTAGTGAAGTTGTAAGCCAAGTCATAAAGACGATAATCCTGAGAAGATCTGAAAAGAAATGTACTGCCCATGAAATACGACACTGGTTTTTTTCAGTAGTAAAGATTGGCTACTATAATTTCTACATATTCTCTCTTGAGAACCTAACTAAGAGAAGACTATTTTGGAGCATGGCTGTATGGCTACCCCATTTTCTGACAAATCGATACAGTAACTGCCAGAACAATTATACCTACATTATCGTCAGTAGATACATTTGTGAGAAAGAGATATCTTTTTCTTTTGATGAAGTGAGGCCATGTATTGGGTTTGGGTGCCATTAATATGAATTAGGGATGTAGCCCAAGTTCTATTTATTATTGAAAGTACATCTGACAATTGCAAAAGTTGAATCTGTAAATTTAAAAAACTTTCCTTCCGGAAAATAGCCTATTAATGACGTTAAGGCCATTTATGATAGTCCCATTTGTCGAAGCAGGAGAGAAGTTGGATTTGAGTAAATAATCACTTGAGATATGATCAAAGAATTACTTGGGGACAGTCCGTTGCCATATGGGTCTTGATGCAGCTTGTTCTCTTGATCACTTTTCCTTGGATTTAAGCTTTATTCTTCAACACTTCTTCATGTTCCCCCCTCCCTACTTCTTGTTCATGTGAACCTCTTGTTCATGTGGAATATTTTAACTATCCGTCACCAAAGCTAGGGCTGGAAATGAGAATCCGTTCAAATAACAGAAACTACACTGTCACAAACTCTCTTGGAGACATATAGGCATTGTTTGAAAATGCTTCATTTTACTTACTTTTACCAGGAAGTACACACATGAATTTAGATGAATTTCTGTACTGATAAAATTTACAGGAACAGAACAACAACTATCCTTCTTATTTTTCTGAGCTACACACTGTTAATTTACTCTCTAAGACCAAGACCTAGGGCTGTTTGATCATATGTTAGAGTATAAGTTAGGGATAACTTTGTGCTAAAGTTAGATTAAAAAGAAAAAACAAAAAACAAAAAACCCACGTTGGTCAGCAGATTCTCTCTCAGTGATTATTGGATCAACATGATAACCATATGCGTTATGGACTTCATTTTTTAACCTGCACCTTTGGAATCTGATGAAGTACTCTTAAGCTGTGGAAAATCATTTGTATGTATAAATGCTGCTTTCTTTGAAGACAATAAATTTGGATCACACTTACAGTTCCATGAATTCACTAGGGTCATTGTATATATCTAACATAAGTTTACACATGCAATTTCACTGCCCCCAATGAATATTCAAATTGCAACCTGAATCAGGTTATCTAAATGTAACATTGTTTTTTTATGACGATGCTGTTTTCAGATTTTGACACCTTAAAAGAGGTTATTTTTCTGATCAGAAAACATTTTCAAACCCAGACTTCTACCTTAGAAATGCTTTCAATAGCAATGATGATTAAAACTATCCACAGTAGATAGGACCCTATACATGTACCAGCTAATTATTATTCTTGTCAACCTATGAGATGTAGTGACTACTGGTTAGAGTGCAGAAGTTTTTAAAAACAGGACACATCCTAAATATTAATCTCAATACTATCACATTTTAAAATGTCGTAAGTGAACTGAAATACACAAACACAAGAAAGGATTTCACTAACTTATTAGATATGACACATATTACGTGGTAAATATTCATTGGCACACATTAGGCAACTAACATATCTTTAAGAAACCACAAAAGCCAACAACCCCCACAATCAGGAGAAGTTGTAGTGTTTAAAACAAAAACAACAAGAAGGCCAGTTATACCTAGAAACCACAAGCTAACAATTCTTTGGAGTCTGTTCAGTCTCCCTTTGATGCTGTTCATTGAACTGGAATGGGCAGCGTGGAGCACTGAAGGGCAACGGACACAGGCAGGTTGGTTTGCCTTATTTGATAGCTGGTGGGGACTGCTGAGCATCTCCCTCAGTGTCGTGGGGAAATGCTGTGAGATCCTGAGGAAGGTCAGGAATCTGAGCGGCAGCAACAGTAGCAAAGTGGCACCTGGAGCTTCAAGGAAGCAAGGGTAAGAAAAGCAAAGCCAAAGGGTTAAGCACCCGACTGCACCTCTGCTGATTAGGGGCAAACACCCCTTCAGTTCGTTGTGAAATGGACTAAGTGTTAATAGGTATAAAAAGGCAAATAATAGCAATAATGATAATCATAATCACAAGAACAGAAAATGGAAAATGTGGCTATAAAAGACAGTGAAAATAATAGGAGTTTAAATCTCCT
>NW_027527161.1:166145-174279 GCF_008692635.1 Crocuta crocuta
GTGGGGGGGGGTTGCTGGTGGGGTGGGGAGGGGCAATGAGGGAATCATATGCTATGTCACCTCTGAGAGCAAGGAAATTACAAATTTTCTCTTGAGTTCCAGAATGGGTGATAGGAGTTTGACTTAGAGCCGAGTTGTAACTTGTTCTTCCTGCCCATCACCCCATTTGTGCATGAGCAGGTCGCAAGCCTCTCCCCAAGTTTCAAATACATCCTCTGAGGAGTCTAAAAGTTTAGAATTTGAGGAGCAGATGCTGGATGCACAGTGGAGAGAACTGGAACAGGTTAGAGGGCATTCACTGCTCTGAGCAGCGCCCCGGGCTTCACCTAATTCTACCTCACTGAGGTTAATTTCACTTTGAGAACAGGCCTCTGCTTTCCCTTTCTCCATCTGAGAATATCTGATGTCCTGCCACATATAATGCTGCTGAGCGATGCCATCCGAAATGGTGTACATTGGCTCTGAACTGGGTTCAGCCATATGACCATTAAACTTGGAGAATAGGAGACCGAGCTTCTTGAGAGAAGGACCCATGAAGGAGCGTTTGCTTGATGACTCGGCTTTTGACTTCCCTTGGGCACCACCGACTCTTGGCATGGTTCTGATGAGAGGTGGCGCATGGCAGGCCTTTTTCTTGCAGCCTAAATTGAAAGAGACACTTTTGGATTTGGCCCGAGCCCCACCACTTCCATCATTGGTATCATCCCTCTGGGACAGTTCAGTGCTGCTTGCGGAAAAGCTTCTCCTTGAGTGTTTCCTATTTCCTAAGAGGTCGAGTACTTCGTATCGAAAGCTGGAGATGTCCTGCTTTAACTCCTGGGACAAGAGAGAAGATACATTATGTTAAGAAGCTTGGCTTTTTGTTCAAAATAGGCTCACTGGGTGTCCTTTGGAACGTTCCAGGCTTTGCCTAATGGCAAATCACAAAGTACACAAACTACCAGAAAAATCTCACATTATTCCAGTACAAGAAAAACATATTAATAATTCTGTGGGCCAGGGTGGCCATTGGCAAAGTTGTGCAATTAGTTAAGCTGATTTCTGATGGTCCTTATCAAGAGGACAGCAACAGACTTGTCCCTATCACAGCGTTAACTAGCAACTAAGGTATTCGATTAGGGCACTAGCTCTCATAGGCATCTCTCTCTCTCTCTCTCTCTCTGCTCTTCCTCTGCTTGTGCTTTCTCTGCATATAGAAAGACTGCAGAAGAGGAAAAAGCTTTTAGGACCTCAAGGAATAAAACTAGGGAAGTGGAACATGTCCGGTTAAAGACTGCTGTTTGAGGACAGGAGTCCCTGTCCACTCAAGTCCCTAGGAAATGTCTTCTATCTCTAACTGGCTGCCTAGATGCTAGATTGCTCCTTTAATGTTTATTTTTGAGAGAGAACACGCAAGTGCGGGAGGAGCAGTGAGGCAGGGGGACACAGGGTCCCAAGAAGGCCCCAGGCTCCATGCTGACAGCGAGGAGCCTGATGTGGGGCACGAACCGAAGAACTGTGAGATCATGACTGGAGCTGAAGTCAGACGCTTAACTGACTGAGCCACGCAGGCGCCCCTAGATTTTTCCTTTAAAAGCCACCTTTTCAAAGCTTAAGTTGGAACATTTCACTCTCCTGCTTAAAACCATTTAGTAACTTGTCACTGACTTTGGGTAAAAGTCACATATTGTTACTGTGTGCCACTCCACAAGAGTGGGGGCTGGTTACATCTTGCTCATCACTGTACCCCAGCACCCAGTGGATTGCTTGGCATATAGCATGCCTTCACTAGATGACTTCCATCTATGGGTTAGCATAATGGCCTTTTAATGTTCCTTAGAAAATATACCTGTGTTCTAAGGTAAGGATCCTCATTCACTTGCCATGGTGAGAGCCTTGGTTGTAAGGGGCTGTCCTGTGCATTGTAGGACATTTAGTAGCAATCTCGGTCACCCACTAGATGTCACTGGCACACACGTCTAGTGTGACAGCCAAAATTGTCTCCAGACATTGGCAAATGTGCCCTATAGAACAAAATTGTCCCGGATTGAGAACCACTGCTTTAGTCTCATGCCAGTATTAGAAGAGTTTTAATGTTTAGTGGTAGGGTTTGCTAAATCTGAGATCTAAGGGGCACCTGGGTGGCTCAGTCGGTTAAGTGTTTGACTTTGGCTCAGGTCATGATCTCGTGGTTTATGGGTTCGAGCCCCACATCAGGCTCTGTGCTGACAGCTCAGAGCCTGGAGCCTGCTTCACATTCTGTCTGTCTGTCTGTTTCTCTCTCTCTGCTCTTCCCCTGCTTGTGCTCTCTCTCTAAAAGAATAAACATTTTTAAAAATGAAAAAAAAATCTTAGATTTAATAATGGATTGTTTGGTCTTCATCTTGTATCTTTAAAGAAGGCCTTTACATTTCCAGGCATCTTCCTTTTGCTATCTTGCTCCTCATGACACATCCTTGCCACATTATTCAAATTCAATTCCCACACTGAGAGGCACCCAGAATACTAAAAGAATAAGACAAATGTCTTTCATCCATAAAGCTGATTGTGGTAAGAGACATTGGTGAAATCTTTCCACTTTCTGGGGGACAGACCACTCTGAGAGAAAATAAAAATTCTAGCTGGTTTTGCTGGGTTACAAGAGGTTGAAATTATCACCAAAAACTTCAAACATGGTAAAGCTCAAAAAATGTTTAAGAAATGTGAAATGAGAAATTCAACCACTTTATGATTAAATCACCTTAAAATTTTCTTCTGTCAGTCCCTCGTTCGTTTTGGAATTTCTTATCATAGCAGCAACGTATCTTTTGACTAAATTCCTGATAACTTCCTGGAAATTAAAAACAACAACAAAAACAACAACAACAAAAAACACACATAAAGAGACATTCAGTTTTCTTCTCAGGCTCTCAGTAAAGTAAGAAACACATCTGAGAAATAAAATATGCTTAGACTGTCTTTGCAATAGAACATTCTCCCAGGATCCAGTCATTTTCCGCAAAAACCCAATTAAGGCCATTGGCTAGATGAAGAATTACTGTGTGTCCAAATTTGGTGGCAGAGTGGGCCCATAAGAGTGGATTCACCCAAAGAGAAAAATTTCTGCCCACTCATAAAGCAAACACAGATCCACACTTATAGAATAATGAGAATGGAATAATCCTTGAATGGTCATGGTCAATACCCTTCCTCTTTCAAACTGTATTAAACTTTAACCCTCCCAGTAGGATAAAAGTTCTTCCTTTTATAAAATTGAAGAAGATATTCTTCAGTGTCACAAAGTCTACTGATTTGAATGTCCACTAATTATATAATCCAGATATTTATTTATTTACTTATTTAGTAGGCTCTATGCCCAACATGGGGCTCAAACTCACAACCCTGAGATTAAGAGTCATGTGCTCTACTGACTGAACCAGCCAGCCACCTCAGTCCAGATATTTTTCTTAAAGTCAATGTACACTTCTCCTTCACAGGGATGACCTGTTTTCACTTAGCCTCCTGGGGATGGCACACACCTGGTCACTCCGTTTTTTATTAGTAATGGTGATGCAACGTAGCAGGCACTGTGCCAGGCCACACATACACACAGGCATGCATGCACATGCACACTTAATCATACATATATGCTCACCACTCAATTCTCACAACAACACTGTGAGTTGTGTTCACCCCCATTTCACAGATGAGGAAACTGAGGCTTGCTGAGGTTAAATGACTTGTTCAGAGTCACAGAAATGGTCAAGAACTATTGTGCTTAGTCCCTGGGATGAGCTTTACCTGATAATGTTGATTCTGTATCAGGCTGTCAGCATGGCGTTCCTGTAATTGAAAATGGACAGAGAGCTCACATCAGTGGTCTCCCAGCAATCCATCCACTCAAATGTATTTCTAAATATTAGGACTGGAGAATAACACAGGAGCTCCTGCTTGACAAACCTCCGAGCATTAGGAGGTTAAAGTGATTTTATGATGTTTAATATAGGGACTGTCACTAATGGTTGGGGGGGGGAGATAGAAAACAGTTCTGTTTAAAAAGAAACATAATTTTATTTTTTAAATGTTTTTTATTGTTTTTTTTTTTTTAGATTGAGAGAGATAGAGAGTGCAAGTGTGGGAGAGGCAGAGAGAGAGGGAGACACAGAATCTGAGGCAGGCTCCAGGCTCTGAGCTGTCAGCACAGAGCCCGACACGGGGCTTGACCTCATAAACTGTGAGATCATGACCTGAGCCAAAGTTTGATGCTCAACCGACTGAGCCACCTAGGAGCCTCCCCTCAAAAAACATAATTTTAAAAGGCCTTACTGTGAAGCTTCTCAAGTTGTGCCTTCTCCGTCTCCCATCAGGGTCTCTTTTGGGGCAGAAGGTGTTGTTGAACCAGTTACCAAGGTAGAGAAATGACTTGGGGCTGGGGATGATATTGAAAGGAGGTGGCAAGGTGCCACCTTCATCGAAGTAACTCATCCAGAGCTTTGTCCTTGCAAACTTCCACTCAATATCGGCATGATCCTATGAAAGAGAGAATTCAAAAGTTTGGGATGGGAAACTGCAGAATGCACACATGACTCATTCTAAAAGTTCTACCTGCTTCTATAGAGGACAATCTGTCAGTAGATATAAAAATTCAAATTATACACATGCTAGGACTTGGTAATCCTACCTTTAGACATTTATCTTATCATTATACTTGCAAAAAGATGTATGTGCTGGGTTGTTCCCTACAGCGCTGTAGCTTGTCTTAGCAAAACAACTGCCAATAGCATAAGTATCCAACAATGGGGGGTGGGCGGCATCTGGGTGTTTCGCTCGGTTGAGAGACTGACTCTTGATTTCAGCTCAGGTCATGATCTCACAGTTCCTGAGTTCAAGCCCCACATCAGGCTCTGAACTGACAGTGCACAGCCTGCTTGGAACTCTTTCTCTCCCTATCTGCCCCTCCCCTGCTCATATTCATTCTCTCCTCTCTCTCTCTCTCTCAAAATAAATAATCTTTAGGAGCCCCTGGGTGGCTCAGTCAGTTGAGCGTCCAACTCTTGATTTCAGCTCAGGTCATCGTCTCATAGTTTGGTTCATGGGATCAAGCCCTGCGTTGGGCTCTGTGCTGACACCACAGACCCTGTCTGGGATTCTTTCTCCCTGTCTCTCTGCCCCTTCCCTGCTCTCACTCTCTCAACAAAACATATAAACTTAAAAAATTTAAAAAAAAAAACCAAAATACCAGATAAATGGAATCATAGAGTAGATAACCTTTTGAGACTGGCTTTGAGATTCATCTATGTTCCATTTTAGTGCTGAGTGGTTTTCCATTATGTGGATGTACTACAGTTTCTTCATTCACTTCCTGAAGAACTTTTGGGTTGTTTCCAGTATTAGCAATTATGAATAAAGCTGCTTTGAACATTCATGTACAGGTTTTTGTTGAAGATAAGTTTAACCTATCTAGCTTAACTAGCTAGGGTGGTATTGCTGAGTCATGTGGTAAGTGAACATTTAACTTTATAATCAACTGCCGGACTGTCTTCCTGAGTGGCTGTGCGACTTTTCACTCCCACCACTTGCTCTGTGACTTCCTTAGCACTTGTCAGGTTTTTATTCTTTTTATTAGGTTTTTGTTTTAATTCCAGCTTGTTAACATACAGTGTTATATTAGTTTCAGGTGTACAATATAATGATTCAACCCTTTCATACATCATGACAAACCGTATGTCAGGTTTTGAAAGTTGCTCCATTCTAACAGATCTAATTGGATCTCATTATGGTTTTAAGATGCACTTCCCAAATAGCAAATGATGTCGAGCATCTTTTCATATCTTATTTGATATCTATATATCCTCTTTGGTGAAGCATCTGTGCAGACCCTTTGTCCATTTTTATTGCATTGTTTTCTTACAGGTGAATTTTGACAGTTTCTTAAATATATAGGTATATCTTGGAGATATTGTGGTTTTGGTTCCAGACCATCACAATAAAGCTAATATTGCAATAAAGTGAGTCAAATGAATTTTTTGGTTTCATAGTGCATATAAAAGTTATGTTTACACTATACCGTCATCTTTGAAAAAAAATTTTAATGTTTATTTAGTTTTGAGAGAAAGACAGAGCATGGGTGGGGGAGAGACAGAGAGAGAGGGAGACACAGAATCTGAAGCAGGCTCCAGGCTCTGAGCTGTTAGCACAGAGCCAGATGCAGAGCTGGAACTGACAAACTGCGGGATTGTGACCTGAACTGAAGTTGGACGTTTAACTGACTGAGCCACCAAGGCGCCCCTATACCGTCATCTTTTAAGTGTCCAATGTCATTATGTTAGAAAAAAAACAATGTGCATAATTTAGTTAGAAAGTACTTAATTGCTAAAAAATGGAAACCATCGGGGCGCCTGGGTGACTCAGTAGGTTGAGATTCTGACTCTTGGTTTCGGCTCAGGTCTGCTCTCACGGTACTGATCTCTACCCTGCTTGGGACTCTCTCTTTCTCTCTCTCTGTCTCTCTCAAAAATGAGATCACTGATCACAGATCACCATAAAAAATATAATAACAATGAATATATTTGAAATATTGTGAGAATTACCAACATGTGAGACAGACAAAAAGTGAGCAAATGCTGCTGGAAAAGTGGAGCCAATGGACTTGCTCGATGCAAGGTTGCCATAAATCTTAAATTTGTAAAAAGCAGTATCTTCGAAGCACAATAAAATAAGGTATGTCTGTGTTCTGGATACAAGCTCTTTGTCAGGAATGTGACTTGCAAATATTTTCTCCCAGTCTGCAATATCTTTTCATACTCTTAACAGTGTTTTTCATAGAGCAAACTGTATTAATTTGGATGAAGTGAAATTTATCACTGTTGGACTCAGTATCTTAGTCCCTTGCTGAGTATTGGCTGAAGACCTTCCTCAACTCCTTGCCATATGGGCTTCTCCTTAAGACAGCTCATAACATGGTAGCCGGCTTCACTCGGGTAGAGAATGAGAAAAGCCATGGTCTTCATGTAACATAATCTCTGAAGTGACTTCACTTTTATCATATTCTATTTGTTAGAATTGAGTCCCTAGATCTAGCCCACACTCAAGCAGAACACACTGTAAAGGGTTCAAATGGCAGGAAGTAGGGATCAGTGGGAGGCCATCCCAGAGGCTTCTTTACCACAGTATTACTTCCCAGAAATGGAGAAATTTAATAGCTGTAATCTTGAGTAACAAATCCCTTTCTAAGTCATGTGGTTTATAAATCTTTGCTTTCTGTAAAATATAAGGGGAACCTAATCAAGTTGTCAGATGATAGATTATTAAAATATTATTTTACAAAAAATAATTATGTGACCTTTTTGCATGTAACTCACAGTTCAAGAAAGTTGGGTGACAATGGCATAATAAAACTGACCATTCACATATACTTATTGATATGAAAAGGTTTCTTAGCACTTACTTTCATAAAAATATAAAAATACAGTTGATGCTGAATTTTGTTTCTAAATATTCTTTAATATTCTACGGACATAATAACTAGTTGGATGAAACCCCTACTCACATATTTAAGAAATACATTTCCAATAAAAATGTATTTTTAGGTCTTAAAGTTATTTACAAAAATTTGTATTATATTTGTGCTCATTGAGGTGTTTTGGACTGCTAATCATTGAACCATAACTAAATTCAAAAGAAATGTTTTAGAGATGCCTAGGTGGCTCAGTCAGTTAAGTGTCTAACTCTTAGTTTCAGCTCAGGTCATAATCTTGAGGTTTGTGAGTTAGAGCCCCACATTGGGCTCTGAGTTGGCAGCACGGAGCCCACGTGGGATCCTCTGTCTCTCTCTCTCTTTCTTCCCTCCCCTGCTTGCTCTCTATCTCTTTCAAAAAAATAAACTTAAAAAAAATGTTTTAGGGGAAAATGAGTGATGGGCATGGAGGAGGGCACTTGTTGGAATGAGCACTGGGTNAGTAGGCTTCATGCCCAGTGCACAGCCCAAATCAGGGCCCAAACTCACAACTCTGAGATCAAGCCTCTGAGATCAAAACCTGAGCTAAGCTCAAGAGTTGCACACCTAACCAACCAGCTGAGCCATCCAGGTGCCCCTGGATAGTTTTATTTTAAATATCAATATTTACCATATTCCTGAAATTATATCATTTGCAATTGTTTAAACTTATGATGACAT
>NW_027527161.1:174337-179197 GCF_008692635.1 Crocuta crocuta
TGTCAACCCCCCCAAAATACAAAATAATATATAGATTTTTTCCCTCCAAACTCATTAGAAAGTGTGCTGAAAAACACTTGAAGGTCCTTGATGAGAGCTTCAATATGTAAATTGCACACACAGACACACACACACACAATTATCGCTCTAGTAACTATCACTGCCCTGGAATCCTGCATTTAGAGACAATGGTGGTGTAGGCAAGTTGGCATGCAGAGGAAGATGGGGGTAAGGGCAGCATTAAGTCATGAGGGGTAGTCTGCCATTGTGGAAAAAGCAGGGGTTTTGGAGTTCAGCAGACCAGTGTTTAAAATACTGTTCTGTGGGGCACCTGGGTGGCTCAGTCAGTTAAGCGTCCGACTTCAGCTCAGGTCATGATCTCACAGTTCATGGGTTCGAGCCCCACGTTGGGCTCTGTGCTGACAGCTCAGAGCCTGGAGGCTGTTTCGGATTCTGTGTCTCCCTCCCTCTCTGACCCTTCTATGCTCGCGCTGTCTCTCTCTCTCCCTCAGAAATAAATAAAACATTAAAAAAATTTTTTTAAATACTGTTCTGCTATTTATTAGTTGTGTGACTTCAGACCTGTCAATCCCAGTCTCTGACTGATGGTTTTCTCAAATGTTAAAGTCGAGGAAAATATCTACCAACCTGAATTGCTGTAGAAATCAATGTAAAGGGGCGCCTGGGTGGTTCAGTCGGTTAAATGTCTGACTTTGGTTCAGGTTGTGAAGTCACAGTTTCTGAGTTCAAGCCCTTTGTCAGTCTCTGTGCTGTCAGCTCAGAGCCTGGAGCCTGCTTTGGATTCTGTGTCTCCCTCTCTCTCTCCCCCTCCCCTGCTTGCTCTCTCTCTCAAAAACAAATAACAAAAAAAGAAATCAATGTAAAATGCCTAGGCCTGCTATGTAGTTAAGACCTATATTATTGTTGGTTCCTTCTACTAATTTCTGAGCCAATAACACCAGAAACAAACCTTGAATTTCATTTTATCCTTTGATGGCCCCCAAAAGCCAGTCTTTCATCGATGGAAGGTTTCCATAGCTCTGGAAATGAAGTACCTATTCAATAAGTATTGTTTAAGATGAACTGATTCACACTTTCAAACTTGCCTAGATATCCTGGTATCTGGAAATGCTGTGTTTTTTTAACCCCTGGGTGAGGTAAGCTTTTTGTTTGTGTGAGTTTTAAACACTAAGAGGAAATGTCCTTTTTTTTTTTAAAAAAAAAAAATAGTTGTCTAAAATTCTGAGGGACAAAAAGCATTTGATCTCAACAAAGTAATAGAGTCATACAGTGGGCAAAGTCACAAACCATAGGCACCTTTTTGAGCTTAGAAGTCTTTCTGACGTCGCTTTTTGTCCCCACTCTACTTAGGTGGAGGATATGATTTTGGCAGAGGATTTTGAAAACAGCTCAAGGACCCCAGTTGTTACCATTCCATCCCCCTACTGCTCAGGTGAGCTCAGGTTGGGAATTACCATGTAACTTAGCAGAGAGGTTACCGCAAATTATTGTGTGAATAGTCCCTTTCCATTCATTTGTCATGTATCAATTCATAACCCACCTAATCTCCATTCTTTGATTCCTATGTTGAGCAACTAACTACTATATCCCAGGCACTCTGCTAGGTGCTGGGTATAGAGCAGTGACTGTCCAGTAGTGGTGGTGGGACTATCACACCGAATGTAATTAGTGTACAGAATTAACACCTGGATCCCAAAGCTCTGGAAATAATAGACCACATGGCAGGATTAAACAGTGTGAGCTACAAAGTGATTAGTAAGTACAAATTCGTTCATTCATTCATTCATTTATCAAATATATAGAGATGCTAAGTGTTAAGATTGTAGCAGTCAACGATATGGACAAAAAGATGATTTGGCACGTAGAAATCTGTTTTATTTTCAATCCTTGATCTAATGTGATTAGCAAGATTATAGATTGGTTTTTGTAGTTGTATTTGTCTAAAACATCCCTAAATGTATGATGCCCCGAAGATTTTTACACATCTGCATGGGGCTAGCCTTTCACCTTACGTGATGGACATATCACACACTGGCTTTTTCTTTGCCTATTTTCAGTGGTTGGTGGTGATGCATTCTCCTACTCTCTGCCCTATCCTTTCTACTCAACTGCCCCTGGTGGGGTTCTTTGTGTAAGATATACCTACACAACCATAGGCAGTGGTCCTTCCTCTTCCATACTTTCTAAAATTTTTGGGACTTTTGTGGTACCACAATGTGCTCTTAATGACACATAGATATATGTATGTGTTCTAGTTCACGTGCGTGCCCTGCATTGCCTTTGAGATTGTTAGGTCCTGTGGAGCAGGCCTGGGCTTCTATTTATTTTATCTCCTTTCACTGTCACAGTGTAAGGTACTGGGTACCCTCAAATGCTGTTGACAACCTCTGATTCTGAGCACATGGCCACAGCTAGGTCAAATGAACACGTCTGTTCAATTTCACATTTTTCAACAAATCTAAGCTCAAGGTTCTCTTCCTTGCAATCAAGCTACAAGGCCAATTTCTTACCAGCTTTAACAAATTCTTATGCATTCCCTTAGATCTCCTGCCAGCAACCATCTTGCCTTAGCATTTGGAAAGCTTTATAACATAATGCAAAGGGAGAGTGGCAGGCATCGACACAGCAGAGTGGAGCTAATAATAACCTTTAAGGAGAAAAGCTACTCTTGGGAATCTTGGGCCCAATGGCAGGCTTGTCAGAGAGTTATTTTGGGTAAGGGGATATTTTGACATTTTTCACATTAACTCATAGCTGCTTACTTCATTTGGGCATAAGTCCAGCTCTGATTCTCTATGATGGAAAAGCAACACAAATTGCTGCGGCACACACACCCCAAACCGAGGTGAGAGAATTCACTTCCCTGGCATTTCAAGGGAAGTTTACCTCATTTGGAATGCTTTCTCCTTCTGGTAGAATTCAGGGCATGCTTCTCAAATGTTGGCGTGCATATGGGGCATTTGTTAAAAATGCAGATTTCTGGACCTCACCCAATGTTATACATTGTATTGTAGTTTTGCCTCTGGGCTAAAAATGCAATTTTAAAAAAAGATGTAAGCATTTAAAATATATCGTAGTTTTTGCAACTCCATCTCTGTTTTATTTAATTCATTTAAAAAATAGGGGCGCCTTGGTGGCTCAGTCAGTTGAGCATCTGACTTTGGCTCAGATCATGATCTCACGGTTCATGTGTTTGTGCCCTGGGCCAAGCTCTGCACACAGAGCCTGCTTGGGGTTCTCTGTCTCCCTCTCTCTCTCAATCTGCACCTCTTCTCAAAAACAAATAAAAAAATTTAAAAATATATACAGAAATCTTCAGAATATGGAGGTAGTACAGGTCTCTTGGAAGCCCTGAAGTAGAGATAGTCCCCTCAGTGAGTATCACCATTCCTTCCCATGCCATCACCTCCAGCTTATTACACATGTGTAGTGGTCTAGAGGGGAGTCAAGTCCCTGTCACTAAAGACAATGGTCCTCCTCTCTTCTGCAAGGTTGCTAGGTAGTTAGAATGTCCTGTTTGAATCATTCTGGGGCCTGCTGGGAATGACTTTGATACTGGTTTATCTGATTTAGAGCCCTGTAGGTCAAGTGCACAAACTCAGCTACAGAACACCAGGGCATAAAAAAGAACCCTTCATCCAGTGCCAGCTCACTTCCCATCCATTGTCCCCAACATACCTTGCACCCTAGTAGTGATGCCCCCTGAATAGCCCAGTTAACCTTGTCAAACTGCAGGAGGGGGTGTTGCAAACTGGTCCTTCTCTCTACTGAACATATGTAGTTGTATAGTACGCAGTCACTGTGTCTGTCCCTTCCCAACCCCACCCCTACCAAGGCATGAAACAACTGTGAATCCCTCTTCCCAATTATGTTGCTAAGTGATTGGAATTACTGCTTTGACCATTCAGGGACTTGGTGTATGTTACCTTTATACTGGTTATCCAGCTCCCAACCCTGTACCAGCCTCAGCTTTATTGCACAAATTCAGGGGCTAAACCTTAGAACCCATGGTCTAGCTTCATTCTCATGCTCCAAATCATCTCACCTTCCATTACTGAGAGCAACCACTATCCTGCCTCAATGTTTCAAGAGTGGTCCCAGCTGTTTGCAGATGGGGACCAGAAATCAGGGAAGGCCCTATAAAAGAATTTATTTGAGCTGGGCCTTGAGAGACTGGCAGGGTTTCTCCAGGCAGAGGTGAGGGAAAGAACTTTCCAGAAAGAGGCAACACTATGAAAAGTGAGGAAAGCCTGAGTACAGCCATTGGAGTCAAATGAACTACTCAGGATTTGTTGCCATCAGTGGTTCTCAAACTTCAGTGAATATTAGACTTGGCTGGGGTGCTTGCCAAAATGCGGATTCCTGGACCCTACTTCAGACCTACAAAAAACCAATGCTTTGGGAATGGGAGACTTGAGAATCTACGTTATTTAACAACTTCCTTGGATCATCTTGATGCAGGTAGTTGTCGACCATACTTTTGGAAACACTGATTCTCGGATTCTACCTGCTAGCTCAGATGTATTCAGTAGGCCACAGTAGCAGACCAGCATCTCTGCCTCAACCTTATTTGTCCCCATCTTCCCATGGCCACCCCTCCTTCCATCCCTGTGTTGACGGGACAGTAGGAAGTAGGCATAGTTTGTACACCCCCAAAGATAATGTCATTAGGCCACCCAGCGTTATGCACAAAGCTGGCTTATCAGGCTACTACGGAAGGAATACAGGGTGGGGGAAGGAGGGACAGAGGCAGAATTAATAACTGATAGTCTCCTCAACCCTTCTTAATGTATGCACAACACAGCCAAAGAGATGAATGATGGCGGGGGGGATATTTGG
>NW_027527161.1:179307-185970 GCF_008692635.1 Crocuta crocuta
CTCCACAGCCCCTCACCCTGCTGGTAGGGCTCAATCTCAGTTCCGTGAGATCATGACCTGAGCCAAAATGAAGAGTCAGTCAATCAACTAAGCCACCCAGGTGCCCCTAGCACCATATAAGATTAAGGTGTACAACACAATGACTTCACTTATGTATACTTACCACCATATGTTTAATTAATATCCTTATATAGATACAAAAAAAGAAAAAATGTTTTTCCCTTGTGATAAGAACTTGTAGGATCTACTATCTTTTTCAGTATATACCATTCAGTAGTATTAACTATAGTTCTCGTGTTACATCCCCAGTACTTATCTTTCAAATGGAAGTTTGTGCTTTTTGACCACCTTCCTCCAATTTCCCTCCCGTGACCACAAATCGGATCTCTTTTTCTATGAATTATTTTTTTTTAGTTTAATTTTTAAGATTCCACATAGAAGTGAGATCATATGATATTTGTCTTTCTCTTCCTGACTTATTTCACTTAGCATAGTAGTCTCAAGGTCCCTGCATGTTGCCTGATGAGAAGGTAGCTGGCTGCCTGTACTGAGGACAATAATGGGGAGTGGTGCCTGGGTGGCTCAGTTGGTTAAGGGTCTGACTTCAGCTCAGGTCATGATCTCATGATTTGTGAGTTTGAGCTCTGCATCAGGCTTTGTGCTGACAGCACCAGCCTACTTGGGATTATCTCCCCCTCTCTCTCTACCCCTTCCACACTTGTGTTCTCTCTCTCTCTCTCTCTCTCAAAATAAATAAATAAACTTACAAAATATATAAAAGTGGCAGAAAAACAGACAATTGCAAATTGGTCTGTTGCATTAGGTCCCTGAGACTCCAGAAGGGTCTACTTCCCATCTTCTAAAAGGGCCCTTCCTGCAAGGTCCTCACAAGCATCGCTGGGTTTTATTTAGAGACCATTTAGTATATGGAACACAAGTGCACAAGTGCAAAACAATACAGGTCACAAACAATGGAGTGGCCTTATTTTTCTCTCTCTCATTCATGGCAGGAAAAGTGGCCAATATTTTGGTGAGAGCTCTGGATCACCAGAAATCCCTCTTCCGTGATTCACCTCTGACCCACTCTGCTGCCTTCAAAGAAACCATCTACCTTCTGAGGTTCAGAATGACATTTGGGAGGTTTTATGCTATTCAATAAGTTCTTGTGAAATCAACTAGTGGGATTGCAGTCCCTTACTACCTCCTCTGTTGTCATCTTGCCAGTTTTGATTAGTTTCTTCTTCTCTTTATTTGTTTGTTTACCTATTTACTTATTTGGGGGAGAGTACAAGTGGAAGAAGGGAAGGACAGCGAGAGGGGGACAGAGGATCTGAAACAGACTCAGAGACTGATGTGGGGCTTGAACACATGAACCACGAGATCATGACCTGAGCCAAAGCCGGCAAGGGTAAAAGAGGAGGGGTTTGGGAAATTTTTTTTTCTGTTTTTGTTTTTCTTTCCTAGTTAGGAAATAGAGCTGGCTTATTCTCATCTGTCAATTCTCAGCTAAAATATCACCTTCTCAAAGAGATGTGCCCTAGGGGCACCTGGGTGGCTCAGTCAGTAGAGCTTCTGACTTCAGCTCAGGTCATGATCTCATAGTTTGTGAGTTCAAGCCCCGAGTTGGGCTCTGTGCTGAGAGCGTGAAGCCTGAGCTTACTTTGAATTCTCTCTCTCCCTCTCTCTCTGCCCATCCCCTGATTGTGCTCTGTCTCTCTCTCTCTCAAAAATAAAATAAAAACATTAGAAATTTAAAAAATTTTAAACGTTAAAAAAATTAAAAATTTAAAATCTAAAACCAATTTAGAGTGGGCTTCTCTGGTCCTCTACCTCAAAGCACCCTGCTGTGTCCTCTCATACCAATCCTCACAGATCACTTATTAGATTTGTCCCTATTTACTTACTCTTATGCTCCCCACTGGAAGGAAAGCCCATTGAGGTTAGGGATCTTAGTCTTATTCCTAGAGCGTTTGTCCAAAGTGGGTGAACAATAGATTTTTGTAGAAGGAATTCACTGAAGATCAAACACAGATGTGTAAGTGAAAGGAAAATCAGTAATATATATTTTTCAAGTATATCATCTTTTTTGTTAAATTTTTGTTCATTTATTTTGAGAGAGGGAAAGAGAGAGAGGGAGAGAGAGAGAGAAAGTGGGGGAGGGGCAGAGACAGAGAGAAGGAGACACAGAATCTGAAGTAGGCTCCAGGCTCTGAGCTGTCAGCACAGAGCCCGAGGCAGGGCTCAAACTTGTGAGCTGCGAGATGGTGATTTGAGCTGAAGTCAGACACCTAACTGACTGGACTACCCATGCACCCCTCAAGCATGTCTTGTTTGGTCTTCAGCACAGCTTACTGAGGTAGATTCTATTAATATTTCATTATAAATAAGGCTCACCAAAGTGAAGAAACATGTCTAAGGACATACAGCTAGAAAGTGGTAGGCCACAATTCAGATCTCGGTTGGGTTGATGCTAGGACCCAAGCTCTTAACCACTACAGTGCACTGTCTCTCTGGGGAGTACGCTGAGTGGGATTTCACAATAAGCAACAAGTTTGCTCCTATGTGAAGAAAGGTACCTGCAAAAGTGCAGACGCAGAGCCTGCCAATCAGGCTCCAATATTGTGACAAAGAGGTCCCACTAGGCACTTGGCCAGGCCTCTGTCTGCCCATGTTTCTCTTCCACTTGTTTCCTTCAGCTTCTTCTGCTTCTGAAGAGGTCCTTGCAGGGCTCCTGCATTCAGCTGTATAGGTCCTACACTGCACAATTCTGGGAGCACCATTCACAGTAAATGTGGTAGTCCTTGAAGCTCATTGAACTGTTCATCACCTTTTCTGGGGGTTTCCAGAAGTGTAAATTGAGCCCTTCCGTCAAGGAGTCACGGATTGTTTGGCCTGCATGTATCTTTCATTTGGAGAGTAAGGGAACCTATATTCCTTGTGGAGGACAGAAGCAATTGGATGGTGGTGAGAAGTCTGGTTTGCTGAGCTCATCTGCAGTTTTCAGGAACAACCAGGACTAAGCCAATCTGGGCTTCCATTTCCGAGCCTGGGCAGAAGAGAGGTGTGTCTTCTTGCATTGTGGGCATGGGGAAATCTACTTGTCTGTCTCCATCTGCTTCCTTTGTCAGGAGTTTACTTTTAACTTTCCAAACCACATTTCTATTTTCTGGATTGCTTCTTAACATCACTCAAGGAGTCACTGGGCTTGGGTTCACCCTGATCGAATTGCTTGCATAGGGCAGCCTCTCAAGGCCTCGTTGAAAGAATGAATTGAGGAATGAATAAACTTTCCATGTGTCCTCAGTCAAATCTTAACCTTTGGAAGCCTGTTTCCTCATCTGTAATATGCAGATAATATTGCCTACACTCACAGTATCCTTGTGAGGATCAAATAAGACAATATATGCAAATGTGCTTTGGGAAGTATAAAGCACTGTGTTACTATAATTATGAAACCCATCATGTAGGCAGATTTATTTTCAGTTAGATAATGCTCCTACCCATTGCCATAGAAATTTATTCATCTCCAAACACCAAATACTTGCAATGGATATAAATCCACATTATGCATTTTTAAAAACATGGCTGACAAACTATAGATCAGGGATTTCCCCCAAGCTTCTCCATATCAATCAGTGAAAAAGTATGTACTTAGTACCTACTATGTGTCCCACATGTTATTAAGCACCAGGAGAATATAAAGAAAACCTAGAGCAGAGCCCCTCTCTTCATAGAGCCTCAGTCGACAAAGGTAGAAAAGAGATACATATTGAAACAATTAGAAGAGCAGGCAAATGATGGCCTACAGGCGTAATCTGACTTGCCACTTTATTTTGAACAGCCTGAGATCTAAGAATGGTTGTAGCATTTCTAAGTGATTGGAAAAAAAAACATCAAAAGCAGGATAATATTTTTTACACAAAAATTATATGAATTTCAAATTTCAGCACCCATAAATAAAGTTTTATTGGCACACAGTCATGCCCATTTGTTTATGTATTTCTACGGCTTCTTTTGTGTTAATTTTTTTTTAATTTGAGAGAGAGAGAGCACAGGAACTGGAGAGAAGGACAGAGAGAGAGGGAGAGAATCTTAAGCAGGCTCTGTACTCAGCACAGAGCCCAATGCAGAGCTGCAGGGCTCGATCCCATTGACCCTGGGGTTATGACCTGAGCCGAAATAAAGAGTTGGACTCTTTACTGAATGAGCCACCAAGGCACACCCCTCCTTTTGTGTTATAATAGCAGAGTGGGATAGTTGTGACAAAGATCTTATGGTCTACAAAACTTAAAATATTCACTATTTGCCCCTTTATAATAAAGAAAAAAAATTGGCCAAGCTCTCTACTAGAGAACAAGAAACTGAGCTCTCATTAGCTTCATCAGTTGCTCTTTTGTCACACTTTGAAATATTTTGTCGCATTAGGAATTTCTGAATTTGCTCATTTTTTCAGCAGATATTAAGTGAGAGCCTACAAGGTGTCAGACACCGTATCCTGGTTAAGGATAGAGGGACTTTAGCATAAAGTATTTTGTATTAGTTAGTTTTCTTGTATGAAATGTATGAATGAGGTATTAAGAGTTATTAAGAGGAAAAAAAAAACCTGAAGCAAAATCCCCTAGAAGATTTACTGGGAGCTAGAAACTTCTCCAGGAATCTTTAGGGCTAGGCCAATTAGAACTTTGGAGGAGTTATTTGGGAGGATTCTAATTCTAGTAGTTGAAACCATGTTTGATCATGATTGGTTTTCTAATGAATGAGGATATGTACAATACCTTCTTTAACTATGGGAAGATTCCAGATATGCCACATTTATTAAGAGCAGCTTAAAAAATTTATAATGTTTATTCATTTCTGAGAGACAAAGACAGAGTGTGAGTTGAGGAGGGGCAGAGAGAGAGGGAGACAGAGAATCTGAAGTAGGCTCCAGACTCTGAACTGTCAGCACAGAGCCCTATGCGGGGCTCAAACTCATGGACCCCATGATCATGACCTAAACTGAAGTCAGACGCTCAACTGACTGAGCCACTCAGGTGCCCCTTAAGAGCGTCTTTGAGGGGTGCTTGGATGGCTCAATCAGTTAAGCATCAGACTCTTTGTTTTACATTTTTAAAGTTTACTTATTTATTTTGAGAGATGAATAGAGAGCACACAAATGAGGGAGGGGCAGAGAGAGAGGGAGAGAGAGAAAATTCCAAGCAGGCTCTGCACTGTCAGATGCCGGACTTGATCCTACAAACCAGGAGATCATGACCTGAGTCAAAACCAAGAATTGGATGCCTAACCAACTGAGCCACCCAGGTGGCCCCCAAGTGTCAGATGGAGCCCCGTGTCATGCTCTATGCTGAGCCTGCTTGAGATTCTCTCTCTCTTTTTATCTCTTCTCCCTCCTTCTCAAAAAAAGGAGCAGCTTTGAGATGAATATATTTGTCATAAACCTTTTGTGATTAGCTCACAAATTTATAGGCCCAGGTACTTATAAGTTCAAATACCCAAGGGAAATTGGGAAAGAGAACAGAGGAAAAAGCAAAATCCTGTGACAGAAAAAAGGAGCTTAAGAAAGAAAAACAATTACCTTTTCTCTTCATTTTTACCCTAGCTTTCTCTTTTAAACAAACACAGATTTGCTTTGACAGCTGATGTAATGTAAGTTTGCTGTCAGGCCTCAAGTCAAAGGCAGAGTAAGGCAGTGGGTTGTTACCTCTGATGCTCTTTCTGGGAATTTTGACTTCTGTGTTGTGTCTAAAGGACACATCCCGGCCCATGGTGTCTCACATGGAGCCGGGCTACAACACAGGGCTCTGGTGACCACAGGAAGAGCAAGGCCTTATTAGTATTAATAACTCAGAGCTCACTTTTAGTTTCTAGACCTCAAACTGCTCAGAAATTAAAGAACATTTGTATCATTTAGCTTTCCAGTCAACTGATTCCTGATGCCCCGAACACTAACAATGGGAATAGGCAGAAGCCAAGAGGAATCCCACTCCACAACAAGGTGCTTTGGGCCAAGGACATTTGACTTATTCACAAAGATTATTTGTAGCCTGTGAAGAGATCATTCAGAGACCAGTCCATAGGAAGGCCAAGTCTTACACAAGGAACAATTCCTCCTGAGCCTCAGCTCAGAAATCTTTTGAAATGCAAACAGTCATTTTTATGGACACAGATTGTCCACTGATAGCTATTATTTCACAGATCTGCTGAAGCACCTTTGGCTTGGGGACTGTTGCACAGACTGATCCTTTGCAAAGCTGTTATGATGGCAACATTTTCCTTCAATGCCTCCAATCTCTCTCTCTCTCTCTCTCTCTCTCTCTCTCTCTTTTGGTGGTGGTGTTGGTGTTCCTTCCACAGTCTTCTTCAGTTATATTTCCCTCATGGTCTCTCTCACTCTCTTGGCCCCTATACAAACCTGATCTCAGTAAGGGACTGGACTCATTTACACGGAGTCACAAGTGACCTACTAACAGCTTAAAACATATTTGCATGATAACTGGGGACAGGTCTTAAGGTGAGGGATTTCTAGGTGCCCCTGGGAGGATGTCTGTGAATCCTCTGAGATTTTATGCTAAATTTTACCATTTCTGTTCATATGTGCATTTTTCTTGTCCATGTTTGACAGATTATCAAAGTAATCCATGGACCCAAAAAACGTTAAGGGCA
>NW_027527161.1:186074-187847 GCF_008692635.1 Crocuta crocuta
CAATCTTAAGGTAAAGAAATGAAATATAAATAAGAAAATTTGAAATCGTGGGTCAATGACTGTAGACCCCATGAGAACAAGGACTGCATCTGTCTTCTTCACCTGTCACCCTATTGTATCCCTGGTGACAAGAATGTGGTGCAGTCCATTGTAGTGTCTCAATAAATATTTGTTAAATTTACTCATGTATCCATCCAAGAGATATTTACTGCTGGGACCCTGGGTGGCTCAGTTGGTTAAGCGTCCAACTTCAGTTCATTTCATGATCTTGCAGTTCATGGGTTCAAGCCCCACATCAGGCTCTGTGCTGACAGCTCGGAGCCTGGGGCATGCTTCGGATTCTGTGTCTCCCTCTCTCTCTGCCCCTCCCCTGCTCATGCTCTCTCTCTCAAAATAAATAAGCATTATTTTTTTAAAAAGAGATATTTATTGTTAAGTGAATGCATGAAAGAGTAGAGAACATCAGCTGGCAGGTGCACAGAGGTATTCGTTGGGCATGAAGCCCTTCTTGTCACTTGCATCCTTGATCTTGTTTCCATTTGAGTACCTGAGATGGAGGCTCCATGACATTTACTGATGTTCCTGATGAACATCTAGGACAGGAAAATCTGGGATGCAGGCATCTGCACTGTTTGGTTGCCTTTAAAATTTTTGTTAAACATTTCATTTATTTTATTTTTGAGAGTCAGAGCGTGAATAGGGGAGGGCAAAAAGAGAGGGAGACACAGAATCCCGAAGCAGGCTTCAGGCTCAGAGCTGTCAGCACAGAGCCTGATGCGGGGCTCCAACTCACGAGCTGTGAGATCATGACCTGAACCAAAGTCGGCGCCCAACCGACTGAGTCACTCAGGCACCCCCGGTTGCCTTTTAGCACAGGGGAATGAAACCCACTTCCCTTCACCGTCTTCTTCCTATTCCCCCTGGCATCGTTGTCAGTGATGGAAATCATCGCATGGTAGCGGCAGGCATCAAAGGCTACCGGGTGCTGTTGGAAGCAGAGCTGTTGCTCAGCAGAGACCTGCCAAAGTATACCCTCAGCATTTTGAGGTGAAGAGCTTTCTCCTCAGCAGGTGCGGGCTCTCAGACAACTTGCAGAGCCCAACCATAGGTGGGCCTTGAGGCAGCATGAGCTAGGAATCCATTTCCGGGTTAGACCACCAGGGGAGGGGGAGGGGGGGCGAAGACGCAGAGGTCTGAAGAGTCAGCCTTTGGTGCCCCCTGCAGTGTTAGTGGAGAGAAGTCTCCTCTCTCTTCCCCTGAAGCTGGAGGTGCATAGTCCGCTTCCTTGTGCGGATATACTTTTCAAGGGAGGCTTTCGGCAGGTAAGAGCTGGCTGGAAAGGAACAACTCTCAAAGGTCCCAAGGCTGAATGTATAAGTTGAATGAGGAATTCTTGTTCAAATGAGCGTGATAGAGCCGAACTTTTTTACCTTTTGTGGGAGTGTTACCTCAGGTGGGTTGTGTGATTTTTCAGTGAGGAGGCTGGGAGTATTAAAGGCAGAGCTAAGAAGAAACTGGAAGTTTGAGGTGCCCACAGGCACATTAAAGGAGAAGTAGAGAGAAAAGAGAGCTACTGTGTGTGTGAGTGTGCGTGTGTGTGTTGGGGGTGGGGGCAAGGAATCTCAGCTCAGGGAAATGGAGGGCACTTAGTCTCTAGAACTAAGGAACGACTCCTCAGAGGATATCTCTCTGGTTGGAACTCAGCGGATAGAGTCAGTGAACTAAGTGGAAGGATAAAGCTGAAGGAGACGGAGGTTGGGGGGGGGGTGGGGG
>NW_027527161.1:187958-188266 GCF_008692635.1 Crocuta crocuta
ACGCGGGGCTCGAACCCACGAACCGCGAGATCATGACCTAAGCGAAAGTCGGACGCTTAACCGACTAAGCCACCCAGGAGCCCCTGGGAAAGTCACTTTGATCTCTGTGCCTCAGTTTTCTCACCTATAAAATGGAATTAATAATAGTAGCTGCCTCATGCATTTGTAAAAATTTAATGAGGAAATAAGTATGAAAATTGCTTTGTATAATGTCTGGTATATAGTAAGTGCTCAATAAATTGTAGTTATTATTTTTTAATGTTTATTTTTGAGAGAGAGAGTGCAAGCAGGGGAGGGGCGGGGGGGGG
>NW_027527161.1:188385-207146 GCF_008692635.1 Crocuta crocuta
GGGGGGGGGGCAGAGGATCCAAAGCGGGCTCTGTGCTGACAGCAGAGAGCCCTATGAGGGGCTCAAACTCAACCACAAGATCATGACCTGAGCCAAAGTTGCACGCTTAACCAAGTGCCCCGGTAGTTATTATTGATGGTAGTTATAATGATAATAGATTGGAAATGGTGCCTATAAGATTTAATAAAGGTTGTTTATATGCTAGGTAGTCATTGCATTCTTATTACTGACTTCTCTAAGACTTAGGGGACTGAGAAAGAGCTCAGCTTGGGCCCAGAGGTGGAAGCAAAGGGCTTGTCAAAGGTAAGGTCCAGGTAAGGTAAGGCAGTTAGCCCAGGGTGTTGTGCTAAGCCAGGTAGACAGCAGTATGAAGGCTCAGAATGGGGATATGAGAAGCCACAAGAGCAGACCTCATCTTTTAAAATTATTTTTCTTTCTTTTTTTAGTTAAAATTATTTTTCTAAAGGTAGGCTCTGAACTTTTTCATCTAGCTCCTCTATGATTCCTCTATATGCTTCTTTTCATTGCTAGGGCATATGCCCTATTGGCACAGGGAGGACATCATTTTCACTTGAAGATGTTTTCATAGAAATAAAATAATAGGAGGCAGAAAAGAACAAGGCCAGCTTCTACACCCTTATTGCCTGCAATAAACACCAGGCCAATCCTTGCTGGTGTACAAACTATTTCCCTGCCAGAAATGAGATCTGAAAGCTATCCCCAGTTTTCTTCTGTCTTTTCAAATTTGACCTTCAAGTCTCAGCGCAATTTGTCCTTCCTAAGTCAACCTCAGAACCTCCTAATCAGATAGGTACTGATAGATTGGGGACACAGAAATCCTGCTAGGTCTTTGAAACATAGAAAATTTAATACAGGAATTAGTATGTCGATGATGGAAGAGATGAGAAGCCCAACCAGAGGACACTGAGGCAACTCAGAGATTAGCAATGACAGGAAGCCCTTCTTATCCCTAGACTCGGAGGGACAACTGGGAGAGGTGGTGAGTGGTGTTACCAGAGTCCAAGGATTGGGGCTATCTGGTGGGAACTAGAGCCAAGATGGGGATGTCTTGCAGAAGCTGGGGCCAACGAGGGAGGGAATGCCTGGTGGTAGTTGAAGGTGAGCCCCAGAGGAAATAAAGCTGCTCCTGCAGGTACCCCAAAAGTGAAATATCCTAGCTAGTCCCTTCTTCTTACTTTTGGGTTGGTCAAACCTACCAGAAGCCAAAGGGCAATGGACTGTGGGGAATATAGTTCCCTTGATACAGAGCAGAGCAGGAAATGGACAGAGAATGGATCTGAGAGTCAGAAGCAGATAAAAAGCCTAATTATCATCGTTATTTTAGAGAGAGGTCCTCTGAGGCAGAAAGAGGTTAGGTTGCCCAAAACCACACTAAATGGCAGTCCAGGTTTCAAATCCAGGCAGTCTGACTACTCCTGTGCCCATGTCTCTTTTTTTTTAATGTTTTTTAACGTTTATCCATTTTTGGGAGATGGAGAGAGATAGGGCATGAGTGGGAGAGGTGCAGAGAGAGATGGAGATCCAGAATCTGAAGGAGGCTCCAGGCTCTGAGCTGTCAGCACAGAGCCCAGTGGAGGGGCTCGAACCCATGGACTATGAGATCATGACCTGAGCTGAAGTTGGATGCTTAACTGACTGAGCCACCCAGGTGCCCCTGTAATCACTGCTATTATATACTCATGGTAATAATGCTATTGTTATTTTACTCATGTCAGACTTCTCCCTCTGAATTAGACTTTAAGCTCCCTAAAGGCAACAACTGTATCTTTACCTTTATATCATTTATAGCACCAAGCCCAGAAAATGTAGGTTGTTCATTTATATGGGATTATTAGCAGGTTTTCATAGGTTCCACATTACCCAAAGAGGGGGCACTATTAAAATGTCCTCTGTGGTTCTAAATATTTGCTTTCTTGTTAGTAAGACGTAGCAGTCCTAGATCAGATTCCAGAGAATGGTTTGGTGAAAGAGAAAAAAAGCACAAGCTGCAATGAGAAAAATCAATATCTAGATTGCCTGAGGGTATCCCGAAGGAAAGAGACAGTTATTAAAATTTAAAATGGCTCTGCTCCAATGTCATGAAATTTCTACAGGTTGAATTGAGCAGCTCCTTCACCAGGAAAGAGGCTGTCCTATCCCTTAGACTTACTATAGTTTCCACAGTTTGGACTGTTTTATCGGACTGAAAGCTGGCAGGGCTTATGGTTTGTTCTGTTTTCTTATGAAGCAGTTCTTGAGAGCTAAGAGACGGATACAGGTATTTTAGATGAAGTGTCTGTGATTCCTATCCTAATGAAATCTTTAGTTACTGGAACTGGTAGGACAGGGAGATTGGTGGTTCAGAGTTGTGCTTCATGGCCTGAAGGAAGGGTAGCAGTTCTGTGCATGAGTGTTGGGGTCAGACTACCTCAGTTCAAACCAGGCTGTACCACTCTTCAGCATATGATGTTATCAGTATCCTGGGGATAATATAGTATTATAATATAGTGCATTATCCTCATTTTTCTCCTACCCTCTCTGGTTGTCCTTTCTGAATCTCCTTGGGCAATCTATCCTCTTTCCAACCTCTACACGTTGGAGTGCCTCACTTTTGGACCTCTTCTCTTTTGTATCCACACTCACTCCCTTAATGATCTCACCGAGTCCCCTGGCTTTAAATACTATGCACATGCTACTGACTCCCACATCTCTATCTCCAGCCTGGACCTCTCTGCTAGACCTGTAGACCATGGCCTACTGGACATCTCCACTCAAATGGCCAACAGGCATTTCCAAGTCCACACATCTAAAACTGAATTTTGGATCTCTGCCTTGCTCTTATGTCTACTCCTTTACTACTCTTCCCTATCTCAGTAAGGGAAAATTCCACCCTTCCAGGTACTCAGGCCCAGATCTTGGTGTCATCCTGGATTCCTCCCTTTTGCTCATCTTACATCTTACATCTTACATCTGATCCATCAGAATTGGATCTAGTTTTGAAATACACCTAGAATCTGACCACTTCTCATCGTATCCATCATGACCATCCTATTCAAAACCATCATCAGCTTTTTTTGGTTAATGCAATGATCTCACAATTGGTCTCTCTGTCTGCTGCTGCCCCACATCTGTCTTTTCTTTTTTTTTTAAAGTTTATTTATTTTGAGAGAGAGAGACAGAGCATGAGCAGGGGAGGGGCAGAGAGAGAGACACACACAGAATCCAAAGCAGGCTCCAGGCTCTCAGCTGTCAGCACAGAGCCTGATGCGGGGCTTGAAACTGTGAGCGAGATCATGACCTGAGCTGAAGTTGGATGCTCAACTGACTGAGCCACCCTGGTGCCCCACTTCTGTGTTTTCTTAATCAGCATATTATTTTTTAAAAAATACTTACTTATTTTGAGGGAGAGAGAGAGAGAACAGAGGGGGTGCAGAGTAGAAGCCAAAGTCTTTACAAAGGTCTCTCAGGAGGTATGCAACCTGTTGTTTACCTCATTACCTTGCTGACGTCATCTCCTACTTCTCTCTGATTTGTGTTTCCACTCTAGTCATAGAGGACTTCCCAAGGGCTGAAATCCGAGTGTCAGTGTGGCTGAGCTCTTATCTAGAGGCTCTGGAGAAGAATCTGCTTCCAAGTTCATTTATGTTGTTGGAATTCATTTCCTTGTGGTTGTAGGACTGAGGTCCCCACTTCCTTGCAGGCTGTCAGCCAGGGGCTACTCTCATTTCCTAGAGGCCACCTGCATTTCTTACCACGTTTCCTTCCATCGTCAAGCCAGCAATGGCACATCAAATCCTCCATATGTTTCAAATCTCTGACATCTTCTTTTGCTACCAGATGGTGAAAACTCTGCTTTTAAAGGCCTTATATGATTAGATTAGGCCCATCTGGAAAATCTTCCTGATTAGTAACCTTAATTACATCCATAAAATCTCTTTTGCCATGTGGTGCAACATAATCACACATGTGCTATCTCATCATATTCACTGTCCTGACGATTAGGGCTGGAAATGTTAGGGGAGCATTTTAAGATTCTGTCTGCCACGATGATATTCATATTGTGTAAGAAACTGACCAATCAGAATGTATGCCAGCATTAGTACTGGAACAGAGGCATGGAAAATACCTGCTGTTTTAGGTGTTACCTTTTACTTGCTGGATTGTGAGGTGACCTGGGGAGCTTCCTAGAGGGAATAGCTGGAGTGGCAGCTATTTACCAACTGGTATGGAAAGATTTCAATATTTGGACAACTG
Organism: Crocuta crocuta; assembly: GCF_008692635.1. Classification (NCBI taxonomy): domain Eukaryota; kingdom Metazoa; phylum Chordata; class Mammalia; order Carnivora; family Hyaenidae; genus Crocuta; species Crocuta crocuta. The sequence goes on from NW_027527161.1 coordinate 192,640, forward strand.
GGTGCTGTATCAGTGCATAGAAGTTGGTCATCTGCCTGGTTAGTGGGTTACAAATCATGGCGTAGTGTGTAAATTGTCGTCATCTTCTCTGTGCTTTGAAAGTCTGAGGTTGGTCCTGGATGGCTGTGGGCGGACGGGAAGACCACCTGCCCCCCTTGGCACTTCCGGGTGTGCATTGGTCCCCCTCCAGCTGTGCTTACTGTCTTTGCAGTGCTGGAACTGTTTTTGATGAATGTCTTTATGGGCGTAGCTGTCTTAGGCAGTTGGGGAGTTCATCCATTATCTGAGCCTCCAGATGCTGCCTTCCCAAGGGAGGCAATCAATTCTATGTATTTGGGCTCTCCCCAAGCCTTGCAGCAGATGTGGCTCAGTGAGGCAAGGCCTATTTACTTACTCTCAGCTTTGGAGTGAGCACTCCACAGTAGCCAGCAAAAACCGAGGGTTCTTATTAACTTGCCAGATGAGGCTATACCACAACAGATCATTATAAGCCTCATGTTTTGTGAGGAGCAGTCCGAGGCAAAAGAGATGCCCCTTGTAGGTAAGTTGGAGGTAGAAATAGGGCCCAAGGTGGATGAACTTTGTGGGACTGATCTGTCTCTCCCACCTAATATTTTCACAAGGGTGAATTTGATTTCAATGGTATCAATGGCAGCTTCACTTAATGCAACTTGGAACATACGCATGAGGAATGGCAGTGACAAGGTGGGTGTGTTGAAAGAAGTATCACAGAGAGAAATAAGCAACTTGAGGGAGATAAAAGGATAAAGGGAGAAGAGTAAATCACTGTGCATCATAAACAAAAATAATGTGAAATACGGCCAGCCTCACCTGATGATGCTGGCTGGGACCACAGAGCACAGACCTGGAGTGATCCCGGCTTCCCCATATCTTGAAGCTGACTATTACTATAGTGGAGCCTCCTCTGGCATAGAAATATGAATTTCTAAAGAGCCATATATATACTCCACCAGCAGCTCTGCATCCTACACAGAGCATTGAGAAAAGGCTCGACTCTTCAAGGGATTGCTATTACCTGACATTCCTGAGACCTGTCCTAGAATATACACTAAACATATTCCCAGTAAAATTTGTCAACAACTGAGTCTCTACTTAAACTGAGTCAGCCTGTTGAAACTTTTGAAGTAAGAGAGACTTGTCTTCAGTGGCTTCCTTTCCTGTAACATTTCCCCCATATCGGGGCTCTTCTAAAAACTGCATTCACTCCTGAAGTGGAGATGTTGCAAGTGGAATCAAATCTTGCTGGTCTTTACCATTCAACCAGATCCAGATATTTTTGGGAATCAGGTTGCCCAGTGTCAGGAATCCACTACATCCAGGTCCAAATGATAAAGACACGTTACTGGAGGATCCCAAAGTAGCAGGTAGGATTCAGAATGGTTGGCCATGACTCCATACGTGTGAGATGATATAGGCCGTATTCAGGTCATCATCCAGCAAACCTTCATCCCTCTGCTCCTAGCTCTCTCCAAGCTAAGATATTTTCTTAAGGTACAACAGTAGGTGGCATTAAAACACAACTTGCTACCAGCAGGTGGTGACAAGAAAGCTGGAGTTGATTATTTCCACCCTTCCTAGCAAAATGTCACTGAGCTCAGTGGGAGATACCACAGCCCTGAATTAGGTGACAAGAAAATTTCTTCCTTTTCCACTGCCATTAGGAGCAATCAGCTACATGACACCCAGGGAGAAAATGACAAATGCCTCAGCATGAATATTGCCATCTTTGGCACGGGTAAAGGGATGCTAAGCATAGGGGCAGAAAAATACCCTCCCCTGAGATTTTATGCCTGTCCCCCTTATACAGACAGATTTAGAGTGAGTATAGACATTCCAGAGTTCTTGATCTGGTTGGGTTTGAACCACGGAGAGAAAAAAGTATAACATTGAAGTATATGTCATTTCAAAAGTAGCAGATGGGCAGAATTTCAGAACTAGAAGGGACCTTGCAAGCTTAGCCTATTCATCTAGACATGCAGACTCACAGGATGCCAGAGCTGGCAGGGATATTAAAGACCACTGTATCAGACATACAGATGGCCAACAGGTGCATGAAAGGTCCTCCGCATCACTAATCATCAGGGAAATGTAAATCAAAACCACAAGGAACTATCATGTGACACCTGTTAGAATGGCTGTTATTAAAAAGATAAGAGGTAGCAAGTGTGGTGCAAATGTGAGGAAAAGGGTACCNCAGTTACGGAGGGCTCTCAAAACAGTTAAAAAAATAGAAGTACCATATGCTCCAGCAATCCCACTTCTGGGTATATATCCAAAGAAGATGCAACCACTATCTCAAAGAGATATCTGCACTCTCATGTTCACTGTTGCATTGTTCACAATAGAGAAGACATGGAAACAACCTGTCTGTGCATTGACAGACAAATGGATAAAGAAAATATGGTATGTGTGTGTATAATTAGAAATATTATATATATGTATATATATAATGATATTATTATTCAGCTGTGAGAAAAAAGGAATCCTGGATGAATGAAACTGGAGGGCGTTATGCTAAGACAAAAGTCAGAGAGAAAAAGACCAGTAGTGTCTCATCTCAGTTGTACGTGGAATCTAAAAAAGTCAGACTCATAGAGACAGAGAGTAGAATTGTGGCTTCTAGGGGTTGAGGGTTGGAGGAAATGGGGAATGTTGGTCAAAGGGTACAAATTTATAGTTATAAATTGAATAAATTCTGGGGATGTAATGTACAGCATGGTGGCTATAGTTTGCAACATTATATACATGAAAGTTGCTAAGAAAGTTGCTATCTTAAATGTTCTCACCAAAAAAGGTAATTTATATGAGGTGATGGATGTGTTAACTAACCTTATCATGATAAACATATTGCAATATGTATGTGTATCACATCATTGCATTGTACACCTTAAACTTACACAATACTATATGCCACTTATATCTCAATAAAAGCCGTCCATTTCAACCCTTTCACTTTTTGAATGAAGAAACTGAGGCCCAAAAAGAGAAAGTAGGTTACACAAGGTCATAGGGTATTCTAGTCCCTGGTCTACTAACTTTTAAGATATTTTTTTCAGTATACACCCCCACTTAAGCACCTAAGATCTAAGCCATCTTAGTGGATACATTTATGTTCTGGTTTTTTAAAATGTCCAGTGAAAGAAATTCTACAAACCCAACTAGAGATTATATCTCATTGTTATTTATGGTTAGGAAATTTGTCCAAATAGATAACTCAAGAGCCTCCTGCTGCAATATAAACTCATTCTTCTTTGGTCTGTCCTTAATCAAAATGGATCAGGATGGTCACTATTACCAGTAATATTTATGAAATATGGACAATATGTGTGTATATATGTACATATATTTATATGTACACATATTTATATAACCAATAATTTAAGCTTCTTTTCTGTAGGCTAAAAGATTCCTCAGTAGCAGACCAAATCTGAGAAATAGCATGTATGAAGGAAGACAAGAGTCAGGTCTTTCCATTTGTCTTCTGTGCTATAACAAAAGCTTTCAGCAACAGATAGACCCATGGAGGTGATCTAGCATCTTAATATGAACTAAACATCCAAATTCAGTGATATCCAAACAAACAGGACCTCAGATAGCCAGAGTTCCTCTGCTAACACTGTATTTCTGAATATGATAGGCAGATTATAAGAAAATAAGCTAAGGTTAGATATTTTCTATGACATCAAAAATCAGGTCAGGGCCTGGACTGATCCCGTATCCTATACCTTCACCATTTGTAGTTTAGAGTAATATTGCTGATCCAAATGGTAACATGATGGTCAAAAAGCATTCAGTGATAGACTCTACTTAAGCATATCTTACCATGGAGAGCAATTACTCATATATTCTTGATCAAAAAATACTTACTCTCTGAGAATGTCATCTTTGGCAATGAAATGCTCAGTTTTGTGAAGGACATGCTTACAGTGAAGAGGGAGATAAGACCCTCCTGCCTAGAGAACCAGTTAGCTCAATCATCCTTAAAAATCAGTGGGGCAACAAGTTATTGCCAAAGTGTGCTCATACCTCCCGAGCTTTCCTTTGTAAGGCAAGAAGATGGATTCAGAATTTTAAACATATTTTTAACAGGCTACCAGAAAGTCTTATTAACTAGAACATCCTCTTCTAAATTACTGAGATTCAATGGACTAAGAGTCCAAACTGAGTTGCTTTAGAAAGAAATAATTTACTCTAACAACTGAGAAGAATAATGTAAAATACTTGAGGCAGACAGACCGCTTCATCAAGCTTCCATTGGGCTCCATGCCAACGTGATCACTCCTTGAAATCAAGCAATCACCCTTGTAAAGCAAACTACTCACGGCAATAAGCTGGTAGGAGTTGTTCATCATGGCAATCAGCATGTTCAGCAGTACTACCAGGGAGATGACGTTGTATGTTCCAAACATGGTAGCTCCCACAAACTCTGTGAACTCGTGTCTCGCTTTCACATTGGTGACGTAGAGATTTAGAAGGCCAAATACAGACCAGAAGAGTGACTGAAGGGTTTCAAACAGCCTAAAAGAGGTCAAAGAGCAGGTTAGTTAATTCTCTAGGAAGAGCAAGAAAAAGAGACAGAAAATGTGATCTGCTTAATAAGGGACTTGCCAGATTTATGTCCCAACAGGTAGACTGATGATCTCACGTATTTCGGTCTCTTTCCCCACACAGACCAATCAGGTGGGTTTATTTGTTTGTTACCACTTCTATGTCTTATGTTTTCCTCTTACACCTGGAATATCATCTCTCTTTTTTCAGTCTACGCTGAGTCTATACTATTCTAAGACTTATTCAAGGGCTGCTTCCTTCGCCAGACTTTCTCTTTCATGTTGAGACCACGTGACTTATCACCTTTCTAATTACACAAAGACCCTCGATGAGTAGTTGAGAATATGATGTTTGGGTTAAATTGTTCTAGGTTAAAGTTTCAGCTCTGTCATTTGCTAGCTGAGTGAATGTGAACAAGTTACCATTTCTGATACTTCTTTTGTGGTTTTCACAGGGCCCCCCATGGTGCTAAGCTCAGTGATGGAGCTCAAGGATCCTTGAATCAAAACTTTGTGTAGATTGTTTTAAATTATTCTTTAATGTTTATTTATTTTTGGGAGAGAGAGACAGAGTGCAAGCCAGGGTGGGCAGAGAGCAAGGGTATACACAGAATCCGAAGCAGGCTCCAGGCTCTGAGCTGTGAGCACAGAGCCCAATGCGGGCTCGAACCCATGAACAGTGAGAGATCATGACCTGAGCTGAAGTCAGACGCTTAACTAACTGAGCCACCCAGGTGCCCCTGTGTAGATTGCTTTAAATGATATATTACTTGACAATTACTAAGACCTTACTATACATAAACATGTGAGGCACTTCCCATATATGATCATTATAATCCTTATAAAATCTTTATTGTTACTGCTGAGGAAAGAGAGTCAGAGGTCCTTCAAGTGCTGAGCCAGAATTCAAATCCAATTCCATCTCACCTCCCCAAACTACTACATTATTTAATATTAGATGGCTTCACAAATTATTGTTTCTTTTTGTAGTCTCCACCTCCAATTATGTAACTCTGCAATATGTTTTCAGTGTCTAGGGTTTCTCTGGTTTCATATTCAGAAATTTGTGCATATAGCAATAAAAGGCAACCAGCTCTGGGTGACACAAATCAACCATTTTTGAAGCACATGGATGAGGTGCAGAACATAAGAAATGCTACTTTAAGATTAGATGTCCTGTTTCAATTGCTCAAAATATGTTGTTTTTAGAGTGCAATGTATTTTGAGAGGCTTAGAGATTCATTCTTGGGTTCATGGGGGGGGGAATGTTTTAAAGATTCCTTCTCTCTGGGCCTGATCTTCCCCCATATCTTTGCAGGACTGTCTCTTTATCATCATTGGAGTCTCAGCTCAAATGCCACTTCCTCAGAGGACCTTCCGTTGGTCACTCTACCAAAAGCAGCTCAACTAGTTGTTTTTTTTTTTCCTATCTTACTGTCTTGTTTTATTTTCTGTGTAGCATTTCAAACTTCCTAAAATTATAGGAAATATTTTTTGTTTAAATGTTTATTTTCTGTCCATCCCCACTAGAATGTCAGCTCTGTGAGGGCTGATATGTACAACTATGATGTACCTGGCACATGATAGTGACTCAATAATACTTGCAGAATAATTGAGTGAACACTTATTAACTATTACTATTACTGTTATCAAGAGATTAGAATCTAGGGGACTCCAGGTCCATTGACAATTGCATGGTCAGTGGGCTGCACAATGCGTTAGTCATTTTGATGAAGGCTGTGCTCTGTCTGCCCCGGCCTGACTCTCATGGAGCCTCCTTCACAGAGCCCATGCCTGGGAAACATGCACATGGTTCTTTTCAACCTGTTAAATGGCTCTTCTCTTATCTTCATAGGTAACGTCCATGATTCTTCCAGTAGCATACTGCTTGTGAGCTAGCCTTGAAGGAAGAAATATGCTTTTTGCTTGATGATACTAAGGGCCAGTTGATGAAGCATTTGAGAATCAAAAGTAATCTGAGAGCGTGGAATTCAGGGGCCAGAGCACAAGAACCAGAATATGGCACGTCAGACTTCTCACAAGATCTTAATTTCCAGGAGAGTTGAAAGGTCAGGCCAGGCAATGCAGTTCATTACAGAGCCAGGCAAAGGGTCAAAAAAGGGAAAGATATGGGGCTCAGGAGTCTGGTTATACTAAGAGGGCACAACCTGGACATGGCAGGATCCATTTGAAATCAGGGCAGGTGGGAGGCCAGCAATGGCCCAAGCAGGTAGCCAGTAACCGAAGCCAGGGCAAGTATATCATTCATATGTTGGCTGGGTCTTACTTCATCGGTTGTTTCTCCAGAATGGATGGCATTATATTCCTTTATCCCCATCCCATTAACAATTAAAATTGCAATGGTTAACATTTAAGTGTAGAGCTTACTACTAGCTGTTCCAATGATTGATACAAAGATTCCCTAAAAGTGAAAGTTCAAGCATTTAAAATCTTCCCACACCTATGGTGATATTCTAGTCAGGGAGATCCTATATGTACAATTGTACAAGAGAGAAAAATAAAGGTGAAAATATTATTCCTCAGTTTTGGTACTCCATACTAAGAATGCCTTCGACACGGGGCACAAAATGGCACAATAGGAGAAGCTGGTTTGTTGAAGGGCATGCCCAGGTTAAATGGGTGACTGATGTATGAGGTAGATAAGGGTGTTCTATTGATACATTTGTAGAAAGCCCTATGGCTTTTAGACTCAGTTGAATTCACTGGGAAAGAGCCACTACCTAGGGAGGTGGGTATTACTTGGTGGCTAGGTCTATAATAAAATCATCACAGGGATGGGAAGACTTGTTGACTAAACCCCAGAATCTTTTTTTAAAAATTTTTTTAATTTTTCAAATGTTTCTGAAAATTGTGATTTGCCTGGTCAAACATTAGTTTACAGCCACAATACTAAAATTGCATTTACAACTCAAGTTTGGTCACATTTAATGCTAGATATTGTGAAGCTAATATTTGGACATATTCTCTTGTTAAACATGAACAAAAAGAGATGCCTTATTATTTTTTAATTAATTGACCACATTATTTAGAATCGGTTTAGATTAACATAAAAATTGAGCAGACAATGGAAAAAGATTCCATATCACCCTATGCCCTGACACAGTTACTAAAATACTACATCAGTGTGGTACATTTGTCACAAATAACAAACTAGTGTAGAGATATTATTATTCACTGAAGTCCACCATTTATTCTAATGTATGCTCTGTGTTGTGCAGTAGCATGGGTTTTGATAAATGCTTAAGGTCATGCATCCATGAGGCACAGAGTAGTTTCACTGCCTTAAAACTCCTGTGTTTCACCTATTAATGCCTTTGCACTTTCTCTGGAAATCCTGGTAAACGTTGACCATTTTTTGCCATCTCTATAGTTTTCTTTTTTCCAGAATTAAACCCCAGAATCTTAATACCAAAGGAACATATTTTTGATTTTAAAGGATATGATTTTAAAGAAAATAATCCATTTAAATAAAAATGCTAAATAAAGCAAAGAGTAAACACACATATGGAAGTTGTAGCTAAAGGAGGGGCACAAAGTGAGGATATAAAGATTCAAGGAGACTTGATATTAAATGTATGGAAGACAAATCCATCCCAGCTGGTTAAGGGGAAACTTGAGCATGTTGAGAGCCATCCACAAATAGATCACAAAGCTAAGAGGACCACAGTAGAATAAAGATGGGAACTGCAGTCTTCTGGACACTTTCTGAAAGTCTCATTTTTGAAATGGGGAGTTTATATTTTAAAAAGTAGAAGGACCATGGAGAGGGTTTACCTCTCTGGACTTAATTCAGACCAGTGAAGGACTGGAGTTTCTTCTGCAGTTTCCTAGACTTGCAACTTCTTAGTCCATCATGCTTCTAACAAGCTTCTAACTCTAGATGGAATGTTCCTGCCATGCTCCCAACTTCTAGCTTCCACTTTCATCCTGTCTCCTTCTTTGCCTAACTCTTGTTTGTTCTGCCCTGACTCCTTCCCTACAAGATTGGGTTAGATGCTCCTCTTTTGTTCTCCCACAGCACCTAAGCCTGATTATACAAAAACATATATCACATTTTAGACACAGTAGAGGGGAGTAGTTAAAGCAGACTTTAGACTCCTCCCCTTATTAACTATTTGACTTTGCAGAAGTTAAATAACCTCTTTATTTTTTTAAAATTTTAATGTTTATTTTTGAGAGAGAGAAAGAGACAGAGTGCTTGTGGGAGAGGGCAGAGAGAGAAGGAGACACAGAATCTGAACCAGGTTTCAGGCTCTGAACCCGTGAGATCATGACCTGAGCCGAAGTCTGGCACTCAACCGACTGAGCCACCCAGGCACTCCTAAATAACCTCTTTAAACTTCAAGTTTCGTCATCTCTAAAATGGTTTATTGGTAGAATAAATACTAATTGCTAACATTTATTGTGCTCTCATTAAGTGCCAGGCACTGTGCTAAGTGCTTTGCATGTCTTATATTGATTCTTAGAATAACCCTGTGAGGTAGCTACTATTCTTTTATTTTTTTCAAATAGGAAACTAAAGCACAGTGGTCACACTAGTAGGAAGCGGCAAAGGTAGGATTTGCACCAGGCTCTTCTGACTCTGGAACCCACATGCTTAACCACCATTCTCTATTACATAAGATAACTGCATGTGATGCACTTGGCACAGTGTTTGGCAGAAGCATTAAAAATGGCGCTTATTCTAATTGTTTGCTCATATTCTCCATTGCTTCTTAAGAATAAGGGTGTCATCTTAGTATTCTCATTGGCTGGCATGTAGCAGTTGCTGAATACACGTTTGTTGAATAAATCTGTTAAAGATGATAGGAGAAGCACACAACTAAGGAAAGTGCAGATAATTGGTACCATCCTGTGATAAGAGTGGCAGGAAGACTATGAACTTAAAATAGGAGAAAATTAATAACAACCTTTCAAATTTGGCCAGAGTCTTTGAAGAGCCTTTGATGGGGGCTGAGTTCATATCCATGCAAATAAGATGGGATAATAAGGGCTGAATGGTAGGTAGAGAAATTACCACTGATTAAATTGAAATAGCCACAAATGAATGAAGTTGGTCTACAAGGAGATTCCAAGTGATCTGCCAGGTTGTGGCTCTGTCCTCTTGCTTTGCTTTTATTCATGACTATTGCAAATTTACACAACACATTTTATATAACTTTACAAAACCAGTCTTCTACCTGCACCCCTGGATAAAAGCACAGACTACAACTTGTATGCCTGGATTGAAATCCTAACTCTGCCACTTACCATCTATGTGACTGCAGACAGCCTGTCTAACTACTTTGCATCCTAAATTCTCTATCTGTAAAATGGGCAATAATAATAGTGCCTACCTCATAGCATGGTTGTAAGGATTACATGAGTTAATTCATGTAAAGTTCATTCTTTACTAGTGCATAGACCTAGCACTCAGTATATATTATTTTTATGACTATTGTTAGCCTATACACCTCTTTCTTGTCTTTATAGATTGTCATTCATTTCCATACCTAGTTGTACATACTTGTATTTATAGTTTGTATAATTTTTGTGCTTTTAAAAACTACACATTTGGGGTGTGGCACTTCTGGTGGATATACAGAGTCTTTACGTGTATTGTTTTAGTAGCTGCCCATTTTCCACCCAGAAGATATCAAGCTTGTCTGACATTTTAATTGATGCTTTGGCTAAGAAGAGATGGCAAGTTTCTAAGATCTTCAGATGACACAAGACTGGGAAGGATAGCTAACGGATGGGATGACAGGATCAAGATTCAGAAAGGTTTCAACAGCATGGAGCAATGGGCTGGAACTAACAAGATGAAGTTTAATAGGGATCAATGTAGAGCTTTGCTCTTGGGCCAAGTGTCCAAATTCAGGATGAGGGATGTAGGAGAAATGCCAAGGATTTTCTCTGACAGCAAGCTAAAAATGGATCAGCAGAGTGACACTGTGCTAAGTGCTTTGCATGTATTGTAATATTTGATTCTTATGTACTTCAGTATAGCCAGATACTTCAGCCATATGAGGGGACAGTGCCAAAGTCAGTCTTCTAGAATGGAGAATAAGATAGGCATATTGAACATCATTATGTCTTAGGCCTCTGTGGTAGGTGCAAGGCTTACTAAAGTGGGGAGTCTGGTGGGTGAAAGAGACAACAAATGACTAACACACAACAGGTTATATTGTCATGGAGATGTGCTTAGAATGTCATGGGGAACAAACACAGAAGGAGCCTGTAACTGAGAGTGGGGTTGGAATGGGTAAGAAGAGACTTAAAAGAGTAGGTAATTTTTCAGCAGAGGCTTGAAAAATAGATGAGTTTTCCAGGCCGTCCAGGTGGGGATGGGCATTTCAGGAAGGCCCATGGAATGGCGTAGACATGCAAAGACCCATAGGGCCAAGACACTCTCCTATAATTGGGAAGAACAGGATTTTGACTATGGGGAGGACAAGTGAGAGGCTGGAGAGGTGGGGTCCAGATTACCAAGGCCCTGTGAGCTGTGGTAAAGAGGTGGATTTTACACTCGATAAGATTTCAATACCTGGCAGGCATGAAGGTGGGTGGTGGCAAGATGAGACTGATGTTTAGAAAGAAACTTCTGTGAGGCAGGTGCAAAATTGTTTGGAGGAGAGAGAAGACTGGAGGCAGGGAGACCAGTGCTGTGTGTGTGTATGTGTGTGTGTATATATAAAGGATGAATTCAAGAGATATTTAGGAAGTACGACAGATTGGGCTGAGTGAGAGCCTGGATGTATTGTGTGAGGAAGACGTTAAGTCATAGATGATTCCTAGGATTCTGGCTGGTGTCATTTAATAAGATGAGGGACCGACGGGGAAATAGGTTTGGGGTAAGGATGTGGAGATAACAGAATTTAGTTGTGGACATTTGGTGTTTGTGAGGCCCGTGACACAGCCATGTGTGTGCGCAGAAGGCATCTGGCATTGAGTGCTGGAACCTCAGAAGGAGACATAGGACCTGCAAGTTAGCTCCTGCCACTTGTACCCTTTTTGTCTCACAAGTCCCATGTCTTCAGAATAATGATGCCTTCCCAATCACTACTCTCAACAGTAAATGAAGGCTAGGTGTTCCCAAGATGGAATACTAGACTTTAACTGCCATTAGTCTTGTCATATATTTCTCAGCAAGAACAACGAGGTCCTCTTGAACTGTGTTCCCTGGGAAAAATATCTGTTCTTTTTCTTTTTAAGCCAAAGAATAAATAGCAAAGGCATCTTTGGAGAATCAGAAGGAAAAGGATGACAGTAAGCTTATGGCATAGTTTATGTCAGGTATATAAATGAGCTCACTTTCTCTTTCTCTAAATGTTGAGTTTTTCTCTACACTGACCAAGTAGTGTGTATTTTAGTGGGTATTATAAATACCTGAGTTGCGGTATTTAAAAGAAAACATAAAGCTGAGTCAGACCTATATAGAGGAAACTAATTGACACCTAGAGGAAAAGTTGAAGTAACATTACTGCTGATTTGGCCCCAGCATGACAATGCTTCTTCATACCTGATGCCCCAAGGAATAATTTTTGTGTATACCAGACACCCATTCTTGTCAATTGTCCCTGCTGGGCAAGTGATGGGAGCAAAATGTCAGTTGGCAACAGGGGTGTTAATAATTACTACAAACTTGCAAGAAAGCATTTCATAAACTTCTTCAGCAGAGTTCACATGAAAGGGTAATTGGCAGGGGCCCTGGCCTCCTGGAAGCCACCTTGCATCCAGGTGTTCAATCCTGTTGAACACTTTGATGTGAACAAATGCAGTCTCCTGGTGTTCAAGCTCCTACAGAATTGCTCTTTATAGTGAAAGCAGGTTGATGTGAGTTCTGCCTCTAGAGTAATACAGGAGAGGAAGCAAGTCCTAGTCAAGAGCCATTAGCAAGGTGACCAGTTGTTATTATACACTCCTGGTTGGCTTAACCAAAACAGCACCATCTCCTCATCAACCCATTTTGGCCTCTTCCCTTTGACATGAATCTGATTTCCCTATCGAAGATTTTTTCCCCAAGTTGTGGGGAGAGGGGCAGGGAGTGTGGCCTATTGGAGGTGAGTGGGTGGGTGCTATAAAAGGGGCAATAGAGTGAGCCAACATTTTTCAAACTCTGTTCATTGGTACATCATCCTGGCCAATGTATTTGGGGAAATTTCTCCCTACATTGTGGATTCATAATGAAATGTCTCTGAGAAGACCTGCAGTGAATAAACCTTTTAAAGTTTGTGCTAGCATTTCCAAGGCTCATTGGATCATAGATCCTTTTTTTTTTTTCAAATCTCTGGTATGTTAATATCCCTGTGAACTATGTTTTTCTGTAACTGATTTTAGGAAATGCTGCTAGAAACAAATAATAGGGCTAGGCTATACAGCATTGTTTTTCTCCCCTCTCTATTGATGCAATCTTGGGAATGAGAAGAAACTCTTTTTACCCCCTGGCCTTTGTTATTGAGCACATTTCTAGAGTGTCTGCATTCACTGAACTGCCTTAGTTTATAGGGTTAAAGGGAAAAATGTATCTTACTTTAATGACTAAAAACATCTCTTGACCTTGGGGTCATCATGGTGAATACCAGTGATGGTGAGTGGCACTTTCCAGAACTGAGGTGGACAAGTTATAGGACACTGAGTCTTGGATAAGCTCACAACCTCTCCTGAAACCTAACAAATTTCCTGTCATGTGCCTATTTTCTTCTTGTCTGTTTCACCTAACAATGATCTGTCAGGAAATAAAAGCCATTCTGGAGGCTTGAAGGTCCTAAACAAATAGATGTTGAGTTTATAAAGAAAAGGTACAGGAATTCCATGTGTCTGGTGGCAGTGGACTTGTGGACAATATCATGAGCTGTCTCCTGTGTCCCAAGTGGGAAAGGGAGACATTTCTGATCAGTGCTCGGTGCCCTGTGGCCCACCTGAAACCTTAAATTAACCCCAGAAGGTGAATTGATTCTAATTTTGCCCCCAGCCTGTTCCCCTTTCTAGCTTGTTTCTGTGAAAGGGGTGCAGTTGTCACTGGAAGGTGCACAGAGGCTTTTACTGTAAGTCCAGTCTATGCTCTCCTTGGGCTATGGCACAGAGAATTTGCCCCTGCCAGCATTTCAGCTTTTATTCCACACTGTTGGCCTCAGGCAATCTTACTGGTTCTTATGAAGCATGCCCAATTAATATTGCTTGAAGAGTGGATTTACATGCCTTCTCTCTTACAATACTAGGTAGGAGAAACACTCCCCAGTCAGATATAATGTCCATCCCCACAATATAATCGGAAAAAAGGGATGTAACCACTTTGCATAAAGCCTGTTCAACCATACCCATTCTACAAACTTTTACCTTAATTCCATCAACTCTTATGTTCTTACCTCTAGTGTCTATTAGGATTTCATTGACAGGCTTTGGTTTTATCATACTAGGTAGTGGAAGTTTTCCCCAGCCAGACATTAGTGTCCATTCCCATAAAAATATTTAGGTAAAGGAGACACAATGTTTTTACATAAAGCTTGCTCAAACATTCCATCTTTCATGATCCTTACATTTTTATTTTTTAAATTTCTTTTTAAATAAGCTCTATGTAGGGCTTGAACTCATAACTGTGATCAAAAGTCATGAGTTCTACCGACTGAGCCAGCCAGGTGCCCCTACCCTTACATTTTTATATTGTCTCAATCTATTGTAGCCTGAGTCAGGGCTTCATCAATGGGTTTGGTACCACCATTAGGATTTCTGTATTAATGAGTCCTGGAAACTCCCCTTTTCCACCCTCTGACCATTTTCCCCACTCTTGAGCCAAGGGACCCTGGTCCTTTCATCAGTATTTAGCTTGATTAATCTGCCCAAACACAGCCCCAAATGAGTAGTGGTCAGGTTTCTCATTGTAATTTTTGCCTGCTGGCTTTTTAAAGTTCTCCAAACTGGGATAAACAGAGTAGACTT
>NW_027527161.1:207165-218591 GCF_008692635.1 Crocuta crocuta
AAACAAAATAGACTTATTTGGGGCCCTTTAATTTTGGAGGACCATCACAGAGTTCCTTTGGCCCTCCCAGCCTTTGATAGTGCTGTATTAACATCTTTAACCCTATCAATATCTTTTTTATTTATCTCATTTCTTAATAACCATCTAAGGATTTCCATCCTGTGGTATGAGTCCTGTGACTCCTCTGTTTCTTCTTTTGTTCCTATCAATATTTGCTTTATTCACCTTATTCCTTAATAACTGTTTAAAAACTTCCACTTTTGTGGTCTCTTCCTATTCTCTTGTTAATTAACCTAATGTTTTTATTAAGACCCCTGAGGGAAAGCTGGGACCATAAATTGGCGAAGGCTTCCCAGACTGTTTTTTGGTTTTACAGCAGTTGAGGTTATATGTGGTGCCCATGTGAAAGAGATCCCTTAACCACAGCATTTACCATGACCTGGGTAATGAGCATATATATTCAGTAGGCAAATATCTCAGTCATCTTAAAGCCAGTTCCATGTAGTTGCATATGAAACATGTTAGCGGCTTCATCTGGGGTATTCCACTTGGCATTCATAGGGGGGAGACGAGAAGTCTCCATCTCAGGGTAAACAGACCCTACAGTGACTTTTATCCAGTTAACCAGTCTGGTTGTTCCCTTAGGAATAACTTCCTGTGTATCTGGATCACATATGGCCATCTGTGATGGTTCAGTCGCAAACTGTGGGTCCTGTATCAACCCAAACATGCCCTTCCACTCCACAGTTTTGAAAACCAAAGGCACAGCTCCTAAATTCTCATAATCTATTTTAGCAAAGATTCATCAGGAGGAAGTTGATGGTACTGATTTACAAAATGAAAAAATTCCTTCACACTATACTCTCTGGTTTCAATAGTTTCTTGATTTTGCCCTCCCCCACATTGACTACCTTCTTGGTGACCAGAGTTCTTTCTTATAGGGAACTTCTATTGTCCCTATACAATTTTTATCTGGCTTTGAGGCTAGTGGCCCAAACTCAGATGGACCCAAATCTGAGCTTCCTTTAGCATCAAGGCCCAAACCAGTACTTTTCTTTTACTTTCATTTTAGTTATTATGGATAATAACTGAGGGATTGTATATTTAGTATAGTTCTTATTATTTTGCATGCTCTTACATATCCAATGAGCTAACTCCTTCTTAAGAGTTTGGTTTACTACTGAAGTGGTTTAGAGCAAGTCTCCCCAAAGTATGCCATTTTGGCATGTGAGCTATTTTGAGCTGAAGGCAAAATAGGCAAAAGCCCCAGAGGGCTCAAGAGAAACTTTTGCCCCTCTTTTAACTATATAGAAAAATTTTAATTGGAATTTTTTCCCAAAATGAGAGTTTTTACCAGAGATAAATTTCATCTGAGTGATCCTTCTGTATGGTAGGGCAAACACCTAATTGCCAAGTATCTGGTCTTCTTACTGTCCTGTGAATCACCCTTTGGAACCTCAGAGCTCTATCCCATTCCTTAGCTCAGGAAGGCATATATACTTCATTTTACCTTTCTGTCTTTGAACCTCTCATGTATGTGGGGTTTCTGTACATACAAAATTAAATTTGATTTTCTCCTGGGAATCTATCTCATGTCAATTTAATTCTTAGACCAGCCAGAAGAACCTTTGGAGGGTAAAAGAAAAAAAATTCATCCCCAACACTATCATTTCTAAATTCCATTGCTAACTTTTACCTTTAGTAACTGATCACAGAACAGCTAAAGTTTCACACTGTGGGTGACTAGGTAGCCATCCAGTGATCAAAGGCTCATCATCCCCTGCCCTTTTATCCTTTCTTTTCCCAAGTCACAGGTTTCCATGATTCAGGGCTCTTTTTAGCAAATCCCATTTCTCTGATGTCAACTAAGTGCTTCTGAACCCAATGTGTGGGTGTGGGGAGAATTCCCCCCACACCACAAATTCTCCATCACCAGCTGAGTGTCCTATAATTCAACCCATTTCTGACATTACTGGGAGATAATCTTAGATTCTACAAATTAAGGGCTCAGTCCCACAAGGCTAAACCCTTCCCCCCACGTTAAATGTCAGTCACAAATTCAGGTTGTTAACTGTGCTTCTGACTGATCAGTTATAGATACGGGGCTCCCACAACCTCCTTTTTGGGTTCAATTAATTTGCTAGAGTGGTTTACAGAACCCAAACATTTCAATTACTAGATTATTGGCTTATTATAAAAGGATATAACTCAGGAACAGCCGGATGGAAGAGATGCATATAGAAGAACAAAGTGTGGGTATAGGGTGCAGAGCTTCCATGCCCTCTCCAGGCACCATTGTCCCCACGTCTCCATGTGGTCACCAACCTGGGAGCTCTCCAAAACCTGTCCTTTTAGGTTTTGGGAGGAGGCTTCATTACCTAGTCATGATTGATTAAGCTCATTGGCCACTGATGACTGAATTCAATCTTCACCTCTTCTCCCTTCCCTGGTGGTTGAGGGGTGGGACCAAATGTGTCAACCCTCTAGTTACATGGTTGATTCCTTGGGCAACCAACCTCCATCCTTAGGTGGGGTCAAAAATCACCTCCTTAACACAACAAAAGACACCATTGTCCTCACTCTCAGCCCTTAGGAAGTTCCAAGGCTTTTAGGAGCTCTGTGCCAGGAATAAGAAGGCCAAATACACATTTCTTATTATAAATCATAATATCCCAGGAAGCATTAAGATATTTCTGCATCCTTCTTTTTTCTTTGTTCTTGATTCAGAATAGTTAAGTTAGCTTTGATAATCACTTGTTCAGAGGAATAGCCTTACTCTTTCATTTCCTTGGTTAGTGATGCTTTTTTGAATGAGGAATTATTTACTTCCTTCCCATCAATTCCTTTAAAAATATGAGATGCTACCAAAATAATTCAGAACTAACTCTTTAGATGAGTTCCTGGGAGCCCATGTGTGTGTTTGTCTCTTTCCTCCCTCACCTAACTGCTTCCTCTCCTAGTCCTCTATAGCCAGAGAAGGCCCTCTCTCTACTCCAGACCCTTTGGGTTGATCCATAAGTGAGCTTTGTGTACACTGTCAAGAGGTAGTAACAAAGCTGTGGACTAAAAATAGAGCGAAGAAGGAGAAAGCAGAAAGAGGCAAAAGGCGGGGGGGGGTCTTACGTGGAGAAGGCATTATTCTGTTTCTCACATCGGATTCCCTTGCAGTTGTTTGGTTCATCGATCGCTCTGGTCTCATAATAAAAGTAAAGCTGGTTCAGTCCGTTGGCAAAAGCCAGCAGTACCAGGCAGTAGATAAAGAGGAATTTGAGGATATCAAGCAGCATGCGCCCCAAAGAGATCTGCAGAGGCCCTAAGTGGGAGTTGGCTGTGAACAGGGATATGAGACGCAACGAACTTAAAATGTTGGATATTGCAAACAGTGCTTCTGCAATCAGAGTCGGGTGCCACATTTCCCATTCTTCCCTTGGACGAGAACCATTATACTGAAAGAAACAAGTGCACAAGGTGAGAGGTACAGTGAGCATTTTAAACTTTTTCCTCTTTTCTCCTGTATGCACCCAAGTAAAGCCACCAAGGTAAGCGTCAAACATTTATTTATACAACAGGCCCCATACATGGCACTATTTTTNATAACTTTCTTCCTCCCACTCTCATCCAAATATATTCTCTGCATATACAGAGAGAAATGAAGTTTGGAGCCATCATCTGGAGTAACCACCTGTGGTTTATCAACAGACATTTTCTAACTGCGAGTTTACCAGATTGTTGGGGAGTGTCACTGGAACAAAGCCATTGGTATGGCCAATGTAGTGGGGACAAATTACTCTGCTTCTTAATGAGATTTCAAATCAGATTTGCCTCCCCAATCCCCCATTTTCTTCTGAGCACCAAGGACAACCTGTAGTTACTGAAGGGCAAGGGACAGTTTCAGCCTCCTCAGTGTGCAATGTTCTTCCCGAGTTCCTTGCTGACTTGTAGTCTGGGACTGCTAGAGCGACCTGAGAGGGTCATTACTCAGTTTTCTGCTGAATTTCCACAGTCTATAATGAATTTCATATGATCACAAATAGCATGTCAACCTTCCAGGTAGTGAATTTAGTACTGCTCCACACAGTGTATTTTATCGTTCCTTTGACAGCCCTACAAGCTTGTTCAAGTTCAAGTACAAATGAAGAACCAGGGGCTGAAGGAGGGAAAAAAGCCAGTGTTTCTGTCATTGGTTGCCCATTTTTCAGCCCTATCCTGGACTTCCAGCTCTTGGAACATTGAAAGTTGCTTTATTGTGAGACCTAAGGTCCAATTAAGGGCTTTGTCAACTTAAAACTGCCTGTATCTCTCAATTTCACCATAGAATGAGGATAATACCTACTCCTATCCACTGCACACGTTTGTGATTATGTATCCATGTGAGAGTATGTGTACTCCATAAGGAGAGATGTTATGGAAATATAAGAATTTGCTTATTACCTTCCCCAAGACAGAAGTAGATTTTGCCTGGAATTCAATCTGAAGCATATTGCCTTGAGTTCTCATCTAAATATCACAATTTCTTAGGATTAGATATAAACAACTTCTCTGAGAAAATGTTGCATTTGGGGGCCAAATTATATTGTTAGCATTTCTAAAATGTGCTTCAGTTCCAACAACTGACAAAACTGGTGTTGTTAGAATCATTTGTGTGCTTCCAATATTCTTCACTGTCAGAGGAGTTTGGAGAAACCCTGCCACACTTGTGCTTCTGTTTTGGATGAACTATAGGTGGCTAATCCGTTTTATACACTCTTGGCCAAATTTTGTATCTCTACATTTTCCCTTCCAAAAACAAACAAACAAAAACACCCCATATTGGCTGCATCGCTGTGAGGGGTGGGCATTACCATGTCTGTTTTACAAGTGGAGGAGCTGAGGTCCAGATAGGCAGAGTGACTTGCTTAAGATCACACAGCAAGCTGGTGACAGAGCCAGGACTAAAACTTGAGATCTCTATATACTCAGTCTGGCATTATCTCTATTAAATGTTCACTCAAATGTTGGTTGATATCACAGCACATATGTTAGATAGGCCTTTAAAAGTTTTGAGCTATATGTGAGAGATGGAGACTGCTCATAATAAAACAGACCTATGTTTTAAAACTGGGGATTATCAACTGGAACATGCACAGCTCATAATTCAGGATTTTCTCCCTCTGTAATCACAACTGTAAACATAGGGAAGTCTGCTGCCCATGGGACAGTGCGTCTGGATTTGCAGAACATTCAGAAGTGTGAAAAGTGATTCCAATGGCAAATCTATGTTTTGCATATACTTCTTTGGAGCAAGATATTATAGAGTATGATAGCAGGGAATAAACTTGGAGCTCATTTATCATAAAGGTCAAGCTTATTTAGCATAATGATCAACAAGCTTTTTCTGTCAAGGGTGAGATAATAGATATTTTTGGCTTGGTGGGCTATATGGTCCCTGTCACAACTACTCAACTCTTCCCTGTAGAACTGATAGGGAATAAATGAATAAGTGGATATGGCAGCAGACCATAGTTCAATGGCCCCTGGACTAACACAGGTAGTTTTCAAATTGTGTTCCTTGAAGCCTGAAGGTTCAGTAGAGGCAACTGGTAGTCACTGTGGGAGGTATAGAGGAGGCCTGAAAGATCAAGTCCTCAATCCAAATTCAGTCTTTGAGCTCTTCAATATACTTAAGTTCTGAATAAGTTTTAGCTTCAAGATGTGATTTCATGGAAAAAATTAAAAGGCTGATAGCCACTGACCTAGTCCAATCTGCTTATTTTTCAGAGGCAGAATCTAAGGCTCAGAGAGGTACAAGGATGGCCTATGGTAATTCAGCTTGTGTCAGAACAGGGATTACATTCAGGTTTACTGATTCTTGAGTTAATCATACTAGGAGGCAAGTGATTTTTCTTATATTCTTTGAGATAGGATGCAGCTTGAAAATTGACCTCCATGTCTTTCAGAGGGGTGTAAATCACAGTCTGTCAATTCAAAAGCAAAATACGAAGAGTGCCAGCTTAATGTGGGGATTTAACAATAATAAGGATGGAGTATGGGATTGTGTCTTCAGCCAAGTACTGGTTGAAGAAAGGACCACAACTCAATGGGTATCAAAGTTCGGATTTAGTTTGAACATATGGAAGTAAGGTAGTAGTGGGATAAATCTAGATGGTACCATCCTAGAAGACAAAAGGAAAATTATTTTCCATTTGTAGGGCTGTCTGGGGGCACTGAGGGCCAATCTTATGTGTATTTGTTCCTTTTGAGTACTTTCATACGTGTCTTTTCATTTCTGTTGTTGCAGACCATGTATGGTGGAGTATATATATATATCATTGACAATTGTTTTTGTTCTAATAAAGGATCTTCTGTGGGGTCAGCTTATCCCATGGTATTTCTGTCCTGCCTTAGTACAACAGTGATCTGAAGTGTTTCAAGGATCCTGGGAACCAGCTTTTGTGGCTTTACCTCATAGAGGTTGTCATAGCCTACTTGGTGAAGTTCATCTCAGAATAGTGTGCTTCTGTGGATGAGAGGACCAGACTGTGTATTTGCAATTTCTCATTACAAATCCAAATGTACATGTGGCATGTGAGGCTTTGATGATTCTCCTTTGTTTAAGAAGAAATCCAATTTCTTAGCAAATGTCTCCCTTAAGTGTTTGTCAATTGAGGGGCATTTAGTCAGCGGAGTATAGCTGATTTATCTTTACGCTCTATGGTGGGGAAGTTCTAGTTCCTCTGAACCTTTGCCAGTGAAACTGGATAGGTTACAAAATAATCTAATGTTGGGCATCTATAGATACATTTTTACATCCCTAAGAGAAATCCTTTTCTTGATAGTTTATTCTAAACTTTTCTGTTTAAACAAAATGAACCAATTTCTAGATTGATAATCTATTGTCCCTCCAGTGTATAAATACCACTTCCAAAGGTGGCATTTAAATCTCTATTTTTAAATCTCTATTTTTTTTTTAAGGCAACAGTGTTACTTAGTCAGCAGAGTGCCAGAATGACATGGACTCCATCCAGGCATATTAACCAGAAATTCAAGCATTTTCCTCACCAGCTTTTTCTTGTAAGGAAGTTGTAAGTCTATGTTAAATGATCACCACAAGTATAAGACATATTCTTAGGATTCTTTCAAAAATGTTTCATGACTGCATTCAATATTCATGCTCCACGTAACTAACTCCCAAGGTCTTAAAATTTATGCAATATGCATATTAGGGATATAAAAAGTTGCTGGAGATTTGGGGGACAGCCATATTCCCATTCTAAAACTCCTTAATGTGGGATTTAGTGCCAAAAATCATGACTGACTAGACAATCTTGGAGACTGAATTGTCAGCTTTTCCCCATGCTGGAGAAGTTCAACTCAGGGTAGGAGCACAGCCATTCTATTATCTAATGAACACAAAATCTGAACTCAGAGCCTGTGACTACTACTACAACATGTGAGACGTTGGACATGAAGCTATTTTTCAGGATAATGTAGGCTGTACATTGTGTGGGAAAAGCATAAAGGGTGTGTGTGTGTGTGTGTGTGTATGTTATCTGAATTGGTAGAGAGGCATAGGTTGAATGTGGTACTCAAAAAGCTGGATTTATAACAGCTTGAATGATCATCCTGGTGCTGGAAGTAATGAGGGAGGCAGAGATGATTAAAGATCTCTGTCTCCTGCAGTGAAATTTCTAGGGTTCTGCTACCTGTCATATACAGGACACTTGAGGGAAGTGTGAATACTTAGCTTTGAGAAGAGACAACTCAGCAGGTTAGGAAGAGATGACTTCACATTGGAAGCACTATTATGGAAAAGGAGCAGCTTTGTTCTGTTTGATCCCGCAGGGAAGAAGGATTATTAATGGATGTGTCACAGGGAGAATAATATTAGAAAAACATAAAGCAGCACTTTTTAATGAAGTGACAAGGGTGGAGAGAAACTTTTGGAGATTGTGAATTCAGTGAGTTTCCTGTCCCTGACCTATGGGAGGGTTGGTGGGCCATCTTCTTTGCAAGGATACTGTAGGGAGAATTTAAACACTGACTGGATGGGTGAGTGGCTGAAGACCCTTCTACTGTCAGAGTTTAAAAAGCTAAATATTCATTTGTAAATTGCTCTATTCTCCACTTTCCTTCTTGTTTTAAAAACATTTTTATGTCTTTATTTTATTTTGAGAGACAGACTAGAGAGTGAGCGGGGGAGGGGCAGAGAGAGAGGAAGACACAGAATCTGAAGCAGGCTCCAGGCTCTGAGCTGTCAGCACAGAACCCAACGTGGGGCTCAAACCCACACACTGTGAGATCATGACTTGAGCCAAAGTCAGACACTTAACCGACTGAGACACCCAGGTGCCCCTCTATTCTCCACTTTGTTTGCTTAGGTGGACACTGCTTACAAACTATTGAAAGAATGTCTGTTTATATGGTACTTTCCTGCATGGATTGGACTGTCATAAACACTTTCCCCCTAAGCTCTGTATGCCTCCAGTGCTAAAGCTGAATGTAACCCAAACCATTGCTTAAGAAAAATGGCAGACATTCCAAGTTACCTTTACATAGGCCACAATCTTCAAGGAAATGGTTGCCAGGTAGAGTGAGTTCATTGCAAAATCCATCAGGTTCCACCAGTCATGGATATATTCAGTAAATCCACCATCCCACATTTCCTTAATCTCCCCCCAAATGAAACCTGAAGAATGGAAGCAAGAGGTTTATTTCTAGACAGGGACAGAATAGTCATCACAGTACAATTCTCCCAAGTAAAGGCAGATGGAAACAATGAATGAATTGAGATCACTGAAGTGAAGCCCACAGAGATGGTAATAATAACATAGCTCTTTTCTTTCCTACTTCACCTCTCAGTTGGTAACCTGCCAAACCTGATAGGCTTTGCCTGAAGATGCCTATACATTATACTTTTCTGGATGCTACTCACTTTCAGTGTTGTTATTATAGTTACCGGGATGTTGTTGCAATTTTGGGGTGCCTGATTCTACCCTCTTACTATTTTGAAGTAGGAAATTTATTAATTTCATTAACAGATCAATTAGGTCAATATTACCCTGTAGTCCTTAGTTTCTACCATGTACTAGAAGGAAAATCCAGTAAGTTTTGAGGTGAGCTAGTTGACCATCCCCCAAATTGCTGGATTTTGAGGCTACAGATAGGTAATGGGGCCCAAAATTATTCACTTATTTATTTATTTATTAATAACATTTTAGAGTGAGCAAGAGAGCAAGTGATCAGGGGAGAGGGGAAGAGAGAGGGAGAGAAAGAATCCCAAGCAGGATCCATGCTCAGCATGGAGCCTGATACGGGGCTTGATCTCATGACCCTGGGATCATGACCTAAGCTGAAATCAAGATTCAGCTGTTCAACTGACTGAGTCACACAAGTGGGGGCCCAAAATAATTTAGAATCCTCTTTTTTTTCTCCTTTCACTGTGTGTGTGTGGGGGGGGGGGTGGGCAAAGTTTCCCCGGCTGAAGACTGCTGCCCTNTGTCTCCTGAACCTTAGAATTGGGAAACTAGTAAAAAGTGTGGCTGTGGGAGTGCTTCTCAGACTTTAAAGTGCATGTCAATCACTTGGGGATCATGTTGAAATGCAGGTTCTGATTCCATAGATCCAGAGTGTAACTTGAGATTCTGTATGTCTAACAAGTTCCCAGGTGATGATGCTGACATTGTTGATTTGGGTATTACAAAGAACTTGGGGGATAGTGATGCATTGGAGGGTCCAATGGAATCTAACTATGCTTAGAAACTACTGGTAAAGTTACTTTTACCATAGAATTTGTGAATTTCCTAGGTTCCCCTCCTGATTGTGGAATCTGTATCTATACAGGATGTAGACCCTAAATAATACTGGGATTATGTGGAGTAGCCACAAGAAATCAGCACATACAAGTGCCCTTGAGTTATAGGAAGGGGTTTGAATAGACTGATCAGCACTTGCCCTGCCTAGCTTACCTGAAGCCCATTCTGACTGATATTTGGCTTTCCTTCTAAACCATCTGACAGGCATCTGAACCCTGGGTTCACTGCCAATATCACTGTGGACCATGAAATATTAAGTGACCAGAGCCTAGAGAGGAAGGCACCAGATTTCTGAAACTCCCCACAAAGGGCCTCCCCACTGCACCAAAAGATGTACTAAATCAGGGCCAGCTCGAGCAGCAGGCACTCCAGGCATAGTTCTTGGTTTGTTTGACTCACCGAGAACCCAAGGCAATATCATCCATTCTACAACAGTTGGGGGAGGCCCCTGTACATGAAGGTCTGTCCTGACGATGTGCTGAGAAGCCAGGAGAAGCATGAAGAGGAAGGTCAGATATGATGCTGTGTGGCAGATAAACTTGATAAAGGGTTTCTTGATGAACAGCCCAAGGTTGCTCCTGGGTGAGATCAGATAAGCAATAGACAGCATGGGAAAGAGGAATCCAATGGTCATGCAGGTGAGAAGCTTGACTACCCAGTGTTTCCGTCGCCATCCAGGGAAGCCGTCATACCACAGAGTGGCAAGTAACTGTTGGCAATTAGGCTGAGCAACAAACTGGGGAAAAAAATAGAACAAGTTAGGCATCTTTGGTGTCCAGTGGGATTTCTACATTCATAATACCTCTCCTAGTTTATAGCAAGCTACATGACCAATTCCCAGAAGAGGCCTGTTTTCCAGGTTTCCATGAATGGATCTAACCCCTGAGATAGCTCTACGTGTCAAGCTATGAGACTAGATTTTACTTAGGGTTATTTATTTCATATATTAATTTTTATTTATGTTTTGTGCTTTGACATGTTTCTCTATTCGTCCTCCCATCATCTTAGAGAAATGGTTCCCAAACTTTGCCTCTGGATCAGAATCATCCAGCGAACATTAAAAAAAATTCAGATTCCCGGGGTGCCTGGGTGGCTCAGTTGGTTAAGCATCGAACTTCAGCTTAGGTCATGATCTCTCTCGTGGTTCGTGAATTGGAGCCCTGTGTGGGGCTCTGTGCTGACAGCTCAGAGCCTGGAGCCTGCTTCAGATTTGGTGTCTCCCTTTCCCTCTCTGCCCCTCCCCCACTTGCGCGCGCACGCACGCGCTCTCTCTCTCAAAAAAATAAAAACAAAACAGTAAACATTAACAAAATTCAGATTCCCAGGTCACCCCAAAGACTGACTAAATGAACATCTCTGGGGAGTAGAGCCTGGGCAGCTGTTTTACAAAGTTCTTTGGGAAATTTACATGTCTTTTAGCAGGGAATCATGGGGATATTTTATTTCAAATTGGTTCACTTTTACTCACTCTCGTAGCTTGCAAGAGGTCATCAACAAATGTGCACTGTGTTTGGTCAAACACAAACTGGCAAGGAATGAGCTCATGCCTGTGGCTATGGCTTGGAATGGAAATGAGTTCCCTTTTTGATTTTCTCTTTCTTCCCCTTTGGTTTTGAGCACTTCTTAGATGCCTAG